>NC_139159.1:47384666-47782166 GCF_964270905.1 Leucopleurus acutus | reverse complement strand
AAAAGTGGGGTATAGTGGGGAACAAGCCACTTGGGGCCTGGCCTCACGAAGCTAAGAGACTTTCAACAGATCATCACCTAGTAAGTAATAGCTTACAAGACCTGCAGAGTGTTTTTTTTTAAATCAGGGCTTCTCAAACTTTAATTTGCATACGAGTCACCTGGGATCTTGTTAAAATGCAGATTCTGCTTTGGTAGGTCTGTGGCGGGGCCTGAGAGTCTGCATTTCTGGGTTTTTTTTAATTTTTATTTTATATTGGAGTAGAGTTGATTAACAATGTTGTGTTGGTTTCAGGTGTACAGCAGAGTGATTCAGTTATACGTATACATGTATCTATTCTTTTTCAAATTCCTTTCCCATTTAGGTTATTACAGAGTATTGAGCAGAGTTCCCTGTGCTATACAGTAGGTCCTTGTTGGTTAGCTATTTTAAATATAGCAGTGTGTACATGTCAATCCCAAACTCCCAATCTGTCTCTACCCACCGACCCTTCCCCCTGGTAACTGTAAGTTCATTCTCTAAGTCTGTGAGTCTGTTTCTGTTTCGTAAATAAGTTCGTTTGCATCACTTTTTTTAAAGATTCTGCGTATAAGCGATATCATGTATTTGTCTTTCTCTGTCTGACTTATTTCACTTAGTATGATAATCTCCAGGTCCATCCACGTTGCTGCGTATGGCATTATTTATTCTTTTTAATAGCTAATATTCCATTGTATATATGTACCACATCCTCTTTATCCATTCATCTGTTGATGGACATTTAGGTCGCTTCCGTGTCTTGGCTATTGTAAACAGCACTGCAATGACCATTGGGGTGCATGTATCCTTTCAAACCACGTTTTCCTCTGGATATATGCCCAGAAATAAGATTGCTGGATCATGTGGTAGTTCTGTTTTTAGTTTTTTAAGGAACCTCCGTACTGTTCTCCATAGTGGCTGTATCAATTTACATTCCCACCGACAGTGCAAGAGGGTTCCCTTTTCTCCACACCCTCTCCAGCATTTATTGTTTGTAGACTTATTGATGATGGCCATTCCGCTTGGTGAGAGGTGATATCTCATCGTAGTTTTGATTTGCATTTCTCTAATAATTAGTGATATTGAGCATGATTTCATGTGCCTCTTGGCCATCTGTTATGTCTCCTTCGGAGAAATGTCTGTTTAGGTCTTCTGCCCATTTTTTGATTGGGTTGTTTATTTTTTTGATATTGAGCTGCATGAGTTGTTTGTAAATTTTGGAGCCCTTGGAGTCTGCATTTCTAACAGGCTCTGAGGTGAGTCTGAGGGTGCCAGTCTGAGGGCCACACTTTGAGTAGCAAACCTCTTAAGGCAATTTTGTATCTGTTATCCCATTCTAGCCCAGCATTTCTGTGATAGCAAAAAGTGTCAGGAATTATTATGCTCATTTTCAAGTGAGAAAACCAAGGTCCTAAGACCTCCTTACAACAAGGGCTTGCACCCCAGAACCCAGGAGCTCCTCGGGCCTCTGCCGAGTTATCAAGAGGTGCTGGCAGCCCAGACAAAGGAGGAATACAGCTCCCTGATTAGCTCCCAGATCTCGTTTTATCACAGAACCGCAGAGTTCCCCCTGCACCCGTCCTGAAGTGGGGGAGAGAGCTGCTGCGTTCTCCCTCCTGTCCAGGACTTTGATAAGAAAACAGATGCGAATTTACGATGCCACCAATCAAAATGAGCTCTCGGGCCAGCGCTGAATGTAAGGAAGGTGTACTCCCCCGTCCTTAACGGGGAAGAATAACACTGGAACTTTGCAGCCCCTCTCACTCCCTGGCTTTGAAAAATAAAAGCCTCCCAATCTCCTTCCTACAGCGAAGGGAATATGGGGCGCAGGCTTTTCTTGGCTTGTTTCCAGTCGGGGCAGCTGGAATCTATTGGTCACATTCAAGCAGTCAGTCACTCTTTCCCGCGATGGGCTAGCTGGATAACTGCTGTGTTTCATTTGAGAATGCTACTTCCCCTCTTGGGCCTCCCCACTCCAGGCTGAGGGGTACCCCATCAGGGCTACCCTTTACCTCTAGTGACCTGGATCTGTTTCTTGCCTACACTGAACTTTCTCAAGATTTGGGGAGGTGGTGTGATTCCAAGGGATTTTAGGGATTCTTCCTTTTGGAGACTTCACCCCACATCATATCGAACATACAGAAAACATCCACATCTCATGTGTTCAATATCTGGCCAATCTGAACAAATTATTTAATATTTTGGCTGTAAAAATATAACGACTTTTCTAATTCTGCTTTTGAAGTGATTTTGCCTACAAGGAATAAATTCAATTTACGATGGGTCATGATTTCTCAACAATCATTATGCAAACTAGAAAATCTCTGCAAAGTAAGAAAAGCAAGCCTTATTGTTTTGAAGCATCATGAATTTTTTATGAATTCCAAATTTAACTGTTCATGAAGCTTAGCATGATTTTTTTGCAGGCATTTAATGGAATCTCCATTTCAATTTTGTAGTTTTCTTTTCTTCCTATGGCATTCCCTACAAGTTTTTTAGAAGAGCTTTAAATATTTCTGTAGGCTCTTGAGGGTACCTAATGGCCCTGAATGAGGTAGGGTGAGGCTGGTGAGAATTTCAGTGGATAACCCTTGAAGGAACCACTTACCATCACGGCGGGTCTTCAAGGCGCTTCGCTTAATTCCTGCATTTCCTAACCTCCAGGGATCCAGTTTCATCTAAAAATCTGGTTGCCATGGTGCCGGGGAATCTCAAACTGTATGGAGAAAACTAGAGGGAATCATCAGGTTCAGGGGCTTTGTTCAAATCGACTAAATTTTAATTATAGAAAGTGTGCTGGGCAGTGGGTAAGGGAAGTACGGCCCAGTCTGGATTGAAAGGGGCCACTGAGATGGGGTGGGACAGGGTGGCAGTGGCTGCGGTGCGGGGGCGGGGGGGGGGGGAGGCAGCTCTGTGATGGTCCTGTATGTAGAGTGTTACACATACTGTCCTGTGGGCCTGGATGTCAGATGGACTTTCAGTCCTGGCTTGTCTTCTTTATCATGCGACCCTAGGCAAATAACTTCCCTTCTCTGCCTTGGTTTCATCTGTATAATAGGATAATGATTGTAATGCCTGCGTCTGAGGGCTGTTGTCGGGATTAAATGAGATACGGCATGTAGAGTGATTAGCATAGTGCTTGGTAGATACCAGATGCTCAAATATTATTTTGCTCATATATGTGTGTATTTATGTTTATTGGATTCTATCAAAATAATACCTATTTTATGATTTATTATTTGCATTATATTTTTATTATTTTTATTGTGGGCAGGGTCCCTCTCACTGTCTCTGCCCTTATATAGTATAACAGGACTTAGATCCTAAAAAATGCTTTTTTTATTCTGATCACTCCAGTGCATGTTAGGGCCCACAGACACCCACAGCTCTTATCTGCTCACAGGTAAATCCAATAGCAAACACTGGCTGGAGGAGGGTTTTCTAAGAGAACATTTAAAGGACCAAAATAACATTCCGTGGTTGTCAACCCCCCAAGAAACATCAAGTCAGGTGATCTTGCTGTAGCCAGGGCAACGAGGCAGCAATTAAAATCAGTATTGATTGTTGGTGGTTCTCAGTCCCTCGTGTCCACTGGAATGTTCCCGAGGCCTCCACTGGATCCTGGGATTGGACAGGAAGGGAGGAGGATTTCGAGGGCAGTTTTATGGGCCAGGCTTAGAGGAGGCTGGCATTGCTTCCACCCCCATCCCTTCGGTCAGACTCAGGCACATGCCACCTCTGAGTGTGAGGGTGACTGGAAAACGTGTCAGTCACGTAGCCAAGAGGAAAACCAGCCAGTCGCTGCCACAGTGGGTGACCTTAATACACAGTTAAGTTCAAAAACTGCTCTCCTGGGGCAAAAGGCAAAGAAAATTGAAGTTTCAAAAACTGCAGAAAGAGAAAGAAGCACACAGAACAATATCTGATGGTGGAAGAGAGACTTACTGTTTACAGCATTATCACAAATGCCCATTCCATGTCCCAGATAAGGTGTCACAGGCTCCAGTGCACCCTTCAGAGTCCTACAGCCCGTGGTCCAGGCTTCCCCTCCCCTACCCAGCACACTCTGGTTTATGGTGTGCCTGCAAGTCTCCTCCATCATACTGTAGGCAAGGGTTTCAAAGTATCATCCCCGAATCCCAAGTGCCTGGCAGGGTGCTTGGCACAGAGTAATCAGTGTTGGGTGAACGTGGTTGCATAGGAGATAGTTGGAAAATAAGAAAATGAGAGACAGGGATGTCAAATCCCACTGGTTAAGAGCACAGATTCTGCCTCTCAGTAGCTGGGTGACCTTGGACAGGTCTTAACCTCTCAGTGCCTTGTTTGTAATATAGGGTTCATAATTGCACCGACCTCGAATGCTTGTTGTGAGGACGAAATGAGTTCTTATATCCAAATGTGCTTATAACAGAGTGTCTGGGCTTTCCTGGTGGTGCAGTGGTTGAGAGTCTGCCTGCCGATGCAGGGGACACGGGTTCGTGCCCCCGTCTGGGAAGATCCCACATGCCGTGGAGCGGCTGGGCCCGTGAGCCATGGCCGCTGAGCCTGCGTGTCCGGAGGCTGTGCTCCGCAATGGGAGAGGCCGCAGCAGTGAGAGGCCCGCGTATCACAAAAAAAAAAAAAAAAAAAAAAGAGTGTCTGACTCATGGTTAAGTCCCGGGTAAACATTGTTGCTATATTTGTTAGTGAGACAATAAGAAACCCCACAACTGAAAGGATGTGGGGGCAGAAATGAGCAGTCACAACAAGAGGGGCTTGTTTGCACACAGAATTGGGGGGGGGTGAGGGGGAGTTTGATGGAGACAGAAGTTTCCCCAGGTACCATGGCTAGGAAACTTCAAAGCAAGTAAACATCAGAGGGTGACATTTAACTTTTAA
Organism: Leucopleurus acutus; assembly: GCF_964270905.1. Taxonomy (NCBI): domain Eukaryota; kingdom Metazoa; phylum Chordata; class Mammalia; order Artiodactyla; family Delphinidae; genus Leucopleurus; species Leucopleurus acutus. Next base: position 47,777,270 of record NC_139159.1, on the reverse strand, counting down.
CAGAGTAAATGGAACATCACCGTTCAGCCCCATGCCAGCTGGGGCAGGAAATGGGTCAGCCAGAGCTGAACGGTTGGTTGACACAGGTGAATTGAGGAGTCCCACGGTGCCAAGTCGAGGCTGGTGTTTTGAAGGGGATATGAGCAGGGAAGGGGGGGGCGGTGTGGAAGAGAGACACACCTGGGGTATCTGAGATCTACCAGATAATATTTGACACTGTGGCAGGCAACAGAGAAGCTTTATTGCATTAAAATTTCCATAATTCAAAAGATGTATTACAGCAGCTACATGCTAATATTTCAAAGATTTGAAGGAGACTTGAAGATATATTAGGGGAAAAACCCTGCATGGTAAGACTAAGAGGGAGATAATGCCATGAATTTCAGCTTAGTCATTCAAGGTTGACGTTTCTTTCTCATGAAAATGGAACACAAACCACTTCTGACGACAGCAAGAAGGGGTGTCTAATTTGTGGATTACCTCGACCCTGCTGGCTCTTTTTCCATTCATCAGCCCCTCTCAGTAGGTGATCAAGAGATGGAAAACATGATGAGATACCAATTATTCAAATCTGATAAAAATGAAGGAAATAGTTTGAGCCTGCCCTCCAGAAGAGCCTGGGTGATGTGGGCTATGGCCCAGGGAAACTCCAAGATCCCTCCTGTTCTTAAGACCCTAGGATTCAAATCCTGCCCTTTATCCTAGAATTCAAATCCTGGGGATGGAGCTGTGGTCCCCCATCAGGAAAGTAGGCACCAGGTGCTTACTTGACTTCCTTGGAGACAAGTCTCATCCTTTGTGAGGTGTGTGACCAGAGTTGGAAGAATAGCCCATGATTAAAGAATGTTCCACCAATTCTCTCCTACCTCCTGGCCAATGCCTACAATTCTGTAGTCAGATAATCAGCCCTTGTCTGAAGGCTTTAACTACAGTGCCTTTAATTACAGTGCAAACTCCTGGGAATGTCTTCTGGCCTCTTATGATTGAAACTTACCTTAGAAATTGAGGGACCTGAGGAGAGGAGCTGAGAATATGGTGGGGAGGTGAGGATGAGGGAGAGACAGGAGAATGGACACGTTGGAGAGGAGTGAAAGGGAAACCAGAGTCACCGAAGTCCGTCCTCACGTCTCTAGTCTGTTTAAATTCCTTCTAGCTCTCTACTGCCCTGAGAATGAAATCCACACTTTCCACCATGGCCTTCAATCCCCTGCAAATTCCACCTCATCCTTTGCCACTTCCTATTCACCGCTCTGAAGCTTCACTGGTCTATTTGCAGTTCCTTGAACATAGCGAGCTCTTCTCCACCCCCTTTCCACATGTCGCAGCCTCTGCCTGGAAAACACTTCCTGTTGCCCATTACACAACTGACTGCTCCCAGGTTTACCCTTTCTTTGAGAGGAGGGGACATTTTCGCCACCCGAAGGGATCTTGCGGTCTTGGTAATCTTTGTACCCCTGGCACCTGGCACATCTGTGCAGTCACCATTCGAGTGGTTGTTGAATGAATGAACTTATTTCACGGTTTGGTTGGGCAAGTCCCATAGCTTGGTTCCCAGTAGGATCAGGCTTGGTGAGTGGGTTGAGTTTCTATAAAAGTCTTCCTCCTAGGTTCCAGTTTTGGTGAAGCTATCTTTGTGGGCACGAATGAATGTGTTCACTACTCTGATTCACGTCTCTAATACCCAGCTGTGGACAGGGGAGCTGTGCTCACAGAAAACGGCCTGGTCCTACACTCACCTTTCATCTCCTTCAGCCAGAGGCACAGCGGGGTGACACCTAGTTAGAAACCCTAAGAAACAGGGCTCCCGTAGATGGTCAGGATCTCAGTGTTACAGATGATTAAATATCCTTGACTCATGCCTCCGTTGTTATATTGAGAGTTCTAAAGTTAGATTCTGAACATAAAGAGTAAAATGAGAATAAGAAAGCTGCTAAACTTCTCACACAGAAAGCAGTTTTCCTCTCCTGGGACCCGGAAGCACTTTCTACCATGTGAATCCTGAAGGTAGAAAACGGGGCTGCTATCCTAGGGTAGAGAATGCCGGTAACCCTCATGTAAGATGTGTGACACCCAGGTAAGAGTGAGCTTCATTAAGAGAACCTATAAAGGGGACTGTTCACCTGTTTTTGCCTACTCTGGGTACCAGAATTTTTATAATTAAAATAATTTTCATATATAAAACCACCATTAAGTCCTCTTGTATATATATATGTATATATTTGTGTATGAATATATTTGCGTGTGTCTGTATACACATGTATACATAAAATATGCAGGAGAATTTAACAGTGGTTATTTGTGACAGGTGGGGAGTACAGGTATTTTTCTTTTAATCTTAGCTGGATTTTCTGAAGTTTCCTAAATGAACATGATTATTTTTAGAATAAGGAGAAAAAGCAATGAAAATAATTTTAAAAAAATAATATGCTCTCATCAAAGAGAAACATTGGAAAATAAGAGTTAAAAAGGAGGAAAAATTACTCAAATCAACTACTCTTCATATTTCTGTTTTTTTAATTGTCTTTTTTTAAACAGTAAGCTATTTTGTCTTAGCATAGTTATAATCACACTATATGCAAAATATTTTTGACATCGCATTTTTCAACTTCATTATAACCACTTTCCCTCTTATTACTTAGTCTCAGTACCATTATTTTAACTTGAGAATAATATTCTAACTATTAAGATATTATAGTTTGTTTCCTCATTAGGGAACATGTATGTTTTTTCTAATGTATTACAAGTTATTGAGTATAGTTCCCTGTGCTATACAGGAGGTCCTTGTTGTTCACCTATTTTATATATAGTAGTATGTGTATGTTAATCCAAAACTCCTAGTTTATCTCTCCTGCCCACCCCCTACCCCCGCTAGATTTTAAGCAGATGAGTGACAATTGCATTTCCATTTCAGAAAGATGCTCTGGCTGACTCACCTGCAGGGTGAGGCCGAAGACAGGCAGAACACAGAAGCCAGGGCTGACGTGGAAACCTCCTTCATCTCCCATTTCACAGAAATCTAAACCCACAATTCCATTCCTGCCTTCACTTTACACGGAGTTGTAAAAGTTAGGAGCACTGTGGAAATTTAGTTCAACTTTCCCATTTTACAGATGGTCAGAAAGGCTCAGAGTTTGTGACTTCTCTAAGGTTCCATAAAGATCTAGAGGAAAACTGTAACTAGAACACAAGACTTCTGATTTTAGTCTCATATCCTTCTCTATAGAAGACTATAGCAAATAAGATACCTTAAATGTCCTTTGGATACTTGGAACTGGGTTAAGTTGAAGACGGGTTTATAATTATGTAGAGAAAACAGGGCTCCTAGATGACAGCAGTGGTGACGGCAGTGATGATGGTGATAATTCTTTTTTTTTCTTTTGAATTTTATTTTATTTAACTTTTTATACAACAGGTTCTTATTAGTCATCCATTTTATACACATCAGTGTGTACATGTCAATCCCAATCGCCCAATTCAGCACACCACCACTTCCACTCCCCGCCGCTTTCCCCCCTTGGTGTCCATACGTTTGTCCTCTACATCTGTGTCTCAACTTCTGCCCTGCAAACCAGTTCATCTGTACAATTTATCTAGGTTCCACATATATGCGTTAATATACAATATTTGTTTTTCTCTTTCTGACTGACCTCACTCTGTATGACAGTATCTAGATCCATCCACATCTCTACAAATGACCCAATTTCGTTCCTTTTTATGGCTGAGTAATATTCCATTATATATATGTACCACAACTTCTTTATCCAGTCGTCTGTCGATGGGCATTTAGGTTGCTTCCATGACCTGGCTATTGTAAATAGTGCTGCAATGAACATTGGGTGGCATGTGTCTTTTTGAATTATGGTTCTCTCTGGGTATATGCTCAGTAGTGGGATTGCTGGGTCGTATGGTAGTTCTATTTTTAGTTTTTTAAGGAACCTCCATACTGTTCTCCATAGTGGCTGTATCAATTTACATTCCCACCAACAGTGCAAGAGGGTTCCTTTTTCTCCACACCCTCTCCAGCATTTGTTGTTTGTAGATTTTCTGATGATGCCCATTCTAACTGGTGTGAGGTGATACCTCATTGTAGTTTTGATTTGCATTTCTCTAATGATTAATGATGTTGAGCATTCTTTCATGTGTTTGTTGGCAATCTGTATATCTTCTTTGGAGAAATGTCTATTTAGGTCTTCTGCCCATTTTTGAATTGGGTTGTTTGTTTTTTTCATATTGAGCTGCATGAGCTGCTTGTAAATTTTGGAGTTTAATCCTTTGTCCGTTGATTCATTTGTAAATATCTTCTCCCATTCTGAGGGTTGTCTTTTCGTCTTGTTTACGGTTTCCTTTGCTATGCAAAACCTTTTAAGTTTTATTAGGTTCCATTTGTTTACTTTTGTTTTTATTTCCACTACTGTAGGAGGTGGATCAAAAAAGATCTTGCTGTGGTTTATGTCAAAGAGTGTTCTTCCTATGTTTTCCTCTAAGAGTTTTATAGTGTCTGGTCTTACACTTAGGTCTCTAATCCATTTTGAGTTAATTTTTGTGTATGGTGTTAGGGAGTGTTCTAATTTCATTCTTTTACATGTAGATGTAGCGGTCCAGTTTTCCCAGTACCACTTATTGAAGAGACTGTCTTTTCTCCATTGTATATCCTTGCCTCCTTTGTCATAGACTAGTTGACCATAGGTGTGTGGGTTTATCTCTGGGCTTTCTATCTTGTTTCATTGAGCTATATGTCTGTTTTTGTGCCAGTACCATATTGTCTTGATGACTGTAGCTTTGTAGTATAGTCTGAAGTCAGGGAGTCTGATTCCTCCAGCTCTGCTTTTTTCCCTCAAGACTGCTTTGGCTATTCAGGGTCTTTTGGGTCTCCATACAAATTTTAAGATTTTTTTTGTTCTAGTTCTATAAAAAATGCCATTGGTAATTTGATAAGGATTGCATTGAATCTGTAGATTGCTTTGGGTAGTATAGTCATTTTCACAATATTGATTCTTCTGATCCAAGATCATGGTATATCTCTCCATCTGTTTATATCATCTTTAATTTCTTTCATCAGTGTCTTATAGTTTTCTGCATACAGGTCTTTTGTCTCCGTAGGTAGGTTTATTCCTAGGTATTTTATACTTTTTGTTGCAATGGTAAATGGGAGTGTTTCCTTAATTTCTCTTTCAGATTTTTCATCATTAGTATATAGGAATGCAGGCGATTTCTGTGCATTAATTTTGTATCCTGCAACTTTAACAAATTCATTGATTAGCTCTAGTAGTTTTCTGGTGCCACCTTTAGGATTCTCTATGTATAGTATCACGTCATCTGGTCCTGGACTTTTGTTTGTTGGAAGATTCTTAATCACAGTTTCAATTTCATTACTTGTGATTGATCTGTTCATATTTTCTATTTCTTCCTGGTTCAGTCATGGAAGGTTATACCTTTCTAAGAATCTGTCCATTTCTTTCAGGTTGTCCATTTTATTGGCATAGAGTTGCTTGTAGTAGTCTCTTAGGATGCTTTGTATTTCTGTGGTGTCTGTTGTAACTTCTCCTTTTTCATTTCTAATTTTATTGATTTGAGTCCTCTCCCTGTTTTTCTTGATGAGTCTGGCTAATGGTTTATCAATTTTGTTTATCTTCTCAAAGAACCAGCTTTTAGTTTTATTGATCGTTGCTATATTTTCTTTGTTTCTATTTCATTTATTTCTGCTCTCATCTTTATGATTTCTTTCCTTCTGCTAACTTTGGGTTTTGTTTGGTCTTCTTTCCCTAGTTCCTTTAGGTGTAAGGTTAGATTTTTTATTAGAGATTTTTCTTGTTTCTTGAGGTAGGCTTGTATAGCTATAAACTTCCCTCTTAGAACTGCTTTTGCTGCATCCCATAGGTTTTGGATCATCGTGTTTTCATTGTCATTTGTCTCTAGGTATTTTTTGATTTCCTCTTTGATTTCTTCAGTGATCTCTTGGTTATTTAGTAAAGTATTGTTTAGCCTTCATGTGTTTGTGTTTTTTACGTTTTTTTGCCTGTAATTGATTTCTAATCTCATAGCATTGTGGTCAGAAAAGATGCTTGATATGATTTCAATTTTCTTAAATTTACTGAGGCTTGATTTGTGACCCAAGATGTGATCTATCCTGGAGAATGTTCAGTGTGCACTTGAGAAGAAAGTGAAATCTGCTGTTTTTGGATGGAATGTCCTGTAAATATCAATTAAATCTATGTGGACTATTGTGTCATTTAAAGCTTGTGTTTCCTTATTAATTTTCTGTTTGGATGATCAGTCCATTGGTGTAAGTGAGGTGTTAAAGTCCCCCACTATTATTGTGTTACTGTCGATTTCCTCTTTTATAGCTGTTAGCAGTTGCCTTATGTATTGAGGTGCTCCTATGTTGGGTGCATATATATTTATAATTGTTATATCTTCTTCTTGGTTTGATCCCTTGATCATTATGTAGTGTCCTTCCTTGTCTCTTGTAACATTCTTTAATTTAAAGTCTATGCTTTCTGATATGAGTATTGCTACTCCAGCTTTCTTTTGATTTCCATTTGCATGGAATATCTTTTTCCATCCCCTCACTTTCAGTCTGTATGTGTCCCTAGGTCTGAAGTGGGTCTCTTGTAGACAGCGTATATATGGGTCTCTTTTTTTGTATCCATTCAGCAAGCCTGTGTCTTTTGGTTGGAGCATTTAGTCCATTCACGTTTAAGGTAATTATCGATATGCATGTTCCTATGACCATTTTCTTAATTGTTTTGGGTTTGTTTTTGTAGGCCCTTTTCTTCTCTTGTGTTTCCCACTTAGAGAAGTTCCTTTAATATGTGTTGTAGAGCTGGTTTGGTGGTGCTGAATTCTCTTAACTTTTGCTTGTCTGTAAAGCTTTTGATTTCTCCTTCAAATCTGAATGAGATCCTTGCCGGGTAGAGTAATCTTGGTTGTAGTTTCTTCCCTTTCATCACTTTAAGTATATCATGCCACTCCCTTCTGGCTTGTAGATTTTCTTCTGAGAAATCAGCTGTTAACCTTATGGGAGTTCCCTTGTAGGTTATTTGTCAGTTTTCCCTTGCTGCTTTCAATAATTTTATTTTGTCTTTAATTTTTGCCAATTTGATTAGTATGTGTCTCAGCCTGTTTTTGATTACTATGTGTCTCAGCGTGTTTCTCCTTGGGTTTATCCTGTATGGGACTCTCTGCACTTCCTGGACTTGGGTAACTATTTCCTTTCCCATGTTAGGGAAATTTTTGACTATAATTTCTTCAAACATTTTCTCAGGTCCTTTCTCTCTTCTCCTTCTGAGACCCCTATAATGCGAATGTTTTTGCATCTAATGTCTAATGTCCCAGAGGTCTCTTAGTCTGTCTTCATTTCTTTTCATTCTTTTTTCTTTATTCTGTTCCGCAGCAGTGAATTCCACCATTCTGTCTTCCAGGTCACTTATCCGTTCTTCTGCCTCAGTTATTCTGCTATTGATTCCTTCTAGTGTAGTTTTCATTTCAGTTATTGTATTGTTCATCTCTATTTGTTTGTTCTTTAATTCTTCTAGGTCTTTGTTAAACATTTCGTGCATCTTCTCAATCTTTGCCTCCATTCTTTTTCCGAGGTCCTGGATCATCTTCACTATCATTATTCTGAATTATTTTTCTGGAAGGTTGCCCATCTCCACTTCATCTAGTTGTTTTTCTGGGGTCTTATCTTGTTCTTTCATCTAGTACATAGCCCTCTACCTTTTCATCTTGTCTGTCTTTCTGTGAATGTGGTTTTTGTTTCACAGGCTGCAGGACTGTAGTTCTTCTTGCTTCTGCTGTCTGCACTCTAGGTGATAATTCTTTACAAGAGACAAAATGCTTCCATGACTGTGAAACTCATTTGATCTTCAAAATACCTCAAATAATAGTGCCCATGATTTACTTCCAAGCTGGGCAGCATGTGAGATATTTTATAGACATTATTTTCTTCAGTTGACACCGTAGCCCTGTGAGATTGCTATCAGTCTTCCCATTTTATAGATGGGGAAACTGTGGCTTAGGGAAATGAAATGACTCACCCAAATAAATGAGGAAGCTGAAATTAGAACTCAGTTCTTCTAACTGTGAGTTCTATCAGGATTTTTTCCAGGATTAAACATTCAGACAGTACTTCCTCTGGCAAGTCATTTAATCAAATTATTGAAGGGCATGACTGAAAAGAAGAGAGGCAGACTGGCTGGCCAGGCCAGGTGCATGGCTATTGAGTATAGGCTGGCCACTCCTTCCAAGGATGATACCCCCTCCAAAGGATATACAAGACAAAAGTGGAGTTCCACACAGCAACCTTATCCAAGAATAACAGGCCATGGCTACAGAGCACCAAATAAGCACTGAACTGTTTTGTTATCAATAAGAATGCCATCTCCAAACTCAAAGGGCATAAGATATGACAGGATCATGAGTTGCTAGAGGACAGAACTCTTTTTTCAACATTGAAAACCTCTAAAAATGTATCACTTCTTACAGCCTCCTATATCAGCCTAAATCTAAACACTTGTTGCTACAGACAACAGTTCGAGTTTGTGGGTCAACAAAACTGCCCAACACAGATAAGCTATGGAAATGTGATAGCAAAATTCATTATTGGGTTATTTCAAAGTGAAATTATTTGGAACAACTATACCTTGTTCAGGTACATAAAAGCAGCTCAAAAGTTATCATTCATGATTGATTTACTGGGGAAAATGCAGGGCACCAAGAGAAGAAATGTCACATTTGTCTTTATTTCCTGACATAAACAAACTATAAGTTTAATAGTCTGCCTCTACTGTGCTGGAGATATTTATCCTCCTATAGCTTAGGGAGATGGAAGGAAAAGTGCGATGATTGCCAAAAGCACTAAAAGTGAGAAAACATAGCTCCTTCTTAAAAAACAAAAATAAAAACAACAACAACAAAAACCCTCATCCTTATTCAATGAAGGAGAAAATCAAGGACCGCCTGGAGCACTTGTCTGTATTTCAATTCCGTCATTATTACAAACCAGTTTCCCAAAGTCACGGGTTTTGCTAGCTGTGCAGTAATGGGTTTTCTCTTCCCCATCCCACCCCCAGTTGGCAGCAGGAGCTCTCTACTCAAATGTCACCTTCCCAGTTCTCTATCTAAAATCACACAAAATCTTTATCTCTAAAATCAAAATCATTATCTAAAATCCCCTCGGCGCTACCTATTCATCCTTCCTGCTTTTTAGCTTCTTAGCATGTATTACTGTTTCACATGCCTTGAATTTTACTCACCTATTTTGTGATGGTTGTCTCCCCTACTAAAATATGAGCTCCACAAGAGCAGGGATCTTTGGCTTTTTTTTGGTTTTCTTTTGTTTCCCCAAACGAACACAGTGCCTAGCACATAGTTGGATACATATTTGTTGAAGAGATGAATGAAGGAATGAATCCATTTCTTCAATAAAGTTGTTGAGAAACTACTAAGAGCTGTGACTAAGGAGTAATGGACAAAAATGTCTCTTATTCAGCCTCTAGTATCTACTGGGCACTGGCTAAGTGCTTTCCATGTCTAGGGTAGAAAATTCAAAATGCTATTTTGAAAGATGGCTATAAGTTGTACCCCTTGCTCTAGGGGGTGGGGGCAGAACCCATCCTAGGGATGAAACTGCTCTGCTGTTGAGGAAAACATTCAGTGGCACTTTGGCTGTGCAAAGGGGAGGGTAAGATGGGCTGAGGCTGTTCTTCATAAATGAGGTAAAATCATGACTATGATTTCTTTGGAGGGTGTTTTTGTGAGGAAATTTTCAGTTTTCCCTGACAAATGTTTGAGCTGAGCTGAATGTGGGTGGGGGGGTGGAATTCTCGACTTGAGAGTGGAAGTAGATTTGAGAAGGAACTCAGTTCGGAGGGAAGAGACCCCAGAATCATGGCGGCCAGCTGGTGCCTGAGGAGAGAGACCACCAGTGAGGGGTTCCTTCCAATGGGGCATGACTGATAGGCTTACGGTCATGTGTGAGACCTAATTTTAAGTTGCCCCAGCAATATCTTCACTCCTTCAGCAAATCCGTTGCACAAGACTAGTGAGTACATACAATATAGCTATACTAGGTGTTAAAATATTATTAAAATATTGGTCAATTAGCCTCTGTCCTGAGCCTTCTCTCCCAGTTCCCACCGCCACTGCCTTGAGCACCCTGGCTCCCAGCCCCAGGACCCTTTAACCTCCCCAATGATCCAGACACTAACAGACTCTGCCCGACACAGCCAGGATCCTTTAGGATTGACCGGCTATGCCCTGGGCCAGAGCAGCTGTTAAATGTGTTGACTCTCATCCATGCCTCCACACATACCAGCTCGGTTTTGGAGGTGAGTGGGGAATAAAGGAGGGGGCTGTGTCCACGCTTGGGTTGAAGCAGAGCAGAGAGAGAGTAGTAACATGGAAAAGAGTGATGGGACAGCCATTGACAGAAAAGCAGAAAGTGCTGTGGGTGGGAGGTGGTGAGTAAGTGACACGCAGCACCTGGGCACGCAAGCACTTGCCAACCCCCTCAGAAGTATCCAGAGGGGACTGGTTTCCTGCAGTCATGCAGAACAAAGATTCAGGCTATTAAATTTGGGTATTAAAAAGAGGAGCTTACAGAAGATCTGGAAACATGGGGATACTGAGATTACGTATCAGACAGAATATGATAATTTCAGCTTCATATCAAAGAATGGTTTGTGCCAGCAAAGAACAGGCTGAAAGAAAACAGCATAATTCCCCTTGTATTTAATCAGACGTTCACCTGCACAGGGCGTACGCGTGGCCCTGGCTGGCTTCACAATTCCAGTTTCAAATATGACATGTTCCCCAGGCATGAGCATCCCGGGGAGGAACACGGGCACCTGCTGTTTATTAGACTCTCTGCTCAGCTCCAGCGATCTTGTCTTTTTTCTTAATATCAGGAAAATTAATGGGAAACTATGAGCAGAAATACAAGCAATCATTTTCAAGAGGCCCAAGCAAATGTTGAGGGGCCGGGGGAGAGGGTATTGTTCTACCGTCTTCAGCACTCCACCCTTTACAGGCTTTTTGTCCTAGAGTTCTCTCTCCTCCCTTTGTCCTCCACACTGGATCTTTCCTTTTCTTCTCATACTAGCATCTTTACCTTATTGATAAGTCTCGCATCCCATTCACTGACAGCACAGTTGGCCCCTTGCCAGGCACCAGGGACAGACTCTGCCCTGGGCTTGCACAAGGCACACAGATGTTCCCATCTCGTTGCAGAAAAGCCAGCTTAGCCCCAGGAAGGCAGAAAGTAAAATTGGCACTTCACCCTGATAGCTAGCACTCAAGAGAAAGAACAATCTAAAAGCCTGTGAGAAAAGAGGGTCCCTTTGTCCCCCTTGCCCTACAGGACGGTAAACCCTTTCAAGAAAACATCTTTCAGACCCAAGAGATATGTCCGCTATGTCTTACGATATTCACTCCGAATATTCCAGAGCAAAATATCTTCTCTACCGCCTCTTGGACCTTCTCACCTACAACTGTCCCCTCACTGCACTCTGGCTGCACTGACCTCCCCTTGGTTGCCAGGATCTGCCAAGAGCATTCCTACCCCAGAGCTCTGCACCTCCTGTTCTCCCTGTCTGGAACACTCTAGAGGTCAATGTGATACCCTCTCTCACTTTCCTAAGGTTCCCACTCAAATATCACCTTCTCAGGGACCCTCCAGGATGACTGTATGACAAAAAACATATACCTCTAGCACTTTCCCCACCAGACACATCTGACATTTGTTTAATTTCTGTCTCTCTCCACACGAGCTCTAGATATAAGGCACGTGTCTGTTTTGTTTGTGGCAGAGACTTCAGTACCCAGAAAAGAAGTTGACACAAAACAGATGCTCAATAAATACTGTTGAATGAATGACTGAATGTTCCCCCCAACTCTTTTACCACCAAATAATGTTTTATTACCAACTTTCCTCCTGGAAATATTAGAAATTCTTATTATATCACTGAAAGCCTGTCTGAGCATCTAAGAAGCAGAAACTAACTGACGTGCCCTCACTCACTTGTTCTAATTCTAGCCACGAGGGTCTTTAGTAGACCTTGTTAGCTTCATCCCAGGTCAAAGTAAAATTTATATTAGCTTTTCCAGCCCCCAACACTCAGGGGACAGGAGTGCCTGGGCTGGGAACCGCTACTTCACCCATTCAGTAATATCACTTCTTCCCACTAAAGGAACACACAATGTCCACACACAGTGTGTGTATATACCTGTCAACACCCCATTCAGACTGTACAAGTACTGGACTACAGAATATCCCATTTGACCTTCCCATTTCAAACACATATTTTCCAGGCACCTGCTGGATGCTAGCAATGCAGCAATAAATAACAGACCTGTGGAGCTTATGTTGCAGAAATTAGACAGTGAATGCTCTTTAACTTGAACTAAAAGTGACCTAGAAATCTAGAATCTTCAAAGACAAGAACCCACGTTAAAATTTTTCATTCTCAAGGTTCTGGAAATGGATAGTGCTGGTGGTTGCACAACGTTGTGAACGTACTTCATGCTACTAATTGTGCACTTAAAAATGGTTAAATGTATATCTTACCAAAAAAATTTTTTTTTCATTCTCTTTCCAAGGACATGCCTTAAATGTGTCTTGTGGTTTGTGAACCTGTACTCCTTTTGCTTAAATTTCTTTGGTTAATTAGAAAAGGAGTATACACAAAGCGTACTGGGCAGCTCACAGAATTATCAGGAGGACTGGAGGTGTTCCTAAGGAGAAGCATTCACAGCCATGTTGCAGAACTGTGCTGTCACCATGGCCACCAGGCACTGGTGCTCCAGTTTGCAATGTTGCTACTTAGACGGGGAACTTACTTTAGTAAGCAACTGCCTTCAGCACCAGTGGCACTTCTACATCAAGAACTTCACCTTTCAGCCACCACCACTGCCCCAAATCCCCTCTACCATCTTTCCCAGAAAATAGATTCTAGATGGTGCTGGCATTCTTACATTGCCTACTTTCAAAGAAAAGTTTCAGGCAGGTTTGGTGGCTGATTGGTAAAGACAAGGTCACATGCCTGTGCATTAGCTGCAAGGGAGCCTGGGAAGATGTTCCACCCTGGGATCCAGGGCTCATGAGGCAGGACCTTCTCCAAACACAGGAAGGGTTTTCAGTAGGTGCTGTGCATGCAGCAAGGAAATGTGACAAATGTCTCCTATGGATAGGCTCTCATTTTGCTCTTCTTTTTTCCTCCTAGCCACATTTTCACCTCTCCAAAGCTTCACTTATACTTTGCTTCTTCAGACCCCTATAGAGAGACATTAGAATAGTTTGGAGCCTCCCCCAAATTTCTCTGCATACAGATGCACAAAGGGTCTTGGGCTTACTGTAGGCTGGAAGAAAATCAGAATACAGAGTAGCTTCTCTGCAAGCCAAACTCCCAAAGTGCTTAGTCTTTAGCCCAAATTCAGAAATTTGGGACAGACTGTAGGATGCAGTAGATAGACAGAGGTAGAATGGGCTGGATGACAATTCTTACCCTGGAAAAATGTTGTCAACCTAGCAGGTAATCATGAAGTACCTCTATTCTATGTTCATTCATCAATCCAACATTTCACATTTATTTATTGAACAACTTTTGTGCTCAATGGGTCAAGCCCTGTTATATGTGCTGGGGATTCAGCAGTTGACAACTAGACAAAATTTACCGCCTTCATGAACATTCTAGTGGGGGAAGACTGGCAAAAAGGAAATAAAAATACAATGCATTAGATAGTGGTAAATGCTGTAAAGAAAACCAAGCAGGAAAGGGGTATATTAGTCTGCTAGGTCAGACTGGGTGGCTTTAACAATAAAAATTTGTTTTTCTCACAGTTCTGGAAACACACATCCAAGGTTAAGGTGTTGGCACATTTGTTTCCTCTGAGGCCCATCTCCTTGGCTTGTAGATGTCCATCATCCCCATGTGTCTTCACGTGATCTTCCCTCTCTGTGTCTATATCCTAATCTCCCCTTCTCATAAGGACATTAGTCATATTGGAGTAGGTTCCCACTCATCTGACCTCATTTTACCTTAATTACCTCTTTAAAGGTCCTGCCTACAAATAAGGTACTGGAGCTTAGGGCTTCAACATATGAATTTGTGTGGGACACAATTCAGCCTATAATAGAAGGAGAGTATTGAATGTTGCAAATTTGTTTAATTTTTGTTTTAATAATGTCTATTTGGGGATTTTTCTTAAAATTTTTATTATGAAAATTTCTAAGCATACTCAAAAGGAGAAAATACAAACACACAATCACGTATTAATCAGCAGCTTCAACAACCACCACATTTTGCCAGATTTATTTCATCTACCCTCCCCCTCTGCTTTTTTTTGGTGGTTGTTTTATTTATTGCTGGAATATTTTAAAGAGATTCCAAATATCATGTCATTTCATCTTTCAAAACTTCCACATGTGTGTCCCTGAAAGGATATGTCCCTATACAACTATAAGGCCATCATCACACTTATTAAAATTAACAATTAATTCCTCAATAGCATCTAATACCAGGCCATATTTAACTTTTCTCACTTATTGAAATTATCTTTAGAGTTGTTTGCTCAAATCAGGATCCAAATAGTCCATCCATTGTGTGTAGTGTTTATATCTCTTAATCTCTTTTAATTTAGAAGAGTCATCCCTGCATGTTTCTTTACAAGTGATTGACTTGTTGAGGAAACCAAGTCAGCTTCTCTGGGGTATCTTGTATCCTGGCTTTCACTGATTCCTTTTTCGTGATGCTGTTTAACATGTCTGTCTCCCCACTTGATTTTCTATGGCCTGGAAGTTAGATTTAATGGCTGGACTTGGCCCAAATTCAATTTTTCTTCCAAGTACACTTCACTGGTGATCCTGTTTAATTCATTTTACATCCTATCTGGAGGTATACAATATTCGGTTGTATTTTTAGTGATGCCAAGATTGCTCAGTGACTTCGGCTGGTAATAGCTTGCATGCTCTGTTGTAAAGTTCCTCATCAACCTCTATTTTACCCTCTATTGCTGATCAGCACTTGTTTCAGTTTTCCATTAGGGTCTGCAAAATGATCATTTTCTAACTGTGTCATTTCCTTCATAATTCAATTCCTCCATAACTTCAACATAGAAAAATCTTCCTTCATTTACTAGGGCTGTTTGGTTACTCTGGAATTTGGTTCGTAGTGAAAATGCAGGACAAATTCTGGGGATATTCTGGAACAATCCATGAGCTCAATGTTTTCATTGAGTTACATTTTGAATGCACTAAAGGAGCTGGATTTTGAAAGGATATCTGCATCAAATCTTTGAAAAAATAAGCAGATGATTCTTTGGTATTCATTTAATCCCCAAATATCAGCTTTGAAAACCTGGATATACAGAATTGGTTTTCCTTAAGGGAAGCACAGAGTTTTCAAACAAGGAGACCCTGGATAAATACTGACCAGTGTACTGATGGAATGACAAATAGATAATCTAGTACAGTGGTTCCCTGTCTTCTTTCTATTATAAGACATGTGACCAAGGACAGCCAACACCTCCAAAGAGATAACAATAGGGTAGCACAGTTATGTGCTAGGCACCGTGCTAAGTGCTCTCCACACATGAACATATTTAATTCTCATTACAACCTTCTAAGATACATTTATATCCTCCATTCCACAGATGAGGAAATTCAGGTAAAGAAGGTAAAGGTAAGGACTTCCCTGGTGGTCCAGTGGTTAAGACTCCACGCTTCCAATACAAGGGACTCGGGTTCGATCCCACATGCTGCGCGGTGCAGCCATAAAAAAACAGAACGTAAAGACAGTCACACAGCTAGTAACCGGAGGAGCCAGGAGTTAAACCCATGCAGTGTATATGCTGATAAGCACACTACACCACAGCGCAGTTCACCAAAGCTGATGGTTACGTATAATTCCCAGAGAGTTAACTACGACTAACTTTCTCGACTATTCAGGGAGCAACTTCAAATCCATTCTAATTTAATTATTTTTAAAAGACATAAACCAGTAGAAAATACGTACTCTTTGAACAGTGAAGAGCTCATTGCAACATATATTACATTGGTCATGACAAACTGGTGGAGACTGATTTACAGAAGCTCGGGGAAGATGGTCACTTCTGACAGGCTGGTGCTGTCCAATTCCAGGTGGGTTTGGGGGCATCTCCGGAGTGAATCGAATTGCCTCACAGTAATAGCTATTATTATATAAGGCTGGATGCTGATCTAAGCTCTTTAAACACATTAACTCCCCTATCTACCTAAAGGGCCTCCCCCACCCCCAGTGGACTCCAGGCCATGTTCCCATGTACCTATACCTTGAGAATGCCCCCAGGAGACCATGGAGGGTCTGTCAGGAAAGTTGTGTTTATTCAGTTTCTTGAAGGACCTGTCAGCCAGCCCTACCTCGCAGAAGTCAGTTCTGGAGTGAACAGTCTCAAGGACACCTTGGTGAGCTGAGGTGGCCTCCAAGAAGGAGAGAAGGTCATTCCCCCTCCCTGAAGCAGCTTGCCCACTCCCTTCCCCACCCAGGAGGGCACTCTTTGATTGATGCTAGGATGCTTCCAAACAGCCATCTGCACACTGCTCCACGCTCTGTGGCATTGATCAAAGAACGAAAAATCCTGGCGACAAAGCTGACAGGTGTGCCTATTCTGACTTGACAGCGTTCATGTCTTTGTCAACCTGTCTTTCCCTATTTAGGAATCATCATATCTCCAGCTTTCCTCCTAATACCACGGTAAACATCCATCAGTGACTCAAGCCAGATATTGGTTGCTACCCAAACTGCTCCTTATGCAGGTTCTCTTGTGATCCCTGAGTCATCATCTCCACCTGACTGACGAGGCCTCCCCTTCTCGTGGCTTCTTGCCAAGGCTGCTCTTAGCCTGAGCTAATTAGCACCCTCCACCTACACCCCATCCTCTGCTCTCCCACCCACTCGGGCAGGCTGCAATTGAGAGAGAGAGCTCAAGAGCTGTGAAAAATGAGCAAAGCTTGGAAAACAGGAGAAACTGCCAGCCGGGAGCCCTCCACGCCACTTTTAGGGCAGCCCCTCCCTATTATGAGAGCAATAAAGAAATCGCAATTTATGCATTTAGAAGCCAATGGCCCTTTCATCCGGAGTGGCTGGTGAATGCAAAGCACACTCCACCGCGGAGGGCTCCAGCTAGAAGTGCACGCCTTGCTGCAGCGGAGAAAGGGCTGCCTTGCTGAGCCACCACTCGTAAGGCAGCTGGAAGCAGCGCGATGGAGCAGAAAATGGCCTGGTGAATGCGAGATTTCAGTTTCCACTTCTGTGTCTTGAGAATGTTCCCTTCCAGGGAGCCTGCTTCCGGCCCAGTCACAGGAGCCTTAAGTATAGCCTGACTGTGTGATAGATAAAGAAGGACAGTGAGAGACGGTGGTGACGGCACTCTATCACTGGGATCATCACCAGGGATAAGACTGGAGATTTGCTGTCACCAGAAAAAAATGACCTTTATCAATATAGTGGCCACAGGAGGCAACTTCCATCCCCTCAGTGTGGCTGATTCTGAACCAGCTAGGTTCTGGCTATTCCAGCGTGATTCAGAGACCACGTTAGCATTAGAATCGCCTGTGAGCTTATTAGAAATGCAGACGGTTGGGTCCCATCCAGAGCTACCGGCTCCAACTCTGTATTTAACCAGACCCCCTGCTGATTCTCCTGCACACTCTGACTGAGCCGGGAGATGAGCCCTAGGCTCCCCTCTTTGTTGTGAAGAGAAAGCGAGAGAGCTGAGCTGTGATGCTCAGACTCTTTCCTTTGCGGTCCTGCATGTAGGCCGGGGAGAAAGTGGGCTGTGAGTCACTAGCCAGCCCTTCTTGCCTGCGGGGAAACTCGCTGACAGCCTGACACAGTGAGTCACTGGCACTCTCCTCTATTTAAGTTCTACCAGGTTCCTCCCCTCTCCAGCAAGGTGAAGACCGGAGTGAATGACCCAAGTCCTTTCTTTATGCAAAATTCTTTATTCTCTTTTGCCTGTTGGAAACCATGTTCAAAAAGCATTCATAGAGGCTCCGACTGCATTCACATGAAGGGTGCTCTGCCCGCCCATTCAAGACCCTCATCACCACCCTCTTTCCAGGCGCAGGCCTCATCCTCAGTCATCTGAGGCTAGCGGGTAGGTCGACCCTAACCACAGAGGTCGCTGGCAAACTTCCACAGACGGGCTCCCCTTTCATTTTCCCCATGTAGCTCCCCACCAAGTGCGAGGAGCAAAGAATTATATTACAGAATTTATTTTAAAGGAAAACCTCCCAAGCATTTTTAAAATCTTGTAACTATTTCAAGAATGTCTGTGCTGTCAAGGCTGTGAGGAATGTCTGCTTCAACATCCATCAACATCCTTTTAAAAATCCACCTCTGAGGTGGTGAATGTGAAAAGTAGGGTCTATGAAAGAGAAGCGGGGCATTTCTTTTCTTTTTTTAACATCTTTATTGGAGTATAATTGCTTTACAATGGTGTGTTAGTTTCTGCTTTATAACAAAGTCAATCAGTTATACATATACACATGTTCCCATATCTCTTCCCTCCCTCTCACCCTCCCTATCCCACCCCTCCAGGCGGTCACAAAGCACAGAGCTGATCTCCCCGTGCTATGCGGCTGCTTCCCACTAGCTATCTATTTTACGTTTGGTAGTGTATATATGTCCATGCCACTCTCTCACTTTGTCCCAGCTTACCCTTCCTCCTCCCCATATCCTCAAGTCCATTCTCTAGTAGGTCTGTGTCTTTACTCCCGTCCTGCCCCTAGGTTCTTCATGACCTTTTTTTTTTTTCTTAGATTCCATATATATGTGTTAGCATACGGTATTTGTTTTTCTCTTTCTGACTTACTTCACTCTGTATGACAGACTCTAGGTCCATCCACCTGACTAAAAATATCTCAATTTCCTTTCTTTTTATGGCTGAGGAATATTCCATTGTATATATGTGCCACATCTTCTTTATCCATTCATCCGATGATGGACACTTAGGTTGCTTCCATGTCCTGGCTATTGTAAATAGAGCTGCAATGAACATTTTGGTACATGACTCTTTTTGAATTATGGTTTTCTCAGGGTATATGCCCTGTAGTGGGATTGCTGGGTCGTCTGGTAGTTCTATTTGTAGTTTTTTAAGGAACCTCCATACTGTTCTCCATAGTGGCTGTATCAATTTACATTCCCACTAGCAGTGCAAGAGTGTTCCCTTTTCTCCACACCCTCTCCAGTATTTATTGTTTCTAGATTTTTTGATGATGGCCATTCTGACCGGTGTGAGATGATATCTCATTGTAGTTTTGATTTGCATTTCTCTAATGATTAATGATGTTGAGCATTCTTTCATGTGTTTGTTGGCAATCTGTATATCTTCTTTTCTTTTTGTAATGAAAACCAGTGGAGTACACATGTTCATCTCTCCTTACATAGAACACGCTGCTGGCCCCAGTCCCTACTAGCCTTGCCCTCCCTTCTCTGTTTGCTTCAAAGAGGCAGTCAGGATGGGAATGTTCATTTATTTGAGCAGAGATGTGTCAAAGTTGGATTTGTTTTTACACAAACGTTGCTGATGAGAAAGGTATATGAACATTATCTTTAAGCCAGCTGATCGTACAAAAAGTTTGGTCATTTTCAAGTACGTATTACATGTTTGGCAGAAATTGGACGCTAGTGTCCTAGCATGTGACATGGAGGATCTCATGCTATGCTGTGTCCCCAAGCCTAGCACAGTCCCTGCCACAGTGTAGGCACTCAGGGAATGTCTGTGGCCGCAGGGGGCAAAGGAGTGGGAGAAACACAGCAGATACTAGGCAACACGTCTCACAGGGCCTCACCTGCTTCTCTCTGCAGGGCAATGTCGGGCACCAAAAAGACTGAATATTAAATATAAATTGAGGATGAAATGGAACAATGAAGATTTGCCATAACAGCCATCAGTCCTCCTGGTCTGTAGAACCCCACTGGGGGTTGGGAGCCTGCCTTAGGCCGGGTTCCCTAGAATAGAACTTGAGACAGGGATTCTTGTGCAAGTGATTTACAGAGAGTACTCCCTGGACAAGGGAAGGGAGGGGAGAAGGAGGGGGTGGGGAAGGGGGAGCTAGCAAGGATGTAGCCTCCCCGAGAGCTCAGGGAGCACAAGTTATACTGCCAAGTTGACCCCACCTTGAGGCAAGGGGCCATCAATAGTCACTGAGTCATTGACAGGGCGCAGAAGAGTTGGGGGGGGGGCGTAAGGAGGAGGAGGGTGCACCAGCCCTAAAGGGGGTCTGGGCGGGGCACCAAGAGCATCCACTACATTCCCTTCAAGGTGCAGCTGGGCTCACCTGTCAGACTTGTAATAAATACCTAAGTTGATTTCTGTGGCTACATATAATTTAGGAGACATTTTAACACCCCTCCATCCTGACTCCCTCACCTTGCTCTATTTTTTTCCCACCACACTTATCACCATCTATCATGCTATATAATTCACCTATTTTTACATTTACTAATAGTTTATTTATTGTCTCTGCTCCCACACACTAGAATGTAGGCTCTATGGGGATAGGTATTTTTCTCTCTTTTGAATGATGTGTCCCAAGAATAGTGCTTGATCAATGGGAAGTGCTGGGTGAGTACGTGGTAATGAAAGAGTATTCTGAAGAGTGTATTCTGCCTGCCTGATGTTGTTCAGGGACTTCTGCAATGATTCTTTGGGTCCAAAGCAATCAAATTCTGGCCTGCATGAATAAGCAAGGAACTATAACACGTTGGAGGAGGACTGTAGGGTCCCATGATTCTCAGATTTCAGTGTGTTTAAGAACCACATGGGAATCTGGTTAACAGTGGCATTCTTGGTCCCCACCCCCAGAGATTCAGATTCAGTAGTTCTGGAAGAGGCCCAAGAATATGCACTTTAAAAAAGTATAACCATTGATTTTGATGTAGGTGACCTGAGGCACATACTTTGAGAAACACTGATGGAGTCTGAAACACTGGCTAGGACAGTTATAAATAGCATGCCAGACCTCCCAGCTGATGAGCTGCAGAGCTGGGGTTAGACCTGGCTCTTCCAACTCTCAGCACTGCATGTTTTCCACTCACAGGCCCTCTTAATATATGTTTATAAGCTTTGCATGTACATTGGTTACCATGGGAACATAAAAGCCTGATGAAATCCTACAACTATAACTGGGCTTTGAGGCAATGGTAAATAGCTATCTTTAGAAAAATTCAGCTCCACAATTTATTGTGGCTTGTATTCCCCTATGTTCTTGTAGATTCTTCTAAAATTGTAAATGTGCTTTTGTGATGTGCTGATGCCATAATCATTTGACAGGAGGGAACACAGTGAGAACCAGGGCCGTTGCTCATACTGGTTTGGGGGTAGACTAAAAAGACACAGGGAGGCCGTATGGAGAAACTGGAATGAAGCAGTATGATTTAATGTATGGTGAAGGACTTCGAGGTGGCCATTAACGGATTCAATGAATGAATGAATGAATGAGGGTTGGCTTAAAGGTATTTCGATGAAGAATATTTCATTCATCATAAACCCTCTGGTTGAGAGCATTGACCATCCTTAGAAGGAGTGTGCTTGGGGTAGAGGTTAGATCCCACGTATCAACAGTGGTTGATGAGCCACCTCCCAAGAGTAAATCGTTAAAGTAGGAACTATATTACCAGGTGTGGCATTTACAGTGTGCCAGGGTCTAAGTTTTATATATTATCCCTCTTGATCCTCATAACAATGCTCTATGTAGATTCTAGTATCCTCATGTTACAGACGAGGAAACCAAGAAGTTAAGTAGGTTGCCTAAAGTCTCACATTTACAAAGTATCTAAGCTAGGTCTCGACCCTGGCAATCTGGGTCCAGACCTGCGCTTTTAACCAATCACTGCTGTCCGATGGAGCTGAAATACAACAGGGAGAACTTTTGTCTTCTGGAGCATCGCCCTGAGGGTTGATGAACCATTGTAAAATGGGAGCTGGGACGAGACTGAACTGCTTGTATGGTGGGGGACAGGGAGGGGGAAGATTGAGGAGGGAGGGTTAGGCTGGGGAGAGGAGAGGGAAGCACTGAATATAAACTTGGGAGAACAGAAATATCCAGGGTGGATTTCAAGTCGTTGATTCTGGAATTGGAGGACCTAAATCCTCTCCTCCTCTCCTCTTTGACATGAACCGGAAGTTTGCCATGCTCGTTACTGCGTTTGTCACGTGGATTCTTTTCTGCGAGAGAAGTTCAGAGAAAGAGCAGCCACTTGACTTCTGGCTTCACGGAAGAGGGACAGCACTCGGTGGAAGATGACAGAGCTTCCCTCGACCATGGTGGGGCAAGTGGTGCGCCCACCCAGACCAGGGTGCACCAAACAAGGGACTCGCGGAAAGCAGAGCGGTCTGCGGGGGAGGGGCCCTCCGCGGGGCCGTGGCTGGAAGGCTTCAGGAGGAATCGTGTTGCCTTGGCAATAGAGGCTTCGGAGAGAAAGGAGCGTGTGAGAGATTGGACTTGGGGGGGAGGGGCGGGAGGAGGGGACAACTGTAGTCCAGAAACGGAAAACAGAGCTGGTGACAAAAGCAGGCACCAAACCTCACACCAGAGAGGAACGTTATTTTCATGTAGTTTGCCATCAGGGAGAGGCCCTGGGAATAGGGATTTTTCCCAGAATTCATCCGAAATGGAGACAGGCTAGAGGTGGGAGGGAAAGAAGTGGGTCTAGGTCACGTGGGTGCAGAGCTGCTCCCCAGCCCCGTCCGCCGCCTCCTCTTCTCCATTCTCTGTCTCCCTCCTCTGTGCTCAGCTAAGGTGTGATGAAGGCAAATGAAAGAAAGGTATGAAAAATGGTCACTAGACTTGACCTTTAACTCAGGAAGTATTTATACCTGAAACCAAGCGAGTTTTGTTAGCCCTAAAGAATTTCTAGAGTGCGATATGGCTGGATGGGTTTGGGAGGGGCGGTGGTAGTCGACAGGGTGGGTGTGACACGTGAGGCGGCTCCTTACTTCCTCCGGAAGTCTTATGCATCCCCGAGCCTCCTTGTCACGTGGGCCCTGAAAATGTAGTCGGGACAATACTTTGGGGAAGGCTGCCTGAGCCGGGTGTGAAGGGCTAGAGATAGCAGGTGAAGGAGGTGCTCCAGGAATAGTGCCCTGTGCCTGTTAAAGCTAGAGGAGGGGGAGGCCACTGCTGAAGATGCAGGAACATCGGCATCTTGGGTAACCCTATCAGGCCCTTGTTACGGGAGCCCTTGCTCAGTACTGGTACTTCACTGTAGTCTGACATTAATATCCACTAATGTGCCAGAAACAGTATATCCTTGGAAGAGTGGCTCGATGTAGCCGAGACCCTCTCACCTCCCGACACCCTCTCCAAGCCTAGTAATGTTCAAATTCTAATGTTGCTGTGGCCTCTTGGGTACCCGCAGGCTAGGGAGGTCCAGTGATATTCGCGTTACACAACAAATGTATGAAATATTTTTGCCTTGTTATTTTAAATTCAAACATGTTCCCTGATCTTTTTTGGTCTATGCATCTCTAATACCTGGGTGAAACACAGCTTAGTGGAGTCACCTCACGACCCCTCTCAGCCCTGCACTAGTGTTTGGTGATCTGACCCCTCTGCTGCTTGAGCCTCCATGCCCTGCCGGCCACACTCACCACGTCATCGTCACAGGTCAGTGCTTTCCACCTTCTGCCCTTTAATGGTGGGCAGGCAACAACAGATCTATACAACGGTTGTACTTTAGGCATAAATAACGCAGTTTTTTTGGTTTGGTTTTTTTTCAAGTTCTCAGTTTATTTTTGAAGACTGAGATTGATTTTTTTTTTCCTTCATGGGGCATGACACTGAGGTTTGGAAAGGTTTTGGGTCTGGGAAATCCATAACTGACACGGAAAAGTTTATCAAACCCGATGGTGAGTTTTGGCCCTTGAAGGGCGAGACTCGGGAGGGAAGAGAAGACCTCCTGATTCCAGCAGAGGGCCAAAGTTACTCAGGAATAAAGGCTGGGGCTGGGGACTCTCTGGAGGGCAAGAATAGTCAAGCAAAGGGGAGGGCCCGGGACTCCCAGCAACTCCCTTAGAGGGAGACTCAGGGTATGACAGGGAGGGAAACACGAGGAGAGCACAGCACTGCAAAGCATGTTGATAACTGACCTTCCCACCCCTCTCGTCCTGTGTGTTCTATGACCTCTGGTAATCGTAGGTGCCTGGGTTCTGCTTGCTAGCCTCATTTCTCACCTTCTGAAGAGTGACCACTTACGCACAAGTTAAGGGCTAACGTCAATGTTTCAAGGGGAACATTGCTCAAACAGAGCAGAGCTGACAATCAGCAAGTACACGCCAGTCTGGAGTCCCAGCTGTTAAACATCTTGGCCATCAGTCCTGTCAGAGTGGAGACCCTTGAATAACACTCAGTGGGGGGATGCTGGCACTGTGAGAGGCCAGCTGAGGGGCGTGGTCACTCAGTCACCCCCTAAACTCTCTTCGGGACCACCCTCAGCATCCACATGGTTTCGATTGTTATTTTCTTTCTCTTTCTCTTCTTCCTCCCTCTCCCCCTTACTTGCCTGTACTGTTGAATACAAAGCGAACCACATGTGTTTTTGATGTGTCTCAACTGCATTTCCTCTTGACCTTTATTCCTGCTTATGTCTAGGTCTGGGCTTTCCTGATGGTTGATGATCTTTGGCTCAGCTCAGACCCCTGTCTTCTTGCCACTCACCCACCCGTGTCAGCCCTGTTAACACCAACATGCGACACCTGTTTTGGAAACAGACTTGGTAGCAGCATCCTCAGACTTTATCTGTAACATCTAGGCCCAGCCAGGGACGCCTATCGCCCGTTCACCAAAACAACAGACGTTTCAGATCCTCTCTGTGAACACAGTGTTTCACCATCCATCACTAATGCATTTTAGTTACAAGTAGGATTGCCAGATTTAGCAAATAAGAATACAGGCTGGGGCTTCCCTGGTGGCGCGGCGGTTGAGAGTCCGCCTGCTGATGCAGGGGACGCGGGTTCGTGCCCCGGTCCGGGAGGATCCCACATGCCGCGGAGCGGCTGGGCCCGTGAGCCATGGCCGCTGGGCCTGCGCGTCCAGAGCCTGTGCTCCGCAACGGGAGAGGCCACAGCAGTGAGAGGTCCGCATACCCCCCCCCAAAAAAAGAATACAGGCTGTCCAGTTAAATGTCAGTTTCAGATAAACAACAAATAATTTTTTAGTATAAGTATGTCCCATGCAAAATTTGGAACATGCTCATAAGTTTAAAATTGTCTTTTGTTTATTTTAATTTCAAGTTTAAGTGGATGTTCTATATTTTATCTGGCACCCCCAGTTATAAGTCATGCAACACCAACCATAGAAGTCTGAAACTTACCGACTTTGCAAACTGAGGCTTCCAAGGCCTGGGTTGGCTTCAGCATAGCCTGACACAGGGGGCCTAAATGACGTCACCAAAAACATGACTTGCTCTTTTTCCGCTGTCCAGGTCAGCCTGCCCCAGGTTGACTACATTCTCAGATGAAGGTTTGACCTTGTGGTGACAAGATAGCTGGGGTTTTCCAGACTCATATTCTGTTTTTATTTTTTTTCTTAATAAATTTATTTATTTATTTACTTTTGGCTGCATTGGGTTTTCGTTGCTGCGCATGGGCTTTCTCTAGTTGGGGCGAGTGGGGGCTACTCTTCGTTGTGGTGCATGGGCTTCTCATTGCAGTGGCTTCTCTTGTTGTGGAGCATGGGCTCTAGGCGTGCGGGCTTCATTAGTTGTGGCACACAGGCTCAGTAGTTGTGGTGCACGGGCTTAGTTGCTCCGCGGCATGTGGGATCTTCCCGGACCAGGGCTCGAACCCATGTCCACTGCATTGGCAGGCGTATTCTTAACCACTGAGCCACCAGGGAATTCTCCAGACTGATATTCTTAAGGTTCAGAGTTGGTAAAAAGATGTTTTTCCAAAAGCTTTTCAGAGTCATTCCAATTAGATCAGCTTAGGTCACATGTCGACTACTAACAATCTTTGTGGCCAAGGATATGAGATACCCTGATTGGCAGGGACTGGGACCAGCTGCTGGCCTCAGAGCTGGAGTTGCACATCCATCCAGACCCACGGACCAAGGGAAGGCTATCAGGGGACCTAAGAGTTGCTGCTGAAGAAGGGGAAATGTATACGGGGAAGTCAAACAGTGCATACTCTCCACTCACTTGAAATTAGATTGTGCACTGGGCAGTGCTCTTTGAGTTCTGCAGGGCTTATGAAGGCCTGGAGAGAGAGAAGGCAGGGGCAAGACTGTAGCAGTGTGGGGAGGCAGGTCTCCCCCTTTCAAACATCAGTGCCATCAAACTACTATCATCAGCTGCTTCCTAGTGTTGAGAAGCTTCACTCTCTGGCCCCTCTTTCCAATTACTTCCCAATTGGTCATATTTGAGGCAACACATGAGACAGTTTAAGAAGGTTATGAATGGAATTTCTATGTCCCCTCCAAATTCATATGTTGAAGCCCTGACCCCCAAGTGGCTGTATTTGGAGATGGACCCCTAAGGAAGTAATGAAAGTTAAATGAGGTCATAAGGAGTTAAATGAGGTCTAAGGGTGGGCCATCATCTGATAGTATTAGTGTCCTTTTAAGAAGAGACACCAGAGAGCTGCCTCCCACCGACACCCATCCCTACCACCAGTACCCAGCAAGAAAGTAACTGTCTAAAGCCCGGAAGGGAGTTCTCACCAGAAACTGAATTTTCTGGCACCTTGATCATGGAATTCTAGTCTTTTCTTACAACTATGAGAAAATAAATGTCTACTGTGTAGGCCACCCAGCCAGTGGTACTTTGTTATGTAGACTAATACAAAGAGTGTGGCTGAATCTCAGCGATGAACTTCATTATCACATACTATTACAGGTAGAAAAGGCTTTCAGGATGTCTAATGACCTGGAGAGACATGATCTATCAGAGAGAGACATGATCTATCAGATGGCTTTTCTGTTTATCCATTTGCAAGGGCAAATGGCTTGGAATGCTGTAATGCCCCCAAGCAGCTCATATTCTGCTGGGGAGAAACAAACACATAAATAGAGAATTGTAAAATAATGTGGTTAGTGTATTGACCAAGCTATACACAGCATATTATGACTATACAAAGTATATTCATGAAAAATGGTTCATTTTGAAAATCTTGCCTTCATTGAAAGAAATCTAATACAGAGTGTACGATATAGTTGAATATATGCCAACTATGACCCCACTAACATAAACTACAAAGATGCTTTTAAAATGAACAGAATTTGCAAATGTTAATATATTCCACATATTTTAAATGGTAATATGACTTTACCACAAATTCATCAGGGCAGTCAGAAGAAATGTGATATTTAATGAGGAAAGACTTAGTTTAACTAAGTCACTGAAAGATAAGTTATTATGTAACCTAGTGCTCAAATTCATGGAAAATAATTTTTTCAAATACATGTGACATTTAAATTGTTTAATAAGTCTTTTTGGATATAGCAATTAGTCCAATGCCTAGAACAGAAAGCATTTGTGAATGAATGAATGAACAAATGAGTAAAAGAATGAAAGCCAGTAAGAACACTTGCGTTCGAATCTTGGCTTTGTCACAAAGTAACCAATTAGGTAAGTCAATTAACTTCCCTAGGAATTTCTTTCTTTTTTAAAAAAAATTTATTTATTTATTTATTTGGCTGTGTTGGGTCTTAGTTGCAGCACGTGGGATCTTCATTGCAGTGTGCAGGCTCTTTGTTGTGGTGTGTGGGCTCTCTAGTTGTGGCACATGGGCTCAGTAGTTGTGGTGCACAGGCTTAGTTGCCCTATGGCATGTGAGATCTTAGTTCCCCAAGCAGGGATCAAACCCACATCCCCAGCATTGGAAGGTGGATTCTTAACCACTGGACCACCAGGTAAGTTCTGGAATTTATTTCTTAACCAGTAAAATTAGGGGGTAGAATTTATTGGGGGTTTCAATCTTTAGCCATATCACTCTTTTTTCAAATAGAGTATTATTTGGAAGATGGCTGTCAGTGGAGGGGTGTGTGTGTGTATGTGTGTGTGTATGTGTGTGTTATATGTGTGTTGTGTGTTGGGGTGCATTCTTGGTTCCTTTTCATCTTCCCCTCCCCTGGTGATCCGAGGGTCACATCCTCCAAAGAGTAGAGTCTGAGAGCTACTGGTCTGGAGGATCCCTGAAGTCATTTCCAGCTCTGACACTGGATAATCCTATTATTGCCAACCATTTGGCCACAGAATACTAGTTGAGAAAATGTCAGAGAAAACTTAAGCCCATCTGTGGAGAGAGAATGGGGAAAATTGGGACATTTTGAACTGACCAAACTTGGTAGCATGTCTGAGAAGCCAGAAACAAAAGACAGAGCAGCTCTTTATTCTGATTCACTTTTAGATTAGGTTGTTAAATGGAGAAAATATAAATTAGCTTAGGCCCAGAGTCAGGTCTTCCAGAAGGATTCAAGGGGCAATTTCCCCAGCACAGTGAGGTGGCTTTTCTCAGCCTTCTCTGTTTAATGCTCACAGCCAAAACATCACAGAGGAGAACTCCAGGCTTGAGAAAGTCATGCTATTAATACTAACACAGCCCGCCCTACTGATAACAGATGTGGTTATAATGGGAGCTGAGTGAACAAAAACACATTTCCCCAACTCCAAGCCTCAAGCACATTTTCCATCCTCTGTAACAGACTGAAACACTGGCTCAGAGCAGACGCTTTTCCTTGCTCATTTGTGGGCATTGCTTCATGCCCTCATGGAAAAGGAGAATCTGAGGTCTCTACTGGCAAGTATCTGCAGGAATTGGCAGGGCTGCAGAGAATCCCTCTCCCTTGCTTATAGGAACTGCTCTGGGGCTGGTTCCATGAAGGCCTTTTTGTCCACACACTTCATCTCTGAGATAACACATTTCTCAGAGAAAGGTTCCAGAAAGCTGAGCATTGCTGAGCTGAACCTTCACAGTCTTATGACTTATGCCTTGGCCAAAGCCACCTCCATAATCCTCTGCCGTGAACTTCATCCTGTGTTAGTGCAAAACCACATGCCATCTGGAAATAGCCTTGAGGAACTCATGCAGTAAGAGACTGAACCCCAAAACTTTACCCTCCCAAAGCCAAGCCACCACAGTTGATCACTTTGTCAACCCTGCAAGTTTCTCTGGGAAAAGAGACTGAGAAATGACGATGTGAGAACTGAATACTACGTCAGCAGCAGAGGCCTGATTTGAGCTTCTGGCTTCCAATCTTGCACTTAATAAATTAGTCCAGCCACTTCTTTGTACAAATTTACTTCTGTAGACTATGGGGAGAAACCATTGTCAACAACGTGCATTTTATAGACAAGTTCCAAACCACATAGCCTTTCATTTTTCTCAACACAGCCCTCTGTGTTGAATGATTCACTGTGGCTCTCTGAATAGCCTTCATCTGAGCATCTGGCAGGAAGGAATCTGATTTTCCAATGGATCAGTATTGGCTAAAGTGTTTGTCATTATATATACCCAGGAGTTCTGTATGCTTCGTTAGGTCAGCTCCTGTCCTTTTCGGCAGTAGCCTCAAAATCATTGTCAGGGAGCTTGGTTTACACTACCGCTGTGAAGTCACCCAGGGAAGCTCTTGTTTAGACTGGAGTTAAAGCCCTTGACTGGATACTTAAGCTTTCCCTTCCCTTTGTCCAAACTCCCAAGGATGGAGCGCCCCAGCTAGTGCCACACCACATCTGTATTATGTCTACTAAAGATGAGTTTTAGTCACCCAGAGCAGCATCCTTTAAATATTGTGTAATCTGGCTACCCAGCAATGTCTACAGTATGATCCATATTTGGTTATAATATATGTGTTAAGACTGGAAGGAAATTCCCCGATCAATAACTGTCTTTCTCAGGATGGTAAAAATCTATATGATTTGTTTTCTTCCTCCATCCTCGTATTTTCCAAAATGTCTACAAAAAACGGTATTAGTCTTTTTGTTTTAGTATTTATTTATTTATTTGGCTGCTCCGAGTCTCAGTTGCGGCATGCGGGATCTTTCGTTGCGGCATGCGAAATCTTAGTTGCAGCATGAAGGATCTAGCTCCCAGACCAGGGATCGAACCCGGGCCCCCTGCATTGGGAGCGTGGAGTCTTAGCCCCTGGACCACCAGGGAGGTGCCAAAATAGGTATTACTCTTACAGTAGGAAAAAAAAATAAAATGTGTGTGTGTTGAGTGTGATATGGCTGTAATGCCATAACCAGCATAGAGTTTTCTCTCTAGAGAGCTCAAGCTCTCATACTTAGACTGTTTATTGAATTTCCTAGAAAACTTTCTTAGCCTCAGCAAAAGTGTTTTGAAGCAATGGAATCATTCCCAATAATATCAGAAAAGATGGGTTTGAGCACTTATAAACACCAGTCCCATCATAATGGTGAAGAGTAAAGCCTACCATGATACAACTTAAAAAGCCAACAGTGAGTTAGGACAGGCACAGCAACACAGCCTAGAAAACCAAGACTTGACGGGTTAAAAAACTTTGAGAAGCAGAGGTTAAGAGTCAGCATTTTTAAGATGTCCTTGTATGACTGTACATAGGAAGAAAAATTTTTTTCAAAAACAAGGGCTCATAGGGTAAGTTTTAATAATTTAGGCAGCTAACAAAGGAGCTTTATTAGACTCAAAATTGGCATTAATCAGAATTTTCCATTAGACTCACTTTCCTTTCCATGCAACACTCAAAATCTCAAAATGCTTAGACATTAACCAGTTGTTATGAGGACTGCATGTTCGTTATTATTTTACACAGGCTGTGGGATTATTTTTCACAATAAAATTTTAGAAGTTTATAGTTGCCTGATAAAGATTCGGCCTTGCCAAATTTTGGCATGCCTTGTTTCAGTGCCCTTCCCAGACTGGATGTTTATTAGGATAATATGCTGTAATGATACTTTATGAGAGAGGAAGTTTGCATGAGACATACTTTTGGAAACAGGCCAGGATACTCAGATGTGCTATTTTTGAATTCCTAAATCCTTTCTTGTTTTAACACCACTTGATTCTAATAGTTATTAAGTAGCCCTGGAAGAAGTGGCAGAGTTTTCTTTAGTAATTCATAAGTCATACACATAAATGCCAAATCCCTTAAACAAAAGTTAGGATAGAAGGGTAGGCACAGAAACACACACACAGACACACACACACGGAACCAGAAGACAGTGTGGGCAGAAGAGATTTTTCTGAAATCCCTCTTTGTGAGCAGAGTTGGGGAGTTGTGAAAGGGAAGCCCATTTTTTTCTATAACAATGGTATTCTCTTCCCATAAAGATGTTTCTAGCGGTGATGAATCTGAATGCATTCATCCACGTACTCCAATCATATATCTTTCATGACTAAAGAATATGTTTTTGCAAGATGACTGCCTGAAATAGAGATGGAGGAGGGGAAGGGGAAGGTAAATGAGCAGCCTGTAGCCCCAGAACAGGAAAATGCATCTTCTTGACCTTGGCCATGTGACTTAACAAGATAACCGCTAGTTCTTGGTGTCCCTGTTCTAGCCAAGAGACTCTGTGACATATTATTGGGTTTATAGATAATGTGAGAGAAAAGCCATGCTCCCTAAGCCAGCATCTCCTTTTTGTATCCTGAAAGGGCCTAAAAATTTGCATTTTATAGTCACTTGAACAGGGGTGAAGATTAGAAAGAAAACATGTATTAGAAGAGCACTAGTGTAAATGGTTGAAAGCACAAAGTCCCAGGCCAGACAGCTTGGATTCAAGTTCTGACCACCACTTAGGGCTGCCAACTTTGGGCAAGCTTCTTTAACTTCTTTGTGCCTTTGTTTTCTCATCTGTAAAGTGGGGGATCATAACACTACCTGCCTCACAGAGTTTTTGAGTAGATTAAATAAAGTGAGATATATATATATATATATATATAGTGCTAAGTCTACAGGTATCGTATGTGTGTTATTATATATTGAATACCCAGTAGGTGCCAGACTCCATGTTAGGTGCTTTTATATAATGTTTTATTTAATCTTTATAGCAAATTTAAAAGGCAGGTAATATTATTTCCATTTTATATTGATAGATAAAGACATTGAAGCTCAGAAAAGTTCAGAAAATTGCTCAAGTATACATGGGTAAGAGGCCCAACTGGAAAGCATCAAATCCAGGTGTGTCTGCTCCAGCGTTATATCAAACACCATTAGTGATCCTGGCTCACTTCAGGAGCTAATTGATAAACACCTACATTATAGTCTAGACCATTACATTGCTAATCAATTTTATTGATTAGAAAATTATTCTTCTCTGCATCATCATTTGTCTAACTCATTAAAATTAATGGGCAGCATTGGGAAATATGTTTGACACCTGAAATTGAGTCACTCTGGACCTTGGGAGAAAGCCCCGTGTGTCATGGTTTTCAATGCAGTTGGAAGGAAAGAGAACAGTTGTTCCTTCCTTCCCTCCTGCACCAGACAGGAAGGGCCAGCAAATGTACAGCTGCCTCTCAACAAAGTGACAAAGCCCAGGGCAGCCTTCTTTCCTGAGCTGGGCAGCATCTGCTAGCTCAGTTACCTGGAAGTCATTCTCAGATGGGTTTTCCTTTAGGGGCCCCAAAGCACTCAGAAATTTGGGAACAGGGCTTTCCTCACCAAGCACACTCAAGCAGGAGGCCAGCCTTCCTCACAGGCTACCCTGCTCAGCTTCCTGGTTACACACAAGGAAGAGGGAAGAAAATGCAATGGAAAAACACTAATCAGAAAAAAAAAAACCCACAGCAAGCGACAGTGTTGAAATAGCACAATGATTTATAGTTTGAGTTTATAGGAGATGTTGTAGTCCTGGCTGACATTTATCATCTTTATCTGCCAAACGTTGACAAAGTCCTTTGGAAGCTTTTCTAGGGGTCTCCTGCTTGGGCAGAGGGGCTGGGGGTGGGAGAAGAGGGTGAGTATTGCTGGAGCCCAGAGAGGTAATACCTAAAAGACCCAGCAGACAGGACGCTATGACACCACCATCAGAGAGAGGCTTACAAGGGGTTGGTCTCTGTAGGGCACATGGGCTGGTCATGGCCAGAGAAAAAACATAGCTCATTGATACATCCAGAGATGAGCTTGTGACCTAACCAAAGTTACTAACTAAAGCTTTACTTTAGCACATCCAAACTGGTGTTTAAGATGAAAATAATGGATAGGCAGAAGGGGCCAACTTTCTCTGTTGGAAAAATGCTCCTAGACAACTTCTTTATACATGTGCCCTCTTTGAAGGAAATACAATGTATACATACTTGGATGCATAGAACTGATTAGCTTTTATTCATGTTACAAAGAGTTCTTTTCTTTACAAAACTTATCTTTCTGTCTACTCTTAAATAGCAAGTTCTTTTTCAAATACATGCATCTTTCTAGGCACACAACTCTTTCTAGGCGCACAACCAATACTCCTTGCTTTGCGTCAGTGATTCCCAAATAAGAATCCTACGTGGTTGCATCAGAATCATCAGGGTGTTTATTAAAAATAGATTCCTGAGCCCTTCCCCAGTCCTACTGAATCTGAATCTCTGGAGATGGAAATCTGTGGAATCTATTTGTGTGTGTGTATGTGTTTTTAAATTTTCTATTAGTTATAGTCTTTTTTTCTTCCAGTTTTATTGAGATAAAATTTACATACATCACTGTATACGCTTAAGGTGTACAGTATAATTATTTGACTCACATCCATCATGAAATGATGACCACGATAAGTTTAGGGGAATCTGTATTTTTAGGGTCCAGGTGATTCTGATGTGTGTGTAGAGCTGGAAAGCAACTCTCACACAATAGATTTCTAAAGTGTTGCATAATTTGAGTTCGGGATTAAAAAGAAAAAGGCAAAAATAAAGAGGTATAGAATACCTCTTTATTTTACTTTAATTGTTTAAAGTTTACCTAACCATGAACTATTTGAAACATATGGAAGAGCACAAAACATAATAAGAGATGCTTGTGTATCCACCAACTCCATTCCTCATTCCTTTCACTGACCTGCTTCCCCACCAATGGTGTATTGCTAAGTCTACTCTCTGTACTCTGTTATTTCCATTACGGCACTTAAATGGCTTGATATTATCTTATAAATTTGTTTGCTTTATGAGATTTTTTAGACAGGCTCATATTTTGCACTAGATTGATGTTCTAAGAGGGCAGAAGTCATATCCATCTTATTCATTCACCACTGTATTCTCAGCATCTAGCACAGTGCCTGGCGCATAGTAGGCACTCAATAAATACTTGTTGAATGAATGAATAAGAATATACCCATCCCAAATGACATATTTTTTTGGTGGCAGGAAATAAAGAAATTTATAAAATAATGATAATAGTAGACAGTAGTGCTTTTTAATGATCTTGGTTGGCAAAATTCAACAGACTCCAGAGTTCCAAAGTACTTTTTATCATGAAAGTGTGTTGAATTTGTAAACAGCTTTTTTCTGCCTCAATGGAGACGATCATGTGGTTTTTTTCCGTATCTTGAACTTTCCTTGCATTTCAACAAACTAGGAATAGAAAGAAACTACCTCAATATAATACAAGCTATATATGAAAAAGCCACAGCAAATATCATACTTATTGGTAAAATGAAAGATTTTCCTCTAAGACCAGGGACAAGGCAAGGATGTTCCCTTTCACTACTTCTATTCAACATAGTACTGGAAGTTCTAGCCAGAGCAATTAGGCAAGAAGAAGTAGTAAAAAGCATCCAAAATGGAAAGGAAGAAGTAAAATTATCTCTGTTCACAGTTGATATCTTACATGTAGAAAACCCTAAAGATTACACACAAAAAATTGTTGTAACTAATAAATGAATTTAGCAAAGTAACAGGATACAAAATCAACACATAAAAATCGGTTGCATTTCTGTACATGAACCATGAACAATCTGAAAAGGAAACATATAAACAATTTAAAACAATTCATTTAAAATAACATCAAAAAGAATAAAATATTTAGGAATTAACTTAACCAAGCAGGTGAAAGACTTGCACAATGAAAACTACAGAACATAGCTAAAAGACATTAAAGACATAAATACAGTAAGTCCCCTACATACAAACGAGTTCCATTCTGTGAGTGCGTTCGTAAGTCCAATTTGTAAGTCCACTTTGTTTGTAAGTCCAACAAAGTTAGCCTGGGTACCCAACTAACACAATTGGCTATATAGTACAGTACTGTAATAGGTTTATAATACTTTTCACACATATAATACATAAAAAACAAACACAAAAAATAAAACATTTTTAATCTTATAGTACAGTACCTTGAAAAGTATGGTAGTACAGTACAACAGCTGGCATACAGGTGCTGGCATCGAGTGAACAGGCAAGAAGAGTTACTGACTGGAGGAGGGAGAGGAGGTGGGAGATGGTAGAGCTGAAGGATCCTCAGCAATGGGAGATGGAGGGCAGGCTGCAATCTCACTCACGCCTGACATTGATGGAACGCACGTTTGCATCTTTGAAAGTTCACAACTTGAAGGTTCAAATGTAGGGGACTCACTGTCATTCAAAATGTTTAAAAAACTTGTACATGGATCTTGTGCCTAAACTCTGGCCTCAGATTTGCTACCCTGGTCAGAGGCACAGAATTGGACTGACTTGAGGGAAGGAGGTGGAAGTTGTGAGAAGGAAGGAGCCTGTTTGGCTTCCAAAAGCACTTGACCCCAAAGAACTGGGTTCTGGAAAGGCGGGGTCAAGTCCATCCCACTTTGAGGCACACCTCGAAAGTAGTAGGATCTCTGCTAGGGCTGTCTGCATGCTGTGTGAGGACCAGAAAATTGAGGCCCAGAGAAGTTAAGTGACTTTAGAGTTTCTAGGCTCCTGATTTTCAGCCCACTGCTTTTTCTACCACAATGTTCAACATCCCAAAATATGTACTATTCCATCTTCATGTGTGCATTTAGTATAGTCCTTATTTTTTTTAATAGATTTTATTTATTTATTTATTTATTTATTTATTTATTTATTTATGGCTGCATTGGGTCTTCATTGCTGTGCACAGGCTTTCCCTAGTTGGCAGCGAGCGAGGGCTACTCTTCGTTGCGGTGCGCGGGCTTCTCATTGTGGTGGCTTCTCTTGTTGCGGAGCACGGGCTCTAGGTGCGTGGGCCTCAGTAGTTGTGGCTCGCGGGCTCAGTAGTTGTGGTGCATGGGCTTATTGCTCCACGGCATGTGGGATCTTCCCAGACCAGGGCTCAAACCCATGTCCGCTGCATTGGCAGGTGGATTCTTAACCACTGTGCCACCAGGGGAGTCCCTCATCATTTATTTTTTTCAATTACTTCCTCCCATAAGTGGGCTTTTAAAAAAATTGAGGTATATGTCACATAACATACAATTCATCATTTTAAAGTGTATGCTTCCATGGTTTTTAATATAGTCACTACTGCTTTCTAATTCCAGAACATTTCCATAACCCCAAAAAGAAACCCTGTACCTATTAGCAATTACTCCTCATTCTCCATTTCCTCCAGGCCCTGGTAAACACTAATCTACTTTCTGTCTCTATGGAGTTGCCTATTCTGGACATTTCATGTAAATAGAATCATATGACCTTTTGTGTTTGGCTTCTATCACTTAAGTGTGATAATTTCAAGGTTTACTCATGTGGTAGCATGTATCAGTGCTTCATTCCATCTTATTAGCTATATTTATGGGATTTTTTAAAAACAATTAGACGTTGAATTATTTATTTATTTACTTATTGACTTCACCACGCAGCATGTGGGATCTTAGTTCCCCAACCAGGGATTGAACCTGTGCCCCCTGCAGTGGAAGCACGATGTCTTAACCACTGGACCGCCAGGGAACTCCCAGAGCTCTCTGTAGGCTTTCTATAGCGGATTCTAGACTGATAAAAGAGTAAGAGTCTTTCCCTCTGAAGATGTTTTCCTGGAGGTAGAACTTAGACGTATCTGATCTGGGGAGGATGCAGCCCTTTCCTAGCAGGCAATTTCATTGCATGCAACTCACCATGTGGACTTAATTTTCTCCCTCTTTGTACACACTCTTTCTTCTCTTTAGCTGGAGAGGCCTCATAACAGGAAGCATGCTTTCAAATTCAGCCAGGATATTGTGACCACCTTGTCCAGTCTTTAGCAGTAATGTAACTCAGAGATGCAATCAGGCAAGTGCTGCCCTGTAATTAATTCCCTTGCTTAAATATAATAAGATATCACAGAGGAAAATTCTGCTAGACATTGTGCCTAATTGTACCTGAACATAGCCCAGGATTACTGAGCCAGTTCTTCTCAAGCACAGTTCGCCTAGCAGCATACCCAGACGAATACATAGCTGGAATCAGAGGTAAACCAGCCCTATTTAAGCTACAGCTAAATACAATTCACTGCCTTGTTTCAGAGCTTGGGGTGGGTTGGGGGTAGGGGTGAGGTGGAGCGGGGGGGAGGCTGGGCTGCCATTTGCTCTTTTTCACCAGGAATATGCTCTGCTTTCTTTGTATTATAAAATAGCCCCCAAATGTGAAGGTTCTATAATTGGGAAAGCTGTAGTACCATTGGATCCATTCCAGGTGGATTTATCATCTATCATAATATAAAAGGGGGATTTGGCTTTATTTTTTAATGTTCAAATCTCTTTTAATAGGTTATATTGGGCATTCAGAATTTTTGGATTTTGTGATTGTCTTTTTTAAATTTGTTACTTTCTAGAAATTCCTTTGCTAGCTGATTTTCAAAGTTCTTCCTTGGAATAGGTGAAATGTTTCAGAAACCAGGAAGTCTTTCCTCCGCCATGTTCATGGATAATTTGGTGTGTTTTCTTAGGAAGTTTAGGTAGGATTTCATTATGAGTATTTGAATGTTTGAGATAGAGAGGAAGATGAGCTGGGGGAAGTCACTACTTGATGGCAGGACAAAAATGGGAAAGTTCAGCATTATTTTTCTCTAAAGCATGAAGTCCTACTCATGTGTCTCACATGAACTGAGAAAAGCATGTCGTGTAGAATTATTTGGCTTCAGAAATGCATTGTGAGAAGATCAAGAAGGCGTGAGTACTACAAGCCATCCACTCTTCCAGCACCTGTTGTTTGGCTGACCCACCTGTGGGCCCTTCCCATCTCCTTTTGCCCATCTCCAATCATTACGTGTTCACTTTCTCAGCCTCTGTAGCTAGGAAAGTCCATTTGACACAGTCACATGGAGAAAGCTTTTGCTTTTCTGATAAAAGAGGAAAGTATTGTCACTGTGACCCACTTCTCCTTTTCTTCCTTCCTTGAAAGTGGTATAATGCCTGGAGCTACAGCAGACTTTGAGGGCCGTCATCTTGTTAGGATAAAGAAAGGCCAAGAGAACTGCAGAGATATTAGCATGCATCACATCACTGAGCTGATGAATCGACATCATTAACTGCCTACTTCTACCCTTTGTGTGTTTGGAGAAATGTAAACCCTGTTTGTTGAAATCGCTTTTAGTCAGATTTTTGCTACTTGAATGCACTGATCACTGATACAATTTATGGAAAGAACTTCATTACATACCCATCCTCTGCTTTACTAATATTTATTCTAACACTTCTTCCTAAATGTCCATCATTTGCCTCTTTTCTCTCTCCTGTGGATTTCAGTACTAAAGTCTGTTTTTATTGTCCCTGCAGGTTCTTCTCACAGAGAAGTTTAAGTTTTAATTTTTTGCATGTGGTGGGGGGAGAGTTACAATCAATTTTGAAAGAAATACATTCATGAGTAGTTTTATTTTCAAATCTAATGTGTGTTGTTCCATTTAGATTAAAGTGTTTCCTGAGGCAGTTGCAACCCACACGTGGCAGAACCAGTTGGTGTAGAACCAAAGAGGGAAACTGTGACTGGTCTGTAAGCACAAAGCTGTCTGACTACAGGCCTGTTTGTGCATGAAAACAATGCTTTCAGAAACCCATAACCTTTAGCAACCTCAAATGCCAAAAGCAGAATGTGAAGTAACCAGAGGCAAAAAAAAAAAAAAAAAAAAAAAGAATGGGAGCCTTATTATTGAACTTTGTTACAGTACTATACCTTTACATTTTTATTTCTTAGAAGAAAACAAAAATCTCTATTTTTAATCATTTTCAATTTAATGCCTTGAATATGTGCATCTGGTCTGTTTAAGAGACTGAGTAGCTGATACATTGTTTTGTCTGTCAAGGATATTGTCCATTGTATCACATAGTTTCCTGTTTATCAAAGCCCTTGGAGAAATTCATCTGTCTGATCATAAAACTGAGAATATTTATAGCTGAGCAATAGGTTTATTTTTATCTCATGAATTGTAGCTGATTTAATTGTCAATGGGCTGCTGATTTTTGTTTTATTGGATGTTTTTTAAAAAGGTATCTAAAATGGTGCACAAGTCTCACAGTGTTAGTTTCTATTTGAAAAAAATGAGTTAGGTCAGGTTTTGATGTAAAGGGCAAGAATGACTCTGAACAATCATATACCCAACACCTCCACTTTGTGTTTTCCATTGACTCAGGACGTGCAGCGTTAACTAACATTATATGAATTTGATTCATCACTATCACCAGCTTTAAGGATTTTTCATTCTAATGACAATAAACAAAGGTTAGTGGTCATTTAAGTTAACATAACAAACAGTTCCAAAAGATACATAATTGCTTTAACATCATGATTGAAGTTTATTTTTCACTCAGGTCAAGTCCAAAATGGATGCAGCTTAACTTGAAGAAGAGACCAGCCTGGGAATCATGAGACCTTGTGTCTAGTTGGAGTTTTGCCACAGATTCACCAGGCGACCTTGAGTGAGATAACCACTTTTCCAATCCAGAGCCCTTGCAACTCATGGCTCTACCATCTTTAATACATAGCTTCCATGATTGCCCTGCTGCTCAGCATCAAGTCTGCAGAAGAGGAAAGATCCTGGATGACGGAGCCTGGGGAGGTTTTATGGGGCGGACTACTCATATTTCATTGGCCGAAAATCAGCCCCATGGCTACACCTAACTGCAGGAGAAGATGTGAAACGAAGTCTGGCTCTGTGCCCAAGAAGAAGAGGAAACAGGTGAGGTGAGGACCCAGCCAGTCTCTGCCACAATGAAACAGATAATGAAGTAAAAGATACAAAGAGTTCTATAAACTGAAGAGGATGGAAAATTCAATTAAATCTAATCACTTGGTGAAAAGATAGGCTACACCCCAAGGGGGACTGCAGAATTCTATCTACCCAAATCATGTGTTAAAAAGTGAAAGAGGCTATGATAAAATTAGGATAAGGGTGAAATTTGAAAGACACTCTGGGATGCATGGCACACTCCTCCTCCGGTGACACAGTAGACAGAACCAATCCAACTATGAAAAGCAGCTCAGTGTGTTAACCCGTTGCTCAGATAGGATCATCCAGGAAAAAAATCCTAGTCTTGTATGTCTTACTGAGAATCTGTGTGGCAGTTCTAAATAACTCCATCCTGCCTGAATTGCCTTCCTGCTCCCCTTGGCTGGTTAAAGTGACTTTACTTCCATGGAAAAGACGTAGAAAAAATATGCAGATGATGAAGCCAATCAAACTTGTAGTATTATTACTTCCGTGTTAAGTTTTATGAATTAAGTTTGTGTGTGTTATTTAAGGACTTTGAAATGTTTAAGAGAATCTAACCAATTAGCCTTGTGATTTTATTTTGAAATGATAAATTGGTACTCCATTTGTGATTTTCATCTGAAAGTTGTAAATAATTGAACATGTTCGTAAATAGTGTTTGAATGTTTAAGAGAACCCAGTTTACGACAGGTATAAGTTAGTTTTATTAGATTTGTAAGAGTTAATTGAGATGTAGAAAGATTTTACTTGCTGGGTTTTGTAAGTGTTGCCCCATCAGGCATTTGAAATATTTCAGAAAATCAAATATATCAAATTTGTAAGGGTAGTTGAAAAATATTTTAGGAAACTTAATTACATGTGTAAACGTGGTCAGTTGAGGAAACTTAGTCTTTTTAAATATATAAGTTAATTGAACACTAATCAAATAACAAAAAAGCAGTCGTTCTCATTTTTACATAAATCACTGTATTTACAAAAAGAATTTATAAGTTAGATTTATAGGTTAAGTTTGAAGGCTTAAAAAAGGTAAAATAAAGTGTTCAACTTTAATAAACTGAATATTAATTAGAGTAGATATTAGTAGTTCCTTTTGCTCACAGATCTCTCGCACTTAAATAGGTAATCGATAGGAGTAAAGAAGAGGAAAGAGAGAGAATGATAGGCATTTTCTAAAAAGCAGAACCAACAACACTTAAACAAACTGGTTTCTTTCAAAGAAAGATATCTAAAGTAGTCAAACTCCTAGAAGCAGAGAGGAGAATGGTGGTTGCCAGGGGCCGGGGGACGGGGAAAGGGGAGTTGCTGTCCAACTGGTATGAAGTTTCAGTCATGCAAGAAAGTTCTAGACACGTGCTGCACAATACTGTGCCTATGGTTAGCAATACTGTTTTGTACACTTAAAACTTTGTCAAGAGGGTAGATCTCATATTAAGTGTTCTTACCACAAGAAGAAAAAAGATAGAATGATTTGCTTGTACTTAAATTTTTTTTCAATTATTTTTCTAGTTGGTACATTGG
The DNA here is from genome assembly GCF_964270905.1 of Leucopleurus acutus. Taxonomy (NCBI): domain Eukaryota; kingdom Metazoa; phylum Chordata; class Mammalia; order Artiodactyla; family Delphinidae; genus Leucopleurus; species Leucopleurus acutus. The sequence continues at coordinate 47,735,710 of NC_139159.1, read as the reverse complement.
CTTAGTTTTTCATGTTAATAATTAATATATGTTTACCATTATAAATCTATTTTTAATGCATTTAAACATAGGTATGTTACTTCTCTGGGGTTCTTAACGTTCCTGTTGGAAAACCGATTTTGTTTAAACCACAGAGCCCATTATGTTATTAGTGAGCGGACCACTAATCACCTAGTGGTAACAATAAGAGGCAAAGGGCATAGAATGGTGGAGGAAAGCACAAAATACCTTTAACATCTTCCCCCAAATACCAGGTGTAATAGCAACATTTCAGAGGAAACTCTGGTTGGATTAGCAGGGTGAGTAAGATTTTGATGGATCTGGGAGGCCAGGCCAAGAAGTTGTTTTAAGGTAGTGGGCACTGGAGCACAATATGTTAGTTACATGGTGAACACAGTTCCACGTTGTCAGCAATGCCCTCGGAAGAGTCTTCAGGCATTGGTAGGCAGGGTGGACAGCAGAGGGGAGAGATGCACTAGGATGGGCTACAACGCAAAGTAAACCAAGGGAGTTGGCTGCTGGAGCTCAGAGCCAAAGGAACGCAGTGTGGCAGTTACTGCAAAGCTGTGCTTCTGAGTGAGGACAGGGTTTCCATGAGGCTCACATTGTTGGTTTACAGTTCACTGAATTTAACAATGTAATGATGATGATGGATTTATTTTCCTTTTAAAAGTGACTCTGAGAAAGAGTTAGTAAGCCAGGGTCATAAAGACCTGGACAAACCAACTGCTCTCACTGCTTTAGACAGCCTTGACCGTGGAGTAAAATCCAGTGTTATCTGCAAGTGAGGGGATTATTATGTCTCAAGGCTAGTCAGCTTCAAGATAAAATTCTAGGATGGAATCTTCACTTTAAAAATCATTTTCATTAAGATCTGGAGAATAATTTTCAGCTATTATGAAGATACAACCTCTTAGCCATGGTTTTTAAAATATATATATATATATTTTATGACACTGTGGCAGAGAAGACAAGAGAAGCCCCTATATCCATTTTTAAAAATCTCCTTCAGTAACAGAATCCCTTGTTTTTCAGCTGGGGATATGGGTTCTCAGACACCACACCTTATGTCCCAGCTTCCCTGTTGCTAAGTTCTGACTGATGAGATGGGGACAGAAGTATCATGCGGCAGCGCCTGGGAATTTTCCTTACAAGACACCCAGTGTCTGCTCTTTGCCCTCTTTTCTCCAGCCCCTCTGCCAGGACCCAGCCATCCTGGGCCATGAGGAGGCTGACCACTCTTAGGGATGACAGAGTGGGAGGCCGAGGGGGCCTGGGGCCTTGAGGACTTTGAAGCGCTTTCCACACCAGCCCTGGGTCGCCTAACTGGACCGTCACAGGAGACAAAAATAATCTCATATTTTGTATAAGCCTCTCTTTGGGGGATTTTCTGTTACTTGAAGTCAAACTAATCCTCAGTAATATAAAAAATAAAATTCTGTTCTATTTTCTCTCACTCACTCTGTTAAAAATATTCTTTATCTTCTCTCCTCCTTCATTTCATTGTCTTCACAATTTGTCGAAGACTTTCTTTTCCAAAGACCACACTGTTTCCTAACAGCTCTCTCCATCATTCTCCTTGGTATCCTTCTTTGATGGTGTCTTGTCTGATTAAAACATACTCGGTGATTGAACATCCCCAGAAGTACATAGTCTCATTACTTAACTTACTTTGATAGAGCTTTTTTTTTTTTTTTGCAGTACGCAGGCCTCTCACTGTTGTGGCCTCTCCTGTTGCGGAGCACAGGCTCCGGACGCGCAGGCTCAGCGGCCGTGGCTCACGGGCCCAGCCGCTTTGCGGCATGTGGGATCCTCCCGGACTGGGGCACGAACCCACGTCCCCTGCATCGGCAGGCGGACTCTCAACCACTGCACCACCAGGGAAGCCCCTGATAGAGCTTTTTGCAGTTCCAATTTTATAGCTGATACCAGATTTACTTCTTAATTACATCCTCTGTCCAGCCCAACCAACAGTCCTTTGCCTCATCTATTCTGTCACTGAGGAATAAGGTCCTGCTATCTGGGTCAGGTCACGTCCACACAATCAGGCCAGGCTACACTACATGCGGCCCTGGGTATTGGAAGTCATGATCCTCCCCTAATTTCCTGCTCACATAAATTTCCCGAAACTCGCTTTCCCCTTTTGTGAACACACACCTCCAGTCAGCTCCCCTAATCTTTTCTTCCTCCTCTTCTGTTCCTAAAGGCCATTCCCAGCAGTCATTCAACCTGCATCGAATCACAGTGCTCTCAGCTCTCCTCATTTCCAAAGTTTTCTTCTGTTCAACAGACCTTTATTGATACGCTCTCTCACGCCAAGCCCTGCACTATGCTGTGGAGATATAAAGAAGATGAAGGCATGGTTTCTGCTCTTGACGGGAAGGGCATATAGCTTCCCCCTTTCTTTTTATATACTTAACACTCCTTCAATCATTGGTCCACATGAATAGAACATTTCCTAGGAATCGCCATGTTTTTCAGGGACGGGGGCTATACCACATGACCCTACTGTTCAAGCCGACAAAAGACATTCAGATGAATGTCTCTCAGGAGAAAGAATCTATCTCTCTCATTCCTCTTTCCTTACTCCAACAAATTTTTAAAGATATTTATTTATTTATTTGGTTGTGCCGGATCTTAGTTGCAGCAAGTAGGCTCCTTACTTGCAGCACGTGGGCTCCTTAGTTGTGGCTCGTGGGCTCCTTAGCTGTGGCATGCGAACTCCTAGTTGTCGCGTGCGTGCGGGATCTAGTTCCCGACCAGAGATCGAACCCGGGCCCCCTGACAATTTTGCATCAGAAATGCCTAATTTGACTTTTCCTATATGCTGCAGGTGAGATTTGGGAGGGAAGGGACTTGCTTGTTGCTTTTTTTTTTAATAAGTTTCTTTTTTAATATTTATTTATTTGGCTGTGCTGGGTCTTGGCTTGCCAGCACGCGGGATCTTCGTTGCCTCATGTGGGATCTTTGTTGCAGTATGCAGGATCCTTTAGCTGCGGCATGTGGGCTCTTAGTTGCAGCATGCGGGATCTAGTTCCCTGACAGGGGTCGAACCCGGACACCCTGAGTTGGGAGCATGGAGTCTTAACCACTGGACCTCAGGGAAGTCCCTTGCTTATTGCTTTGAAGCAAAATGAAACTTAGGTCTAGAACACTTAAACCAATTGATTGGCTCCTATTGTTTCACCCTAACAGAATTATCTGGGTATCTTGCATGACAACCTGGTAAGTAGAAGAAGGTCCATCATCAGGGGAAAAAAAAGAAAGAAAAGAATGATGGAATAGGGTATACCAGTTGTCCCAAGGAAATGTGAGACGAAGATGGGAAGAAAACTCTGAAAATATAAATCTATGAAAGGTTGTATTTCCTTTGCTTTGATTCCTCCCATTCCCCACAACTCCTGGGCTTTCCTCCTTGTCTTTGATCTGGAGGAAGTATCTGTAGCTCTTCTGTGGGGAGAAGTAAGTCCACCAAGGAGTCAGTGTTACTACTTCGCTAGCTAGGCCATCTCCGCACATGGTCCCCTCCTCACTGGTGGCACTCCCTAAAGATATCATCTTCTGGTTAATCTCTGCAATTAGCACCCACTAGGTCTTTATTATACTTTTTAAATATCTCTCTTCTTTCCTATTTTGAGTTTCATTACAAAGCCTTCCTCTGTGAACTTAGGGCACCGTGCCTGATCTTGGCCTTCCCCCATCAGCCACATGAGCATGTGGATGGGGATGGGGGCATCCAGGACAGTCCCCTCAAATGATAACTGACAGGAAAGATGAAAGTCAGGGACAATTACTACTGGAGACTTTTGAGATTTCTTGAAGTTTTTTTGCCTCCCCAGTGTTTGTCTTTAGGTATATGTGTATATGTATGCATGTGACTTTATTTCCACCAAGCAGTAAAAACCTTTAAAAATAAAAATGAGGGGCTTCCCTTGTGGCGCAGTGGTTGAGAGTCCGTCTGCCGATGCAGGGGACACGGGTTCATGCCCTGGTCCGGGAAGATCCCACATGCCGCTGAGCGGCTGGGCCCTTGAGCCATGGCCGCTGAGCCTGCGCGTCCGGAGCCTGTGCTCCGCAACGGGAGAGGCCACAACAGTGAGAGGCCCGCGTACCGCAAAAAAAAAATAAAAATGAGATTGTGTGCTTGTCTCACAATCACAGCAGAGGATGAAACTGAAGGGTGGGATGCATGCCTCTACACTATTCTGAAACTCAAACTAAGCAAAGAAAGGGGCTCACAGTGAAGAGTTGCCGGAACCCTGGGAAGAAGATGTAAGCAAAAGACATCCTTGGGACTTGTGTTATCAGTAAGAAGGAAAGGGTTGAGAAAGGACCCTGCTTGGGACTGAAAAGAGAGGGTTTTCATCGAAAGAGAGGCCCAGCTCCCCAATATTTCTGTGGCATGATAGTAGGTTTTTGACATTTCTGCACGTTTATATTGTAGATGAATGAGAGTCCAAGTACTCTAAACTCAGTCGCTGGGGCTTTCTCCTGGAAGCACCACTGTGTTTCAAGACAGAGGCCAGGATTCAAGTCCTGGGTCCTGAGACCCCTAGCTGTGTGATCATGAGTCTGCTCTTATACTCACTGGCTTCTTGGTTTCTTCCTCTGTGAGGGGGATAATAATACCTGCTTACCTACTGCCCAGTCAACAGGTATCTATAGAATATAATTACACTCCAGGTACCAAGCTAGATGCCTGGAGCCAGCAGCCTCTCGTAGCTTACATTCTAGTTTGAAATTGGACATGAACAAGTAACTGCAAGTGTGACATTGTCACAATGGAAAACTTCCCAGACGTATGGGCATATTCACCAGGGCACCTCACCTAGGCTGGGAGGTCAGGGAGGTTTTCATTGAGCAAGTTGTTTGAGCTGAGATGCAGAGGATGAATAGCAGTCAGACAGATGAAGGGGGAGGTGAGAGCTGGTCACGGTAAAGGCACAGTGGTGAGAAGACTCAGTGGGGGAGCATGTTGTGTGTTGAACCAAGAAGAGGACAGAGTGACCAGGAGCACAGAACCACACGGGGAAGGTGGAACAGACCATGCTTAGCCTCATGGGCTATAATAGATGGATTCTTAGGGGAAACAAAATGATAACTAAATGTTAACATTTCTTGGGCCAGGTGGCCTGGTCATCACCGTATGGGTATCATCTCATTTATCTCTCCCAACAGCCCCAAGGTCACATAACTATTTAATGGTGGAGCCAGAACCCAAACTCAGGCAGCCTGTCCCAGCCCCCTCCCGCTGTAATGTGCTTTATATAAAAACTCTGCAGACTCGAAGGCAGTAATGCCACTGTCATATATGGACAGTTTAAACCCGAAAGGAGTCGTTTCTCCTTAATCTCTTTTGGATAGTTCTATTTTTGTAGAAGGTGTTTCCCGAGGCCACAGAGAATGTGAAAATAAAGAAATCAGCTTCTTTTTAAAGAAACTCCTGAGGAACAAATGATTCTTAGTCAGGCTGTTTCTCTCTCTGGTCAACATCCTGGCAGGAAACTTCCAAAGCAAAGAGACTTGCTAAGGAAGGAGTGTTTTCCTTGCCTATAATTTGACTTCCTGTTTTGCTTTCCAAAATTTGCATAGATTTTTAAAATGCTTTTAGGAAAAGTGGGTTGTTTTTTCATCTTTTCCCTGAGACAAGATTTATGTTGGTGAGAGATCAGCCACAGGAGTTGCACAGGACCAGCTAGCTTGAGTTGCCTGGATATAAACACGGCTACCTCCTCTTTGAAGCCTATTCTGTGTCCCTTTACCTGTTCACTTAGAAATACCCACTCCTTCATATGTGCTCTCACTCTGGCCCCACGTATTCCTGTGGCACGTGGTCAAACTTATTTGTTTATGTGCCTGTCACTCTACCAACTGTCAGCTCCTTGGAGGCAGGAAATGTCTGACTCATGTGTTTATCCCAATGCTTACCCGGTGCCCAGCACACAGCAGCCACTCAATAGATGCTTATGGAATGAATGAGCAATGACTGCTTGAAGGGTAGCAGGCTTGAGTTAGTGCCTACTTTGTGACAAGCACTATGCCAGTTGTTTGCATGCATCGTCTCTTTAAATTCTTATGAGTCTGCTAGGCAGTTTCTCTTATTCCCCACCTTTCAGGTAAGGAAGCTGGGGCTCAGGGAGCTAAGTAAATCACACAGATAATAAACAGCTGAGCCAGGAGTCAAGCTCAGGTGTTCTTTCCCATTACATCTCTTTGCCTCTTCCCCTAAAGTGGCAGATGAAGGAAGTCAGCAGTTCAGAGCCTTTGCTGATCCTAACAGATACTGATGAGTTATTACCAGCTGTCTCCTATTTAGCATGATAAAGCTTGCTTTGGGGAACTCCGGCAGGATAACTGCCTTGATTTTCTGAGATCTTTCCTAGAAGAGGCTGCATGGAGCGGGGGACGGAAGGAGGCTGTGGGTCAACTAGCCGGGGTTCGGATCCTGGTTCTGTCACCAGCTGTTTGACTTTGGCAAGGCGTTCAGCAGTTCTGTGTCTCTCATAGAGGGACAACCACACCTACTGCACAAGAAAGTGAAGAGTCCATCAGAAGTTTCAAGCAGAGTTGCCGGCGCCCGGTGAGTGAGCACCGTATAAATGGTAGTTGTCTTTAATGTGAACATGCCCAAGAGGTGACGATGTCACTGCATCAGTGGCCTCTGGCTAGCCCTGTCCTCTAGCTTTAGCAGGCACAGGGCATCAGGCACAGCTCAATCCCTCTGCCTGTAACACCCTCCCCCTTATCAACTCGGATGGCTTGATCCTCTACAAGACACCTTCCCTTACCTCCTTTAACCCTGCTGCATGGTTTGTTTGTTGTTTATTTGGTGGTTGATTGGTAGTTGGTTGGTTTCCGGTTGGTTGTTAGTTGACTGGTATAAGGGGGATCTTGGAATCTTGACATAAGCCAGGGGATGACAAATTAGAATCTACAGGCCAAATTTCTCTCTCCCCCTATTTTGGGCCACGAAATAACAAAGGTTTTTACATTTTTAAATAGCTGAAAACATTTTTTAAAAGAATACCATTTCGTGACAAATGAAAATCACATAAAATTCAAACTTCAGTGTTCATAAATAAAGTTTTATTGAACTCAGTCATGCTCATTTGCTTACGTATTGTCTACAGCTGCTTTCCTGTTACAACGGCAGAACTGAGCAGTTGCAATAAAGACTGTATGGCCCCTAAAGCCTAAAATATTTCCTGTCTGGCCCTTTGCAAAAATAGTTTACCCGTATCTAGCATAAGCAAATAGCAGCAGAAATACCCGACCAAACCTCTTCCCTTACCCCATCCCCCAAAACAGCCTCAGTTCAGAAATCCTTTCTGATTAACAAACTGCAAATACTGCCTGAGAACTTTACAGAGTGCACACCATTCTTCACACTTTGATTTTTATTGGATGTAATCACACCTGAGCTCAGCGCAAAGGAGAGAAAACAAGGTGGAAGTAAATGAGGAAGAGAAAGAAAGGGAAAGAGGGAGGCAGTGAGAAGACTAAGCAAAGTCATAAAGAAATTTGTTCCAAACAAGCAATAACGCCAGTTAGAGAAGATGATTAATTGAGCAAATGTTGTTGAAACAGTCTAGTATTTACTCAACTGAGGAACTGACCAGTTGACAGAGATGAACTCAAAACTCCTGGCAAAATTTGCCTGTTCCAGCACATGAGGTGAGGAGTGAGGTCTCTCTACGAGAAGTCACTGAATCCCTTATGAAGAAACAAGCAGCAATTTCAGTGGTAAAACCTTAATGTTAAAAGACTATAATAATCAACAAGGAAAGCCTCCATGGAAAAAAGATGAGGATATTATTTTTAAAAATAGAAATTAAGAAGTATACACATTCACTTGATTAGCATAAATCTTATTTTTTTGAGAGAAAGAAAACCCCCAGTGATGGTAACATCAGAAAAGATCTGGTTTTATCCTTGGAGCCTAGGAACCTCATAGCAAGATTTCTAGGCACAGGCATAGGGATGGTTAAAATACCAGAATAAGCCTAGCAAGGCATTTCTCCTTTTTAAGATGAAGACCAGAGATGAAGACCACAGGAGCACAAGAGTTTGCCAAAGTCGAATCCCAGTGGGCTTTGTTTTTTCCGAGTATGCACTTGATACAGAGGAGAGATGTAAACTAAAGGGGACTCACTGAGGGATGTGAAAAGCTGAAAAATCTCATTTCCTCACCTCCAAGGCACCTGCTAGTAACAAAAGAAGATAAAAAAGGAGAAAGCAGAAAAGCAAAGCAGTGCAAGCAAAAAGATGCATGCACCCCAATGTTCCTTGCAGCACGATTGACAATAGCCAGGACATGGAAGAAACCTAAATGTCCATCAGCAGAGGAATGGGTAAAGAAGATGTGGCACATATATACAGTGGAATATTACTCAGCCATAAAAAACCTAAGTAATGCCATTTGCAAGAACATGGATGGACATAGAGATTGTCATACTGAATGAAGTAAGTCAGATAGAGAAAGACAAATAGCATATGATATCACTTATATGTGGAATCTAAAAAAAGGCTACAAGTGAACTTATCTACAAAACAGAAATAGAACCACAGATGTTGAAAATAAACTTATGGTTACCGGTGGGTAACTGGAAGATTGGGATTGACAAATACACACTACTATATATAAAATAGATAACTAATAAGAGCCTACTGTATAGCACAGGAAACTCTACTCAATACTCTGTAATGGCCTATATGGGAAAAGAATCTAAAAAAGAGTGGATATATGTATATGTATAACAGATTCACTTTGCTATACACCTAAAGCTAACACAACATTTTAAATCAACTCTACCCCAGTAAAAATTATAAAACAAAACAAACAAAAAAAGGTGGTACAAACAAGAAGAATAGTATACCAGTTGCAATGCTGTCCACACCCTGGTTCGTTCAGCATTTGCTTGTGCTCCTGGCTCTCCCAATCCAGGGGTCCTTCATCTCCCATTTGGAAGAGTTTGTTCACAGGTTTATGCAAAAACTGTAAAGGGCACCCCAATGGTTGATTTCCACCAATTAAATAGCAAAAGGGGAAGAGGAAAATTAAAAGGAACCATTCTAATCAGTACTCCTGCAGACTGTCAAGGTGACCAAAGAACAAGCTAGTCTGAGAAACTGTCACAGCCAGGAGGAACCTAAGAAGCCGTGACGACTAAGTGTATTAGTGTCATGGATGGGGTCCTGGAACAGAAACAGGATATTGGGTAGAAAAAAAAGAAATCCGATTAAAGTATGAACTTTGGTTAATAACATATCAGTATTGATTGATTGTGACAAATCTACTACAGTAACAGAAGATGCTAATACAGGAGAAAACCTTGTGCAGGGTACATGGGGACTCTGCGTTAGCGTCACAACTTTTCTGTAAATCTAAAGCTGATCTAAAACAATAAAGTTCATTTTTCCACAGAAGGAATTATTCATTCAGTGGACATTTAGCAAATGTCTACACAGCAGGCACCCTGCCATGAGTCTCACTTGAAGTCTGGAGTTTCCGTGAATTTGCATCCTCCAAACTTCCCAATTGTCTCACTACAGAAAGGGTTAAAGGAGTAAACTGTCCCCTTGACCTTGCAGTAACCAATGTCAGTGTTTTCCAAAGGTAAATAAATTCACTGTGAGATTTAATGGGTGTTAGAGAGAGAGGGAGAAGAGGGGTCATCTCTGGTTCAACAAATTTCAGAGAAATTAGATTAAAACAAATTAAACACGTTTCTTTATTATAGCACCTCTCAGAGCCTTTATTTTGCTTATGCATATTGCAGCTATCCAAAAAATATCTATAGAATGCAGCATTTCCCCAACTTATTTAACTATGAAACTCTTTTATTGCAGAACACTTTTGGGGATTAGCTTCCTCCTGAAAATACTTTGGAAAACACTATGCAATCTAAAAAGAGGACTGAAATAGCTGAAAACTACCAAAGGAAAGGCCTGATACAGTGAATTGAAAAGAAACACGATGAAAATGATCTCGTTAGACATTACTGATTTTTAACTGGTTGCCTCAGGGACCTCAAGAGCCAGAAATTCTGCCAAACTAATTGCTGAAAATTTTTCATTTTATCCCCAAGGCCTTAAACAAGAGCCTAATGGACTATGTATCTTGTTAAATGTAACTGCACGAGGAAACTATTAACATTAGGCTCAGTTGATGTCCTTTGTGGCTGAACAAAAGGCATTTGTATCTCAATCCTTTGAAAAGTTACACAGATTTGGGTGGGCAATGAATATTTGGTCGAGATTGGTTACTGCAGAGATGAATAAATCATCCCTATCTTGGGGAACAAAGACAATTCAGTTTGCAAATAGCTGCAGACACCCAAATGTACCTTGGACAGCTAGAATCTTAGGAACTCATTTATGGAAACTGTACATTTTATTCCTTTAGACATGCAACTTTCTGAACCTAAATTGCATTTTAATTTAATCAGTTTGGGCAGTTGAATCTCTTCAGCAGAGATTAAAATAATAATAGGCTCAGACGGTGGGGGGGGTGTCAGTGGTCTTACAAATTTGTTTCAAAATATAACACATGACAGGGGATAAGACTTGACTCTTGACAACACAGGCTTTGTTATGGGATACAGAAGTAGCATTTTTACCAACCTCTGACTGCCTTTAGCACAATCCTTGAAGAATTGGAAAAATCTTGCTTGAGATGCATTTAAAGTAGCAGAAAAATTATTCTTGAGGAAACAGAAGACCTGTGATAGCGGAATAGGGTAAGGAATCAGAATTCAGCAGAAAGAGTGCAGGCTTTCTCCAGGGTGAAAGAGGTGGGTTTGAATCCTAGACCCATCGCGTGGAAGCTGAGTAATCTTGGGCAAGTGACTTTTGGAACCTCATCTTCCTCATCAGAAAAATGGGAACAATAATATCACATTTGCAAGGTTGTTGTAACAGAGACAGGGTTTGCAAAGTGCCTTTTATGGTACTGGACACCTACTATACCCTTAGTAAATGTTTACTCTAATAAGAAGGTACCATCTTCAATCTTAAACAGCAGAGTTTAGCAAGGATTCAAGCAAGTACTGGAGCATCACCACAGAACAACTGGAAACCATGTTTATAAGAAACAGAGGAGGGAAAATTTTTCAGGCCAGCTAAAAGTGAATGCTGTATGGAAAGAACAACTTAATTTGCATCAGCAGGGTTTTGGAAGGCAGGCAAGACTAATAAACTTTTAGCCATTTGGCATAACTGAACTCAATTACAGTGGTTCTGCTTAAGTCAAGTTTGTCAAATGGGCTTCTCTGTACTTCTCAGGTCAAAACCTTCTAAAACTAGTAACTTCCTAGACTCAAATAAGAAAACTATTGGATCCTCAAAAATGATACAATGAAAGGGAACCAAGGAAATGTTTCCTAAAGTACATTCTGCATGTTATTCGGGGGGAAAATCATGGAATTATATAATTTAGGAGCTGTTGGGTTAAACAAAGTGAAACCAGTTTCTAGGCTTCTTTGAAAAGTAATGCATATATATTCAACACATGATAAAAATTCAAACAGTAGAAAAGCACATAAAATGAAAAGTAAGATTTCTTCTCACTTCACCTTCTGTCCCCCAGTTCTTCACAAAATCAAGAATTGTACCAGTTTCTTGTTCTTCCAGAATCATTGTACACATCTATAAGCATCTTATTTAATCAATATATAGCTAGATATAGGTAAATAGCTTACATAAGTGGTAGCACACTAAACACACTTCTGCATCTTTCTTTCTTCACTTAATATATCTCGGGGGAAATATTGGTTCACTTGGATCAGTAGTTTTCAACTGGGGGTGATGTTAGATACATCTTTGATTGTCACATCTTGGGGCGTGTGGGTACCACAGGCAACTAGTGGGTAGAGTTCAGGGACGCTGCTAAATATCCTACAGTGCACAGAACAGTCTCCTCCAATAAAGAATTATCTAGCCCAGAGCAGCAATGGTGCCGCTGAAATCTTGGTTTAGATCTATATCATTCTTTCCAATGGGCACATACTATTCCACTATATGGTTGAATCATAATTTGTATAACCAGTGCAATATAGTGGTCGTTTAGGTTATTTCAAGTCTTTGATTAGAAAAAAAAATCTGAAATGAATATTCTCATGCAATTGCAGAAGCATATCTATAAGATAATATTCTGTAAGCAGAAGGGGGGAGTCAAAGTTTGTGTGTATTTTTATCATAAATATTGTCAGTCGTCTTCCAAAGATAATATTGCAATTTACATTGCCTTCAACAATGCATGCAAATTCCTGTTTCCTCATATCCTACCCAAAACAGTGTAGTAACATGATTTTCTTTATTTGCCAATCTGGTTTAAATAGTGATAGTTTTAAAATTTGTGTTTACTTATAAGTGAACTTGAACTTTTTTTCATACATTTAAAATCCATCAGTTATTTTTGTAAACTACCTGATCAGTTTTATTTAATACAACACTTCTCAGAGACTTTAATATGATCATCTGTATTGTGACTGTCCAAGACATAGTGTTCAACATTTCCCAACTTTTATCCTTATAACCTTATTTTTAATAAATCACTTTCAGTAAACATGGTTCTATAAAACACTCTTGAAAATTACTGAAAACAAGATACCAGAATAAAATTGACTTGTGAAAGGACTTTGAAAATTGTCCAAAGAATGTATAATAGTGATTATTATTTGGTGGCATTTTTAGCAGATCTGGAAACCCCTAACTCATAGTTAGAAGCAAGATCAATGAAAACTTGAGTTTTATAGACCCCTGTCAGTACTCATCAGGGTTCTTTTCCTTGCAGACTAAAATCCAGTTGACTGAAACCCAACCAACTCAAACTAAGCTAGGCAAAAACCAAACCAAATCCAAACAAAACAATTTATTTGCTCATATAAATAAGCTTTGGGAAGGTCTTCGATTAAGCTGTGCCTCAAGCATAAGAGGTGCCAAGAACTCAGAATGTGAGGTTTTCCTCTCTTGCTCTCTCGCTTTTCCCTGCTCCTCCGTTCAGCTTTATTCTTTCAGCTGAGACACTCGTCGTTTCTATCCCCAGTATTTCACTACTTCACCATCAGAGAGATTGAAACACTTGCTCTCAGGCCCCAGGTTCAGAAGTACCAGGGAAGAGCTGGCTTATTGCCCATATCTGAGCCAAACAGTGGTGCCAGGACCAGTAACCATGAAGAGGCTGAGCGCCCATTGGTGCCTCGTGATGGCAGTAGGAGAGGAGCTTTGCCGAGAAAAAGAACAAAGAGCGGTTCTCTTTCACCAGTAGATGACATGACCTCCTCCATGTTAACAGAAGAGACAGAAACATCCCTGGAGAGTATAATCATCATGAACTAAGTGAAACTTGGCAAAGAAATTTTAAAGAATTTAATATTCAATGTCCTTGTGCAGCTTGTACAGATTTGCTAATGTTAAAAACAGCATCAGACACTGGAAAAAAGGTTCTTAATTCACTGGATTTGGACAGGTGAAGTAACAAATAACAAAAGGATTGCCAGCTGTGGGCCTTATGTAGATTTATAAGCAAGCCTTGCAAGATACAGAAAACCAATTCTCTGCTTCACATTCAAACGGCTAGAATAGTACCGAATGGGGAAAACTGGACTACTCAGTACAATAGTTTGAGCATTTATAAGTTGTATTAGCTTTCTATCCTCCCCGCCCCCCCACTTTTTTTTTTTTTTTTTTTTTTTCGGTACATGGGCCTCTCACTGTTGTGGCCTCTCCCGTTGCGGAGTACAGGCTCTGGATGCGCAGGCTCAGAGGCCATGGCTCACGGGCCCAGCCGCTCCGCGGCATGTGGGATCTTCCCGGACCGGGGCACGAACCCGTGTCCCCTGCATCGGCAGGCGGACTCCCAACCACTGCGCCACCAGGGAAGCCCCAGCCCCCCCAACTTTTTAAATTGAAGTATAGTTGATACTGTGTTAATTTCAGGTTACAGCAAAGTGATTTAGTTATATACACACTTTTTTTTCAGATTATTTTCCATTATAGGTTATTACAAGATATTGAATATAGTTCCCTGAGCGATACAGTAAAACCCTTGTTGCTTATCTATCTCACGTATAGTAGTTTATATCTGTTAATCCCATATTCCTAATTTATCCCTCCCCCCTCCCTTTCCCCTCTGGTAACCATAAGTTTGTTTTCTATGTCTGTGAATCTGTTTCTGTTTTGTATATAGATTCATTTGTATTCTTTTTTAGATTCTGCATATAAGTAATATCATATAATATTTGTTTTTCTCTGTCTGACTTACTTCACTTAGTATGATATCCTCTAGATCCATCCATGTTGCTGCAAATGGCAATATTTCATTCTTTTTTATGGCTGAGTAATATTCCATTGTGTGTATCATATATATATATATATATATATATATATATATATACACACACATACATATATATATGTAATCTTCTTAAACCAGTTGTCTGTTGATAGGCACTTGAGTTGTTTCCATGTCTTGGCTATTATAAATAGTGCTGCTATGAACACTGGAGTGTATGTATCTTTTCAAATTAGCGTTTTCATCTTTTCCAGATATATGCCCAGGAGTGGGATTGCTAGATCATATGATAACTCTATTCTTAGTTTTTTAAGGAACTTTCATACTCTTTTCCGTAGCAGCTGCACGAATTTACATTTCCACTGACAGTGTATGAAGGTTCCCTTTTCTCTACACCCTCTCCAGCATTTATTATTTGTAGACTTTTTGAAGATAGCCTTTCTGACCAGTGTGAGATGATACTTCACTGTGGTATTGATTTGCATTTTTCTAATAATTAGCAATGTTGAGCATCTTTTCCTGTGCCTGTTGGCCATCTGTATGTCTTCTTTGGAGAAATGTCTATTTAGGTCTTCTGCCCATTTTTTGATTGGGTTGTTTGGTTTTTTTGATACTGAATTGTATGAGCTGATGGTATATATTGGATATTAACTTCTTGTCAGTTGCATTGCATCATTTGCAAATATTTTCTCCCATTCCGTAGGTTGTCTTCTCATTTTGGTGATTGTTTCCTTTGCTGTGCAAAAGATTTTAAGTTTGATTAGGTCCCATTTGCTTATTTTTGCTTTTATTTCTTTTGCCTTGGGAGGCTGATCTAAGGAAATATTGCTACAATTTATGTCTGAGAACGTTTTGCCTATTTTCTCTTCTAGGAGTTTTATGATGTCATGTCATATTTAGGTCTTTAAACCATTTTGAGTTTATTTTTTTAAATGGTGTGAGGGAGTGCTCTAATTTCATTGAATAACATGTAGCTGTCCAGCTTTCCCTATACCACTTGCTGAAGAGACTGTCTTTTCTCCACTGTATATTCTTGTCTCCTTTGTTGTAGATTAATTGACCATAGGTGTGTGGGTTTATTTCTGGGCTCTCTATTCTGTTCCATTGACCTATATGTCTGTTTTTGTGCCAGTATCATGCTGTTTGTTTGTTTTTTTCTTAAACTGTTTTTTTTTTTTAATTTATTATTTGGCTGCGTCGGGTATTAGTTGTGGCACGCAGGATCTTTCATTGCGAGGTGTGGGCTCTTCATTGTGATGCATAGGCTTCTCTCTAGTTGTGGCACGTGGGCTCCAGAGCGCATGGGCTCTCTAGTTGTGGTACGCGAGCTCAGTAGTTGGGGCACCCTGGCTTAGTTGCCCTGTGGCATGTGGGATCTTAGTTCTGTGACCAGAGATTGAACGGGTGTCCCCTGCATTGCAAGATGGATTCTTTTTTTTTTTTTTTTTTTTTGTGATACGTGGGCCTCTCACTGCTGTGGCCTCTGCCGTTGCAGAGCACAGGCTCCGGACGTGCAGGCTCAGCGGCCATGGCTCACGGGCCCAGCCGCTCCGCGGCATGTGGGATCCTCCGGGACTGGGGCATGAACCTGTGTCCCCTGCATCGGCAGGCGGACTTTCAACCACTGCGCCACCAGGGAAGCCCCCGCAAGATGGACTCCTAACCACTGGACCACCAGGGAAGTCCATCATGCTGTTTTAATTACTGTAGCTTTGTGGTATTGTCTGAAGTCTGGGAGGGTTATGCCTCCAGCTTTTTTCTTTTTCCTCAGGATTGCTTTGGCAATTCTGGGTCTTTTGTGCTTCCATATAAATTTTAGAATTATTTGTTCTAGTTCTGTGAAAAATGTCATGGGTATTTTGATAGGGATTGCATTAAATCTGTAGATTGCTTTGGATAGTATGGCCGTCTTAACAATATTAATTCTTCCAATCTAAGAGCATGGGATATCTTTCCATTTCTTTGAGTCATCTTCAATTTCCTTTATCAATGTTTTATAGTTTTCAGCATATAGTTTTCAGTTTTATAGTTAACTCTTTGGTTAAGTTTATTCCTAGTTTTTTTGTTGCTGTTGTTGTTGTTGTTTGTTTGCTTTGATGCAATTTTAAATGTTTTTTACTATCTTCTTTTTCATATTTCATTTTAGTATAATTGTAAGAAATGCAACAGATTTCTGTATATTAGTCTTGTATCCTGCTACCTTGATGAATTCATTTATTAGTTCTAATAGTTTTTGTGTGGAGTCTCTAGGGTTTTCTATATAGAGTATCATGTCATCTACAAACAGTGACAGTTTTACCTCTACCCTTCCAATTTGGATACCTTTTATTTCTTTTTCTTGTCTGATTGCTGTGGCTAGGACTTCTAATACTATGTTGAATAGAAGTGGTGAGAGTGGGAATCCTTGTCTTGTTCCTGAATTTAGCAGGAAGGCTTTCATCTTTTCACCATTGAGTATTATGTTGGCTGTGGTTAGTCATAAATGGTTTTTATTTTGTTTAGATATGTTCCCTCTGTACCCACTTTGGTGAGAGTTTTTATCATGAATGGATGTTGACTTTTATCAAATGCTTTTTCTGCATCTATTGAGATGATCATGTGGCTTTTGTCTTTTCTTTTGTTAATGTGGTGTATCACATTGATTGATTTGCATATATTGAACATCCTTGTGACCTGGAATGGGTCCAACTTGATCATGGTGTATAATTCTTATGTCTTTGGATTTGGTGGGTTTTTTTTTTTTACTGTCTTATTATTTTCAGTAACTTTAATTATATATTTAAATTAGAATCCCCGATTCTTAAAAACCTTAATTTCCAGTGACAACCAAGAGGCAAGTAATAGTTACCAAAATCTGGAGAAACTATTTTAGATGATTTTTAGAACATAATTATTCTTATGGTTTACCTAAAAGCTCTTATCTCATTTATATTTAAAGTTTCATCATATCAAGTTATTTTTCTTGCTGACAAATTTGCAACAGATATAACAAGATTTCATTGAACTTTTATTAAACCTAGATGCAGTGAAAGTACTATACTTAATGTTGATGGCTCTAAAGACATGTCTATATTAATTAGATCAACAAACTTAAACATTAATACCAGGTATTAATTTAATACTATGTATTTCCCAGTTCACATGAACCTGAAACTCATTTAGCTTAATTTCTCTTGTATTTAGAATGGTTTGGTTTGTAAGCGCTTACTTTTCTTTAAGCCAATTAAATAGAGCTCATTTACAGATTAACCTCAGCAATGTTATCCAAAGACAAACAAACAGAGAGACATCATAGTTCTCATTTCAAAATTTCAGCCCTGAGTCAGGTACAGCAATGTAAAACCCATCAGTTTACAAAAGAGGATTAAAGTTGGTTTTCTGACAGATGGAACAAATCAAGCTCACTTGTCTAGATGGCTTGTCTAGATGGCTAAACCCTTTCTACTAATATTTATGGAAAACAAGTCAAGTTCTGAATTACTGTACCCGCTTTTTCAAAATTTGCATTTTAAAAAGATGGCAGAGGTAAGGGTTCTTGAGAAGACCAGATAGGACATTTGTATCCCAAAGATACAGGCAAGTTTCTCCTGGGATGACTTTGTTTCCCCTTTGTTTAGTATTTACAAGCCTCTTAAGATCTCCCATATTTATTAGAAAATCAATCAATTTGTTCCCCGCTGTCAATGTTACCCGGCCCCCTGTGGGGAAATCAGAATCCGATGCTTCAAGTGCAAGGAAGTCTGATGGCCTCTTACAAGATATTGGGGCAAGGGAAATTGCCCTGCTGCATAAGTGGCTCCTGGTCCAAATTGGGTGCCCTGTCTGGTCTTAGATGGTGATACTAAACCAGGTCCCTGTGCCCCGGAGGTTACCGTAGAAACTTCTATTTGATCCCCTTGGGTAGGGGAAACAGGAGGCAGTGAATGTGTTGGCGGCATGGGAGGGGGCAGTTGGAACAACTGCCAGTGCCGCCAGCTCGGCCACTGGGGGAGCTGGATAGGCTGGAGGGGGGTTTCAGTTTTGAAATAACATGTCCCCACTCTCATTTTTTTCTATTCACTTGTAGAACAGGTTTCCCCTTGGGTTTCCTTTCAGACCCCTGAACCATAAGGTGGCAGCCCTCTGACTCCTTTTCCTCCTGATGCAATATAGCATAAATGCTCCTACATATGGAATCTCAACTCTTTTCCCTGCTCTTTTTTTAAATAAATTTATATATTTATTAATTTATTTTTGGGTGTGTTTGGGTCTTCGTTGCGGTGCACAGGCTTCTCATCTCGGTGGCTTGTCTTGTTGCGGAGCGCAGGCTCTAGGTGCGCAGGCTTCAGTAGTTGTGGCACGCGGGCTCAGTAGTTGTGGCTTGCGGGCTGTAGTGCACAGGCTCAGTAGTTGTGGCACACAGGCTTAGTTGCTCTGCAGCATGTGGGATCTTCCTGAACGAGGACTTGAACTCATGTCCCCTGCATTGACAGGCGGATTCTTAACCACTGCACCACCAGGAAGTCCTTCCCTGCTCCTCTGCAGAACATTTCTAACTGTGAGATTGTGTAATAATTGAGTGAGCCATTCAGGGGCCATCGTTCTTCTGATCCTAACATATATTGGGTCCACACCCTATTACAATAATACATCATGTCTTTCTTAGTCATAGGCTCACGGGTATGTTTTGCCCATTTATCTAATATATTCCCCAAAGGGCTCTCCTTCAGGATAGATATTTTCCACTTTTAAAAGTTTGACAACACGAAGACAGAAAAGACGCAGACAAATTCCAACACAAAAGGCACAAATTCTAGCACTGATGCACACAAAACCAAGAGAAAACCAAGACAAGACCAACGAACCAGTTCCCAAATCGGGTAGACTTACCCTAAAAAACCAATGAACTAGTTCCCAGTGAACCGCTTCCCAGAATCAGGTAGAGTCCAACAACAATTCCCCCCTCTAGCAGGGTACCCCCACCAGATTGGCTTTCCCATAAAGGAAAAACCCAGACTGAGGGGGAATATGTTCCTAGCGTGCATGCCGGAGTGACTTACCCTCCAGAATCGAATCGAGTCCATCGACTTGTAGCCCCAGATGGAACCGAAGTTCCCGAAATGGAAGTTTGTTGGTTCCTTGCCTCAACTGCCAAGTGCTGGGGTAGCTGGTGCCGCTTCAAGGGAACTTTGAAGGGAAGATCCTCAGGACAATGGTCCTGGCAGCTGCTAGGGCCCTGCCCCAATATTCCCTGAGCGGGGCCGGCTAGCCATGAGCAGCAAGGCTCCTGGCTGGCTAAGGCAAATTTGTTACTGAGTCCAAGCTCGCCCTGCTCGCTGGACGACAGGCTAACGAATCGGAGATGAGGTGTTGAGGCAAAGGAATACAACTTTATTTGGAAATCTGGCAGACTGAGAAGACGGCAGACTAGTGTCTCTGAAAAACCATCTTATCTGGGTCTGGATGCCAGTTTCTTTTATAGAATCAGAGAGGGAGAGGCGGTGAGGAAGTGAAGTAAAAGGGCCATCAGTCTTGCAAAACATCTCCTGGAATCTAGATGCGGTTTTGTAATAGCTTTCTGTTTGCTGCTCTAACATTACCACAAGCTTAGTGGCTTACAGGATACAAATTTATCTCACAGTTCTGGAGGTCAGCAGTACAAAATGGGTCCCAGTGCTAAAATCAAGGTGCTGGCAGGGCTGCATTCCCTTCTAGAGACTTCAGGGGAGAATCGGCTTCCTTGCCTTTTCCAGTTTCTAGAGGCTGCCCACATTCCTTGGCTCTGGTCCCTTCCCCCCATCTTCAAAGCCAGCAGGTTCAGCCTTTCTCACATCACATCATTCTGACTCACGTCCATTGTCACATTTCTTTCTCTGACTCTGTCTCCTCTTCTGCCTCCCTCTTCTACTTTTAAGGACTCTTGTGATTGCATTGTGCCCATGTGGATAATTCAAGATAATTTCTCTATGTTGAGGTTGGCTGATTAGAAACCTAGATTCCACCTTCAATCTTTTTTAAAAATTAATTAATTAATTTGGTTGCTCCAGGGCTCCTTAGTTGCAGCAGGCAGGCTCCTTAGTTGCGGCTTGCAGGCTCCTTAGTTGTGGCATACGAACACTTAGCTGCAGCATGTGTGTGGGATCTAGTTCCCTGACCAGGGATCAAACCCGGGCCCCCTGCATTGGGAATGTGGAGTCTTCACCACTGCACCACCAGGGAAGTCCCCATCTTCAATCTTAATTCGCCTTTGCCATGTAATGTGCCACGTTCAATGGGGATTAGGATGCAGACATATTTGAGGAGGCATTATTCTACCTACCACACAAATTAAGAACTTAAAGACAGCATCAGGAATTTACTGGGACATGCGCGTTCCTGCCGAAGGGGGGTGAATTTCCCAGCTCCAGGAATTTGTGGCAGAGTGGGCAAATAACTGCGGCTCTCCAGGAGCCCCGATGCTCGCACCACGTTGAGGCGCCAAGCAGGCGAAACCGCAACACATCACCTGGGAGGAGGACCAGGGCGACCAGGAGGACAGCAGCCGCAGCAGGGGGCCCCGGAGCGTGCATACGCGGCGCCGGCGGCGGGGGAGCCGGGTGCTCCAATGAACTCCCCAGGGGGTGGCGATGACGTGACTGTGGACCGAGCAGGGATAAAGAGGCCTCGGCGGGAGGAGACTCACATCTGTGAGAAACGCCGTGCCAAGTTGTTCAGTTTCTCAGAGTTCTTAGACCATAAGAAAAATCGCACTAAACATCCACCTGTCCTCATCATGAACGACAGCGAGGGGCCGGTGCCTTCAGAAGATTTCTCCGGGGCTGTGCTGAGCCACCAGTCACACAGCCCAAGCAGAAAGGATGGTCACAGAGAGGATGATGGCAGCTCAGGGGACACGAAGGAGAAGCCGGGGCAGAGTCCGTCGTGTACTTCAAGACGGAGGCCGCCCTGCCACCCACACCCCAGGACATAAGCTATTTACCCAAAGGCAAAGTGGCCAACACCAATGTCACGCGTCAAGCACTACGGGGCACCGAGGCGGCCGTGAACCGGCGGAGCGTGGACGCGCCCCCAGCCCTGCTGCCCGGCGCCAGCAGCATCCCCTGGGTCCTCGAGCAGATCCTGTGTCTGCAGCAGCAGCAGATCCAGCTCGCGGAGCAGATCTGCATGCAGGTGAACCTGTGGACCTCCCACGCCCTCCACTCCAGCGGCGTGGCCGGAGCCGACTCCCTGAAGACGCTGGGCGGCCACGTGTCCCAGCAGGCTTCGGCGGCTGTGGCTCTACTTATCCGGAAAGCGGGGAGACCAGCTTTGCCCCCTGAACACCTTGAAACCAGCCAAGCTACCTCACACCAGCATCCCTTCCGTTGCCAGCTCCGCGTCCCCGGCGCTGACGCCCTTCTCCCTGAAGCCAGATGGGACCCAGGTGCTCCCCAGTGTCCTGTCGTGCCCCTCGGGGGTGTTGCTACCTCAGGCCCCAGGCTCTGTGCTCTTCCAGAGCCCCTTCTCCGCCGTGGCATTAGACCCGTCCAAGAAAGGGAAAGGAAGCCACCGAGTGTCTCCCCGGTACATGTCAAACCCAAGGACAAAGTCCTCTACAAGCACAAGTGTAAGTACTGTAGCAAGGCTTTGGGGACTGATAGCTCCTTGCAGATCCACCTCCGCTCCCACACTGGAGAGAGACCCTTCGTGTGCTCTGCCTGCGGCCACTGGTTCACCCCCAAGGGCGACCTCAAGGTGCACGTTCATCAGCATCCCCAGGTGAAGGCAAACCCCCAGCTGTTTGCCAAGTCCATGACAAGATGGCGGCAGGCAGTGGCCTTCCCTACGCGCTCTCTGGCCCTGTCTCCGTAGACGAATCTCTCTAAGGAGGGCCCATCTTTGCGATGGGGACCCCCAATGTAGGGCTACCTCAGAATCTCTCTTTGGGGACTAACCCCAAGGACCTCATGGTGGCCCATTGCCCACCAATCTGCAGCCCAGCCCTTCTCCGGAAAGTGAGGATGGATCCATCCTACCCGGGGAGAGGTTAAACCATAATCCCCTGAGGGCTGGTGGCTTCCAAGGGAGTGGGACACCTGAGCTGGGGTCAGAGACCCTGAAATTTCAGCAGCTGGTGGAGAACATCAACAAGACCACCACCGATCCCAACGAATGTCTCATATGCCACCGTGTCTTAAGCTGCCAAAGTTCCCTCATAATGCATTATTGCACCCACACCGGGGAGAGGCTGTTCCAGTGTAAGATCTGTGATTGAGCCTTCTCCACCAAAGGCAACCTGAAGACGCACTTTGGGGTGCACTGGACCAACACGTCCATAAAGATGCAGCATTCGTGCCCCATCCGCCAGAAGAAGTTTACCAACGCGGTCATGCTGCAGCAGCATATTCAGATGCACATGGGCTGTCAGATTCCCAACACGCCTCTACCGGAGAATCCCTGTGACTTTATGTGTCCCGAGCCAATGATGGTCGATGAAAATGTCAGTACAAGCATCGTCTGTCATGATGATGTCGAGAGCATCGATGTAGAGGAAGTCTGCTCCCAGGAGGCCCCTGGCAGCTCCTCGAAGCTCCCCATGCCCCTTCCTAGCATCCACTTGCCATCACCTACTCTAGGGCTGGCCTCGGTGGCTTCCCTAGATGCCCTGGGGAAGGCGGGTCTCGCTGGTCTTGTCCTGCAGCGACAGAGCAGCTGAGAAAATGGTTCAGTGGAGAGCGGTGGCTTGACCAAAGACTCTTCCTCCTCGGTGATGGGGGACCAGGAGTATCTGAGCCGAGGTCCAGATGTCCTGGAGACCACGTCCTTCCAGGCAGTCTCCCCAGCCAATAGCCAAGCGGAGAGTGTCAAGTCCAAGTCTCCCGATGCTGGTGGCAAAGTGGACAGCTCCGAGAACAGCCGCACTGAGATGGAAGGTCAGAGCAGTGGCCCACAGACATTTATCTGAGCCCAGCCAACCTATGTCAAAGTTGAAGTTCCTGGTGCATTTGTTGGTCCTGCGACCATGTCCGCAAGTATGACACCCTTGTTAGCGGTCTAGCCCCGAAGACAGCCCAAGCAGCACAGCTGCACAAGGTGCAGGAAGAACTTCTCACCTGCGAGCGTGCTTCAGATTCACGAGCAGACTCACACTGGGGAGAAGCCTTTCGTGTGTAACATTTGTGGGCGAGCTTCTACCACCAAAGGCAACTTGAAGGTCCATTATATGACGCATGGGGCCAACAAGAGCTCAGCACGCCGTGGCAGGAAGCTGGCCATGGAGAACACCATGGCTCTATTAGGAACGGACGGAAAGAGGGTCCCCGAGATATTTCCCAAGGAAATCCTGGCCCCTTCAGTGACGGTGGACCCTGTTGTGTGGAACCAGTACACCACCATGCTCAACGGTGACCTGGCCATGAAGACCAACGAAATCTCCGTGATCCAGTGTGGTGGCATTCCCACCTCCCAGTGTCGCTGGGGGCCAGGTCTGTGGTGAATAACACTGCTACCTCCAAGATGGACGGCTCCCAGTCGGCCATGAGTGCCGAGATGGAGAAGCCGGGAGCTGCCCGACAGCATCCCCAAACACCAGTTCCCTCACTTCCTGGAGGAAAACAAGATGGCCACCAGCTACGCTACAGGAGAGTGCACGTCGAAGGAGCAGTGCAGTGACCTCTCTAGAACTGTACCTTTTTTGTTTGTTTTCCTTAAAGATCCCCATCTCCTCCAGTTTTCTTCCTGATGTGCAAATAATGTTTTGAGTTGTGACCGCAACCTCAGGCACATCCTACAGTCACAATGTTGCTATGCTGCTTTGCAAAAACAAACAAACGAAAAGAAAAAAAATCATACTAAAACAAATACAGACTAGTAATTTTTTTTAATTTTGGAAAGAAGCGAGTCTTGCAGAGTACTTTTGTTACTTGCAACAAACTATATACATAAAACCTTTGTAAAACCTAGAGTAACTGTTTCCAAAGACTGTCACCTATTTCAAGTTGGAAGGTGTTGAACCACCATGGAGAAGACAACTGTTTTGCCTGTTTGGGGGTTGGGAGTGGGTAGGTGGGTACTGTGTACTTACTTCTGGGGTGACTGTATGCTGGTAAATGGACGTCTGTTTAGGGACCTGTTTTGTATTCTCCCAACCCTACACCCATTTTTCTCTTCTTTTTTGAATGTACTTTTTTTTTTTTTTAAACCAAGGTTGTAGAATTCCAATTTTTTTTTCAACCTTGGAACCTTAAGTAGAATGCCCTAAAGTGGACGGATTTTAGTCCTTAGAGAGTCAACATGTGTGTTGCTGCTTATTTAAATGCAGTTCAGTTGGAGCCCCAAGAGTGCCAAGGTCCTCCCTATGCTTTCCAGATGCCTTCTTCTTCCTAAAACCAGGAGAGGTGAGCACCTGAGCAGGGAATCTCAGGTGACTTAATTTAGTTCACCAGTGCCTACTCTGAAGAGCTGGGTATCCGTTCTTGAAGAAACAAGCTCACCAGAAGGGCATGTTTTCTTATTATATACTAATAACTTCTTATACTAATTTGTACCAGAAGTTCCTTGATTGTGACTTATGCCAAGTAATTATGAAGATTTTTTTTTTTTTCTGAGTATTGCATGAAGGCTACCAAGTTGGAACAGGCAAGTCTTGGGTGTGAAAGCTTTCATTTATCTACATCATTCATGTGTTATTTTTGTAGCTATAGTCTCTATTTTCTTATTTGATGACCGCTGAAGTGTTCCTAGGCCCTGTTGTAAACCTAAGAGTTGATGTATTCGTGGAGCAGTTGGAAGTTCAAGATGTTGTTGTGGTTCTTTTTTTCTTAATCCCCCTTTTGTATATGTGATATTAAGCAGACAATGAAGCTTTACTCTTGAGGATTTAACAAGGAAGGAGAAAGAAAGACCCACATTTCTAGGTGAAGTCTTTGCCCCTCAATGTGGAAAAGTGGATTGTGACTGTTCTCAAGTCTGTCTCTCGGTAATTGCACCTGATTTTAGGATTCAAAAAAATTTTTTTTTGTTTTGCCAAGTTGTGCCTTTCCTTCTGGAATTGTAAGTGAACACAGTAATAGGACCTGTTTACACTGTGAAGTGGATATTGTTACAGAAAATACACCAGAGGCTTTCTCACTTGTTAAGCTAATAATGCCTCGTGAATGTATTATCTACAGAGAAACCCCTGTAGTTTTTACCTGCTGATGCTGTCTGTCTGCTGGAGAATAAATTTTGGATGTTTCTTTGTTTCACCAAAAAAAAAAAAAAAAAAAAGACAGCATCAGCATTTTCTCCTGAACCATCAAAAAGATGATTGACATTTGAAATACTCCAAATGTATAAATTCTAAAGTTTAAATGTTTGAAATGCTCAGGAGACAGTTTACATGGACATGGAAAGGTAAGTCTCTCTGTAGGCTAAGCCCTAATTTAGAGGCAAGAAATTTATTGGAAAAAAATCAGGTTATTTTTACAAACTGGCTATTTATTTTTGAATAATTCAGGAAAAATTCCCCATTGCTTAATTTCAATTATATCCTCCCAGCAACAGTACTAATCATATACAATATAACCATAGCATTACATAGTACCCACGTATTAAATTTTGAAATGTAAAATACCCATAACATAAAACCAGAGGGGAAAAATTCTTATAAAGCATTTTAAAATCAGCAAAGCATTATCCTTTTCTTAGCCAACTGGGAAGCTTCTTCATAATACCACTGAGATTACTCCCTCCTTCCCTGAAGACAAAGTTATGCTTAAAGCTGCCCAAATATGTAAAGACAATGATGAATAGAGTTTACTGCAGATACATCACCAAATAAGAAAAAGGGTGAATTTTATGGTACATGAGTTATGGTATTGAATTATATCTCAATAAAGATGTTACTAAAAAAAAGTTCAGAGACTCATAAGTGGTAGATCTTCCACATTTAAGTAAGACTAGGCTTTTCAATAAGTTTATATGTCCTGAGTACTTATTAAGGACCAGAATTTTTCTAAGTATTCTCTTAGAAATACTCATCTAATCCTTACAATAACCCTATAAGATAAGCACCCCACACATAAAGAAACTGTGGCTTGCCTAAGATCACACAATAGTAAATGGCAGAATTGGGATCTGAACTCAGGCCATCTAAATTCAGAGTCCTATTTCTTAACCAATTCACTGCTTATGTCCTTAAGCGCTATACTAGGCCATACTGCTTTCTTGAATGCATGGAGTCCCTTACTAGAACACAATTCTTTGGAACCCAATTCAAATACTACTAGATATTCTAGCAAAGAACTATGGTATAAGAGGAACTTATTATTGCACTCTAAATAGTTGTATATTTTGGCAGAACTAAATAATATAATCAAGAAGAATCAGCCTACAGTCAAACCTGGTTTGATAAAATATGAAAGGTTATAAAGTAGAACAAGTCATCATAGACAAAAACCCCTTCCTCCCAAGTCCAATAGACGTTTGTTATTCTGCTGTATGCCCATTTAAATTTTTCTCAAGAAGAAAAATGATGCAATTAGAGAAGACCGTATATTACACATCCCATAAACATTTTCTTTAGTAGTCTAAACAAAGTGGTTTGACGTCAAGATAAAATATAAATATCTTCAATAACCACTTTGGTGTATAACTGCCATTAGAATTTCTATGTCACGTAAAAAAAAATACCTTTTTCTTTTGTTTCGATTTCTGTTAAGTTATGTTGGTGGGGAAAATTGAAGTCTATATGAGAAATGAGGGAAGATTTCAATAGAATTTGTTTTTTGTCTTCACAAAATAAAAGGCATACATCTGTTAAACAGAACACAAAAGGATAAGGTAGTAACAGTTCATGCTTTATAATAAAGGTGACATTTCTTTGATCTTTTGTTTTAAAATTAAGCTCAAGGGTCCTGCTTGACTAACTAACATTCACAAACCTAATGTTTTGTGCCTTACAGGCTGCACAAAGTATAGTCTTCTCAGAAACTGATGGTGCTGTTTACCCTAAAAATTTCCTGCATACAAAGGCATATTATCACTCTCACCCTGTGCCAGGGTTTCACAGGATACTAGGACAGGGGGATGGAGTAAAAACTGCATCAGAAGAGCAGGCTAGTTGGCTTGGATGTGTGCCTGTATTATAATTCCCATTACAAATGTGAGCAGTATGCCTGTGAGCTTCTCTCAGAGATGTGGAAAAGAAGAAAATGTGGCAACTAGCTACTTACTGATTGAGCTTCTTCCATTGCTTTCTTCCATGTCTCTCTTATCCAAAACCCCAGGCTTCATCTCCAAGATGCCTTTCTGATGCCTTCCGACATCTGTTCTATACTCCGCCACCGCTGAGTCTTTGTGCAAGCTGCCCAGATCCCTGGAGAAATCGTCTTCTTTCTACAAAACCCAACCTCCCTACCACCACCTGCAACACATACATACATACACCTTCTATGCTTTTTCTTCTTCAACTCACCACTGAACTCGCTTAATTCCAGGATTTTTTTTTTTTTCGATACGCGGGCCTCTCACTGTTGTGGCTTCTCCCGTTGCGGAGCACAGGCTCCAGACGCGCAGGCTGCGGCCATGGCTCACGGGCCCAGCCGCTCCGCGGCATGTGGGATCCTCCCGGACTGGGGCACGAACCCGTGTCCCCTGCATTGTCAGGCAGACTCTCAACCACTGCACCACCAGGGAAGCCCCAGGAATTTTTCATTATCTTTCTCATTCATTCATTTGATAATTTTGTTCAACCAACATCCACTCATTTAGAACAAAAACTATGTGCCAGACATTGCGAAAACAACCTTTAAGTGACATTTCTTCTAAGCAGTTTCGCAACTAACTAGCGCACGTGTATATTTATAGGATAAATCTGTCTCACTCTCCGTCCTGTTGCTAGATGGGGGCTTGCTGGCTCTTTGTAGCACTCTGGACTCTGGCATACTACTGATACTCAATAAATTCTAGCTAACCTACTAAGAGACTGATGCTGCCAACAGCAGCTATTCTAGCTACACTTCACAGTAAGAGAAAGTAAATGCCCTTTGTCTCACATTTCTGAGCCACGCCACTCCAGTCGACTTTTGACCCATCCTCCTCCCTCCCCCATCCTAGTCACCAAAACAAACATGGACTATTTATGCCCAATAAGTAACCACATATCCCATTCAACTTTGGCCAAAAACAGGAACCCTGAGGTTCAGAATCCTAGTTTGTTGTTTAAAATACTGCTTGTTATCTGTGAATTAAAGTGATGTCTTAGAATACAGGGACAAGGAGACAGGATTTGAGTCCCAGGGCTGCCACAAATCAGCTGTGATATCCTGGGCAAGCCACAAGTTTTTGGAGGTTTAGCGTCCTTATCTGTAAGACAGAAATGCTGGTACCTGCTTTCAGAGGCTCCTTGGGAGCATGAAATAGGGACTGTATAAGAGGGTGTTTTGGGGACTTCCCTGGTGGCGCAGTGGTTAAGAATCTGTCTGCCAAGGCAGGGGACACAGGTTCGAGCCCTGGTCAGGGAAGATGCCACATGCTGCGGAACAACTGAGCCCATGTGCCACAACTACTGAAGAACTATGGTCAGAGTTCTGCATCTCTCTCTCCTCCCCAGTGGGCTTTCCTTATTGACAGGAGGGGGGAGTGCAAGTTTTGATTTGTGGTTTAATTACATACTAGCTTTTGAATTTCTGAAAAAATCTTTCTAAGTAACAAATATCTGCTAAGCATTTTTTATACATTATCTTAGGAGGAAGATTTGAATTTATTATTCTGATTGGGAGTAAAAAGATAGAGTAAAAGATTGTATAATAGGTGGTTTTCAGATCAATGGATTGGGGATGATACAGTTTCCCACAAAATATTCGTGGCATGGGTTTTCCAACTTCGTAAACTTCTGCCTGACCCAAATGGACCCCCTGCTTCAAAGTGGAGCTCCAGACGTCAAGGTCTTACAGATGGGGTCTATTTTACTCCTAAGTGTCTAGGGAACCAGTATGCCCCCTACAATTCATGCCCACCCCCAATGACCCTGACTAGTGAAAATGCCAACCCCGGTGAAGCATTTCTTTTATTTTCTTCCGTATCCAACCTGTCCATTTGCTCTGCTGCATTCCCGGAACACCTTCTAGGTGTCCCTGTTGCCATCAAACCCCTGCCTTCTGCCCCAGGGAGAAGGAACATGCCTGTAGTTCCATTCAGGAACTAGAACCTCAGATGCCCCCAAAGAATATGTGAGGGTTTGATAGGGTCGTTTTGAGTCTGTCTTTTGATGCTATCCATATTTTCACATTTGCCTCTCTTTTATAAAAGGTAAAACATCTAACTTTTGGCCTCGTTTGATTACTAAACAATGTGTCCAATAGATGTGGCAATCCCATCTCTGTGCCACTCATCCCTGACACCCATCCCCAACACCTGTCCCTTAGGAAGCCACACCATTCTTCATGAGAGGTCCAGGCTGCCCCTTACCACTCGGCCTGAACTGGGGTGAGGCTTCTTCTCACAGCCATGCTCTTTGGTCCTGTGCACCCTGCTTTACTCCTCTTGAAGGAGGAAGTTTGGCCCTCAAATCAACTCTAATACTCCACTGCCTACTGCTTCCTTCTCTCCCTCCAGCTGCTTCCTCTCTTCCCCCAGAGGAGCTCTCCAAGCTCAGTGAATAAATTCAGCCCCATGACATTTGCCCCCTCTTTTTTAGAGTCTCTCATTACAGTTGCACTTTGCATAAACTTACACAACAAAATCGTGGCCAAAAATGTCATGATAATCCAATTCATTTGCTCCCAGGAACTTTCTCCAGCAAGCTGACTCTGTTGAATTAACTGAAGAGCCCTGTCTCTCTAATGTATATTCTTAGACTATTGGTCCATCATAGTCAACTCCTTTGTGCTAGTTTTTTATTTAAATTGCAGGCATAGCTGTCAAAAGATCAACAGCAACATTGAGACATAATTTATCTGCCAGCAACAAAGAAGGCTCATAGGTAAGGAAGACGGACAATCGGGAAAAAGAAAGGTCTGTGGATAGACTTGCTTCCACTTTGAGAACAGTCTGAGTCAGAACAGACAATTACAAGCGTGTTAACTGGGACACCAGCAGGACGAATCTCCTTCCATTCTAATTCACAAAGGTGTTTATGCCCCAGTTACCATTGGAAACTTTTACTTATTTCTTTGGGCTTTGAGGTCTATGACCTGGTTTTCAGTTTACCTTTTCTACTTGGCCTACAGCTTCCGTATTCGAAAGCACAGGGCAATTCCATTTTATTCGAGGCAGGAATGATCTTTCAGGACTACTCCTGAATGAGAGTCAGGAGCAGGGGAAAGATTTCTCCTCTCTTCCTCTCTCATCTCCTCTGCATTCTTCCCCACACAGCCCCAGGGCCCTCCTGACTGAACTCGAATTCTCCTATCAGCTCTTCAGCCTTGAGTGTAATCAAATGGGTTTTGCACTAAGTTAAACTTGAAATATCATGAGAAGAGATACACATTAAGTCTTATCAGTCATTTGCATTTTGATAAAAAGTAGTTGATAGTATCTCTTTTCCACTTTCCCACAGGGCAGGTTTTAAGAAAAGGGAAAAGAGCAAATGGGTCATGGACACTGAGGGGGAATAAGGGTCATGGAAGACTCTAGAGTCCAAGTGCCTACATCACAGTCTAGCCAAAAGCAGGGTCAATAGGGATTCCTATTTCCAGTTCTGCCACATCCCTTTGGCCCCACGTGGTGTCCAAAGGCAAACAGCTCACTCCTCTCATCACTAAGACATGGGAGGGAGAAAAAGTAAATGGATTGCAAGTGGGGAGCCAAAAAGAGATCAAGTCAATAGTTTGGGGTGAGGTGCGATTCCTTAAGTTTAACCTTATTTTCTTGTTCGTACCCCAGTGCAAGTTCAAGTCTTCGACTGATCTTTGTTTTCAGAGTTACAGGAGCCAAGTGACGTACAACAAAGGCACAATGATTCCTGGAGTGAGATGGGGAAGGAACCCAATGGCCATCATCTTGGGACATTGAGTCTGATTTTTGATTAAAAACTTGACCCAGAGATTTCTGAAATGTGAGTGGAAAAATAGGCATTTCAAGACTGCAAGCAGTTTTCAGTCTTATGAGCAAGGACATCTATAAGGGCCAGTCAGGACCAGCTGTATAATGTGTGAGGCCCAGCGCAAGGTGAAAATGCAAGACCCTTGTTCATAAATTTGTAAAAATTCCAAAATGGTGACAGCAGAGCACTAAAACAAACACCCCTTCTAAGCGTGGGCCCCTGTGGAATTGCACAGGGTGCAGCCACATGAAACTGGCCAGGGGGCCATTTAATTACTCAAATGTGGAGTGTGGAACCGCTTCTCACATGGAAATGGTTGAAACATGACTCCAAGGAGCATAACTGCTGTTTAAAAAACATGACTTTCATAAAGACAAGAATCTGGACCGTTTGGCTTATCACCATATCAGTGAATACAGAGCAGCTGCTCACTAAATATTTGCTGGGGGAAAAATATGAATAAACGAGCATAAAATAACGTGTGCAGTAGGAAGCTGTGTCGTTACAGACTTGTGTCTGCTTCCAAGTTTTCTCTGTAGTGACCAAGAGACACATGAAAAGATGCCCAACATCACCAATTATTAGAGAAATGCAAATCAAAACTCCAATGAGGAATCATCTCACACTGGTCAGAATGGCCATCACCAAGAAATCTACAAAAAATAAATGCCGGAGAGGGTGTGGAGAAAAGGGAACCCTCTTGCACTGTTGGTGGGAATGTAAATTGATACAGCCACTATGGAGAACAGTATGGAGGTTCCTTAAAAAACTAAAAATAGAGCTACCATATGACCCAGCAATCCCACTACTGGGCATATACCCAGAGAAAACCGTAATTCAAAAAGACACATGCACCCAATATTCACTGCAGCACTATTTACAATAGCCAGGTCATGCATGGAAGCAACCTACGTGTCCATTGGCAGATGAATGGTTAAAGAAGATGTGGTACATGTACAAAGGAGTATTACTCAGCCACAAAAAGTAACAAAATTGGGTCATTTATAGAGACGTGGATGGACCTAGAGACAGTCATACAAAGTGAAGTAAGTCAGAAAGAGAAAAACAAATGTAGTATATTAACGCATATGTGTGGAATCTAGAAAAATGGTACAGATGAACCTGTTTGCAAGGTAGAAATAGAGACACAGATACAGAGAACAAATGTATGGACACCAAGGGGGGAAAGGGGGAGTGGGATGAATTGGGAGATGGGGATTTACATATATACACTAATATGTATAAAATAGATAACTAATGAGAACCTGCTGTATAGCTTAGTGCTCTTGGTGACCTAAATGGGAAGGAAATCCAAAAAAGAGGGGATATGTGTATACATATGGCTGATTCACTTCACTGTACAGTAGAACCTAACTCAACATTGTAAAACAACTATACCCCAATTAAAAAAAAGTTTTCTCTGTAGGAAACTGACCCTTAAGTGCAGGTAAACCATTGCCTGTGCTTATGAAAACATGAATATTCTTTAGGAAGCATTTACTCAAGAAAACCAAGGGGCTGTTCACATTAAAGGGCTTGAGAGAATCTGAGCACATATGATACCCTAGAGTTGAGAGGACTGAGTGTAGCCCCAGTAGGGAGCAGGCCCTTCTTATCACTCCTGAAAGGAACCCAGAGCCTTTCTTTTACCTCAACTGTTAGAAGCATCAGGAGTGTGTCTTGAGGCATTAGTACAAGCAGTGGGCTTAAGACGATGGGCACTGCTGTCAGACTAGCTTCCTTATTGGGCAAGCTTCCTTATTGGGCAAGTTACTTAATCTTTCTGTGTCTTAGTTTTCTCATCTATAAAATGGAGGGATAATATAGTATCTGCCTCACAGGGCTGTTTAAAGGATCAAAGGAGTTTTATGTGTCACGCCCTTAGAACAGTACCTGGAACATGGTGAGTGCTTTATAGGTATTTGCTGCTTATTATAACCCTCTTTGGAAGGACACCATTGCCTGTGGCAATAACGAGGCCCCTTCAAGCACCTTCCCAGACAGTAAGCGTTGATGAAGGGAACAGGAACAGAAGAGAAGGAAAAGACTGGATGCTGCCAATCAACAAGTGTGTGAGCACTTCCATGCCTCTTCCCCTACCTTAGCCAATTGCCCAAAATAGCCAAGGAAAGGAGGGTTCTTTACTTGGTGGGGCCTTGGGGTGAGAGGGTATTGGGGGTTGACAGCCTGCAGGCACAGGAGCTTCAGGCACCGATGCTATGATGTGACTTGACACTACTTTTATTAGAGGCAGAGTTGCACGGTGGCATCAACACATCTTGATGGACATAAGCAAGGGTTCTAGAGTCAGACTGAATTCAAATCCTGGTCTATCATGTGGTCAAAGCTAATCTAATGGTGTAATTAGAACTCAACCATGAGTGATAATCTTTCTAAAAGGGCAAAGTTGAACTGGGGAGTCTAAGTCCTCCTAATTTCTCACAGAAGACCAAATCTATGTTTGAATAACCAAAAAGTCTGCTAGCCTAACAGGCACCTACGTGCTAGTCAGGAAAAGTCTTCATTTCTTGAGCCTGACAAGGCTCATGCTGGACTTTACTCCCAATTCCCCCTCTTTCCAGGAGCCCTTGTTCAGCACCAAGGGGGGACACCTTAACACATATAATCTGAGCACAGTTAACCAATGTAGTTAATATTTTAATTTGAAGGAAAAAAAACTTGGAAGAAAAATGTCATTTAATTAAAAAATAATAAAGTCTATGGATTTTACATAAATTTTTGCAAATATTCAAGATCAGGAAGACTGAATCCTGAAAGCCAGGGCCAGTCTTACTCTTGTAAGAGAATTAGGATCCTAAGCAGAAACCAAGATATATGATCATTCTTAGACGGAAGTGTTACTAAATGGTTTGCCAAACAGAGATTGGAATTGAAAACTAATGGTTACTCTCACCGCCATATACGAAGCATAGCAATAGTAATAAAACAATTTTCCTCATGAATTCGTTAAGCAAAAAATCCTAAGAGTAATTTGAGAAAGTTGTATAGTAAATTATCTCTGCCTTTTTGAAATAGGGAGAAAGCAGATACATTAAAATATCCTCTACATGTAATTTACATATAGCTGCAAGGTATAATGAAGTCAGTAGTAAGAGATGTGAAACCCTTGGATTAGGAGAGAAGAAATGATTTAAAATTTTAACAGTTACCACCGATTTTGTGTATTTTCCTGGCTTGTATTCTCCCGTGATCTCTAGAACAGTCCTGTCAAGAATGCTTCCCAAGACTGGGGATTTCTTTCCCTGGTGGTATGGAAGGATGAGGGCTGGACTGAGTGAGGATATGGGAGTGTCAGTTTGCACTTTACCACCAATCAGCTGGACTGCATGAAATGACCTTCTTTTCATTCTCCATCTGGGAAACTCCTACTCATCTTTCAAAACTCAGCTCAAGTGCTACTTCCTCCCGGAAGCCTTCAAGGACACCCCCAGGGAGAGTCTCTGGGTGCTTATACACTTTGCTCAGTCTCTTTTAGAGTATTTTTTGCTGTTTCATAATTTTGGTTTACCATACATGGTCTACTGACTAAAATATAACTTTCTCAAAGGCAGGCAACGTGACCTGCTATCTTTATTTCTTGGGCACCTAGCACGGTATTTGACTAAATAAATGATTAATTGAATTAATGTCCCTAGATACCTCATGCAAACTCTCTGGTACTGCATTTTCTTCATCTGTAAAAGGAAGGCATCCATCTGTTTTCTCAAGTTCCCATCCAGTTCAAATGTTCCTTGAATGTATAATATTTAGTTACAGATATTCCATCCAGATCTTTTCTAGGGGTAGGGCAGACAGAGTTACCTCTGGGATTCTGCCATCTCCTCTTTGTACCCTCTCCATGCATCCGATTCCCCTGCACATCCTGGATATGACTCTTTTCCACAGGCCCTTGCACTCAGCTACTTGTCAGTAGTGTCAAGGTTAAGAGCACAGATCCTGGAGACAGACTGTCTGAATACAAATACTGGCTCTAGCACTTATTAGCTATATGACCTTGGGAATGTTATTTAACCTCTCAATTCCCTAATTTTCAAATAGGGACGATGATGGTGATGATGATAATGATGGTGATAATAAATTGCGTCTACCTCATAGAGTGTCTAAGACAGGTTCTGATCAATCAGAATGAATGCCAGCCTTCCTGGACATAGGACTCTACCCCACCCCATGCTGAGTGTGTTGTGGTTGTTGACTGTTTTAGAGAATGGGAAAAATAAGGTTTTAGTAAAAGATACTACAATAGATATTTTCAATAGGCAAAGGGGGAGGCATAATCCAGGTCAAGTCCAGGTCCTAGAAGGCTCACCCCAAGACAGGTTTCCAAGCTCTGTTGATTTCACAGGCAATAAATAATGAGTCCAGGCTGTGGAACTTACTCTTCCTCTGTCTACTTTTTATCAGAAAACAATATTAGGTGGTTTCTCAAGAGTTATGTTTCTCTGATCATATCTGCAACTTAAGAAACTGTTATTTTTAATAATAGTAATTAATAGTAGAATAACACTTTATTTTTTTCATAAGATTCTCACAATCCTGTGAGATGGGTAAAGAAGTTATTATCTGCTCTTTTAAAAGAGTGATCACTAATCTATTGTATTTAGGAGTGTTAAACATGTAAGATTTTTGGCAATGCTTTGGGAACTTACATGGACATTGATGAATCAGCAGAGTAACTCAGATTCTCTCCATCAATTTCCTGGAATCTAATTGTAAATCTTGGATGATTTTAGAGTCTAAGTATAATAACTTATATTAAATGGATCCATAGCTTAGAAATTGTTGCTGTCACAAATAATATATTACTTCCCTTACTGCAAGAACACAAGGTAAGTAACTTTTTAAATTCACAGAGCAAACTAGAAATAGACATGCCAAATTCATAGATTAGGTATAAAATGATGTAGCAGGATACCTTTGAAATACAAATCTATCAGGAGCTCTATAGACCACCTCTCCTTTATGGAAATGAACATGGTGTTTGGTCACAAATTAAAATTCCACTTGACAGATTACATGGTGCAGAATGAATAATCTTCACTCAAGCAATTCACAATTATACTCCTAATCCTCTCTCACTGTTCATTATATTAATACAGACTTGACTTTTAAGGGAATGCTTGACAACGGTTAAAACTAATGCCTTAAAATGTAACCTTGGGTATAGATACAGGTCTATGGAATAGATATTAATATATAATAGCTGGATCTTCTGTATTGAATTCTAGATGGGTATTTGTTTGCTGGTAATCTTATTTGACAAGTCCAGAGAAAAAGAATTATATCAGCTCCTCACTGAATGCAATTCCGGTGATGCTTTCTTATTCCTGAGAGCAAGTGAGGTAAGCAATCTTTTTTTATTGAACAGATTGATGGAATAATATTTTGGAAAAATTATAGGGAGTAAACAGATAGGAAATGGGAGAAAAGCCACATGGGTAAGAAAAATCATGAGTTTTCACTATATAACTATAAAATATAAAGGACAATTCTTTTGGGAACTCCATAGGTCACTTGATTCAACAACAGTGATATATTTTCGTTTCAGCAAATCTTCTAAACTTTGGGAGTACGGGAGTTTTATGACATACGGCTCTCAGCACCAGCTGTGACAGAGAAAAAGGCCTGTTGATAGAATAATTCTGATTAAGATAATAAGATCCTTGGCTGGCCACATTTAATAGCCTCACAGGAAATTTTAGGGTGGAAGTCAGCCAACAAGCCCATCTTCATTTGCCCTTTCCTTTGAGTTGGCATAAACAGTAGACACTTACTTATTTCTTTGAAAAATCAACTCCTTAAAAAATTTTTAATGGAGTCATTTCACATGGTAGTCCAGCCTATATTTTAAATTAGGTAAAAGCTTTAAAATAACTCCCTATCTTACTGGCTTGCTACATCCCCTTCTTGTCCTCATTATGTCATCCTGGGCATTGTGTCATGACTACGAAAGGTGGAGGGAACATTCAAGAACTGGAACCATTTGAGATGGGAGTGCAGGAAGGAAATGCCCCATAAGGAACTCTGAATCCATGTAGAGAAGGATCTTAAATGTCTAGGATTAGACCACAGATGATTTTTTTTAAATTAATTAATTTACTTTTGTCTGCGTTGGGTCTTCATTGCTGCTCGCAGGCTTTCTCCAGTTGTGGCGAGCGGGTGCTGCTCTTAATTGAGGTGCAGACGCTGCTCGCTGCGGTGGCTTCTCTTGTCGCGGAGCACAGGCTCTAGGCACACGGGCTTCAGTAATTGTGGCGTGTGGGCTCAGTAGCTGTGGTTCGCGGGCTCTAGAGCACAGGCTCAGTAGTTGCGGCGCGCGGGCTTAGTTGCTCTGCGGCACGTGGGATCTTCCCGGAACAGAGCTCGAACCCGTGTCCCCTGCATTGGCAGGCAGATTCTTTTTTTTTTTTTTTTTTTTTTTGGTGGTACACAGGCCTCTCACTACTGTGGCCTCTCCCGCCGCGGAGCACCGGCTCCGGACGCGCAGGCTCAGTGGCCATGGCTCACGGGCCCAGCCGCTCTGAGGCATGTGGGATCCTCCTGGACCGGGGCACGAACCCGTGTCGCCTGCACTGGCAGGCGGACTCCCAACCACTGCGCCACCAGGGAAACCCCAGCAGGCGGATTCTTAACCACTGTGCCACCAGGGAAGTCCCGCACAGATGATTTCTAATTAAGAGTGTTATGGATTGAAGCATTGTACCGTCTCCAAATCCATGTGTTGAAATCCCAACCCCCAAGAGGATGGTATTAGGAGGCGGAGACTTTGGGAGATGATTAGGCCATGTGGTTTGAGTCCTCGTAAATGGGATTATCACCTTTATAAAAGAAGCCAAGAAAGTACCCTTGCCCCTTCCTCCATGTAAGGTTACAGGGAAAAGGCAGCCCTTAATGAGACAACAAGCTCTTACCAGACACCAAATCTGCCAGCACTATGATCTTAGACTTCCCAACCTCTAGAATGATGAGATATAAATGTTTGTTGCTTAAAAGCCATCAAGTTTATGGCATTTTTGTTATAGCAGTCCAAATGGACTAAGACAGGGAATTTGGCATAATCAGATTTGTGCTTTAAAAAAATCACTCTGGTGACAATATGGAGGACAGATTGGAAGGGAAAGACATTGGACTTTGTGATATTACTTGGAAGATTCTAGAAATAGGCTGAGGGGAGAAATGCTGAGAAACTGAACTAAGACAGTGACTCTGGGAATAGAAAGGAGAAAACAGATTCAAGACTGGTCATCAGGTCTTGTCCTTTCTCTCTCTGAAGTACCTCTACCAGTTTAGTCAAATGTCTCAATAATGCCCTTTAGAGCATCTTGCTTTCCTCCAGTCCAGGATCCAGTCCAGGATCACGTATTGTATTTGGTTGCTGTCTCTTTAGTCTCCTTTAATGGGGAAACATTCATCAGTTTTCCATTATCTTTCATGACACTGACATTATTAAAAAGTACAGGTCAGTTCTTTGATGGACCATTCCTTAGTTTTGGTTTGTCTGGTGCTTGCACATGATTCGATTCAGGCTATGCATTTCCAGCTGGAATACCACATATGCAATGTCATGGCCTTCACAGGGTCACATCTGGAGGCCACATGATGTCTGCCTGCTCCTCATTGGTTATATTCATCTTGATCACCCGGTCAGGGTGTTGTCTGGTTACTCCATTGTACAGTTACTGTTTCCCTTTTTGACCAATAAGCAATCCATGGGGAAATACTTTATTACCATATAAATGTTCAGCTCTGTGGCAAACGTCCCCCCCTAGACTGAGCATTCTCTTTTTTTAAAAAAAAATTAATTAATTAATTAAATTTTGGCTGCGTTGGGTCTTCATTGCTGTGCGCAGGCTTTCTCTAGTTGCAGCGAGCGGGGGCTACTCTTCATTGTGGTGCACAGGCTTCTCATTGCAGTGGCTTCTCTTGCTGCGGAGCAGGGGCTCGAGGCGTGCGGGCTTCAGTAGTTGTGGCACGCAGGCTCAGTAGTTGTGGCGCACGGGCTTAGTTGCTCCGCGGCATGTGGGATCTTCCCCGACGAGGGCTCAAACCCATGTCCCCTGTATTGGCAGGTGGATTCTTAACCACTGTACCACCAGGGAAGTCCGATTGAACATTCTCTGATGATTCCTGTCCAGATGAATTTTTACCATGTTGGTTGAAAAATGGTCATTTTTCCAGAAGCTCCTTTTTTAACTAGACATAGTGTTGCCTGAAATCTATATATATGTATATGAAATATATATGTGATATATAGTTGTGGTTTTGTGGCTAAATTCTCATAGAACTGTTCTGTGGGACTTCCGGGAAGTCTCCTTAAAAGCACAGGGGTCGGGGGTGAGAGGGTGGCAGGTGTTTATCTCCCTCCCTCCTCCTTCCTGCTGCCTATAACACAAACATGATAGCTGGAGATCTGTCAGTCAACTTAGACCACCTTGTATCTTGCAAATAAAATCCTCAAACAGGATTTTGAGGATGCCGTAACATCCTCAAAGAAAAGAAATTGGGTCCCTGTTGACAGCATGAAACTTCCAACCAGCCCTGGACTGCCTACGTCCAGACTTCTATCTTGTTTAAGCCACTATTTTGGGGATCTCTCTTACAGATGAACAAAAGCTTCTAGCTAGATACATACTTAGTAGTTGAATCTTTGAGAAAGTATGGGCAGCTTCCTCGGTAGAGCATGAAGTAAGAAGAGAGAAGGGTTAAGGATTAGGGCCCTGAAGAATACTGAAAATTACTGAATAGTAAAGGGGCCAGTGTAGAAATCTGTGAAAAAATCAAACATCAGGACAGAGTGGTGCTTCCAAAATCAAGGGAATAAAGAGGTTGAAGGGAGAATGGCATGAACAGTTCAAATATCGTAAGAGTTCAAATGAGATAAAATTGAAGAGCCTCCACTGAGTTTGGCCATTACAGGTCTTTGGTCACTTGCCAAGAAGAATTTTATTAAAATGCTCATTTTCAGTGGTTTCCAGGAAAAACATTTTACAAAAATGAATAAGAAAATTCTCTGCCCTTAGGAGCTTACTGTCTAGAAGGCAAACAGAAATTCATAATCACCATATATAGCATATTATAGGACTTAAAAATCGGTACATGATAGGAGCCGTGAAAAAAGGAACTAATTTCAGCTTGATGTACTAATTGGAGGTTATACGGTTTGAGCTGAACCTTGAAAGATGATTGGAATTTCCCCCATGAAAAGGACATTCGAGACTAAGAAAACAGAAAAAGCAAAGATTCAGAAGTTACAAAGTATAGGATTTACTCTTGAAACATCTCACTTTTCTGGTGGTGGTAGGATAGGGTTTTAGAGACTTGGGTGTAAGGTGATAGGGCTTCAGAGGTGGGCTGGGGCCTCACTGTGGAAGGCTGCATAAAACAGCAGAGAGGATGGACTTTCTTCTGTAAGCACTGGGGAGCTACCACAGGTTCTTAAGGGGCAAGTGATTACTATAAATGTTTTATAAGGATGTGACTAGAGGCCAGGTATCGGGGGAAGAAATTAGTGATGGGGATTACTTAGAAGATTTTGCCATGGTTGTGGCTAAATAGCATGAGCATAAATATGGGCAATGGCAGTAGGAAGGAAAGGAAGAGGATGAATTCAAGAACCATTGCAGAGGGTGGTGAAGGGAAAGTGTCCTGAAAATATTATTACCATAGGATTCCTGTCTTTGTAAAGCACTACCCCTAAACCAGGCTTGGGAGACCTAAACAAACCATGGAGTGATTCCTGCTGCTGTTGGTGTAGCCTTCCTCCCTAATGCCAGCTGGAGTAGCCTTCTGCTAACTATGATAACAGTGGAGAGCAGTCTGTGGTCATCAGAAGTCATTATTCTTTAGAATACCCATCTAACAAAAGCTTGCCACCACTTATTAAGTACCTAAGTGACAGTCACTGCATGAGCGCTTCGTGTATTTTACCTAGAGATCTTTACATCAATACAGTAAGGAATAATTTTCCCATTTATCAGGTGTGGAAAATGAAGCCCATTGAAGGGAGAGAACTTGCCCAGGGTCACTCAGGACTTTCCAAGTCCAAGGCACTTAGCCTGATGGAGATGATGACCAAAATGCACGAAATCCTTTGAACCTTTACTAAAACGTTTGCCTTTTCAGGATAGCTAAATTTCGGTCTTTTCCCTTTACTTAAAAAAAAAAAATCCTCCTATCTAATCTCTTGTCTTTCTTACTAATATACATCCAAATACATTGCAAGTATTTCTGAAAAAATGATTTCAACATTAGGCCTTCCATGTACTTGACTTTCTTTTTTTTTCTTTTTGCGGTACGCGGGCCTCTCACTGCTGTGGCCTCTCCCGTTGCGGAGCAGAGGCTCCGGACGCGCAGGCTCAGCGGCCATGGCTCACGGGCCCAGCCGCTCCGCGGCATGTGGGATCTTCCCGGACCGGGTCACGAACCCGTGTCCCCTGCATCGGCAGGCGGACTCCCGACCACTGCGCCACCAGGGAAGCCCTATCTGACTTTCTTGACTTCAATCCACAGTCATATATTAGATGATGCTCCTAGGTTTCCTCCATGTGCTGAACTTGGATTCTTTGTGTTCCAGCTAACAAATGATTATTTAAGGTCGGAGAGGGAAGTTGGCTGG
Source organism: Leucopleurus acutus (assembly GCF_964270905.1). Classification (NCBI taxonomy): domain Eukaryota; kingdom Metazoa; phylum Chordata; class Mammalia; order Artiodactyla; family Delphinidae; genus Leucopleurus; species Leucopleurus acutus. The sequence continues at coordinate 47,693,800 of NC_139159.1, read as the reverse complement.
TAGGCAACAGTCTGCCTCACACTGTTTGGACAAATATTTGAATAGTTTACTGCATTTTGCCTTTATTAAAAGAGTATAAAATATAGATAAAAGTGTTGATAATAGGAATAAGAAGCATTGGTCTTATACATTTAATACAACCATGACAGTCAGAAAGGAGCAAATCTTCAGCCTCCTCAGATGCTTTTTAGACGTCAACTGATTAATTTTTTATCCAGTTGTGATGGAAAAATGCAAAATTGAGAATATGAGTAAAGTGCTAGAACCACATTATCAGAGATTACATCTACACACACACACACAGGAATAAAATCCTCCCTTAAAATATATAATTCTCTTATTTAGCTTTCACACATTTTACTCTAATTCACGTTTTCACAAACTCATATATGAAAAGGGGACTCTCTGCTTCTCTTTATATTCGTAGTTCTTAAATCTTGTGGGCTTTTTAAAATAACTTTTCTCGTTTCTTCCTAACACCCACCTTCTTTTACCCTTAAGAGAAGTCTAATGCTGCCGTTTCCCTATGTTTAGCTCGAACTTTTCCTCTCTGTTCTGAACTGCAACCCTCACACCTTCATTCCTTTCTATCAGTTGCACTTGCTTTCCTTTCCCCTAAAATGTTTCCTAAATGTCTGGATGATTTTTCTTCCCAAAGTGATCCTAAGTGCCTTTAAGCAAAGAAATTAGGAATACAGTCAACATAAAGAAGTAAGAAGTAGAAATAGAAATAACTGATGTATTGACAGCTTCTTAGTATTTTATTCCACGTGGATTATTTCTTGATTGTGCACTTTAGACCACAAGAACTATTAGAATTCCTTTGCTTGGCACAGTCTTGAGAATCCTGTTATAAGCACCAAAGGTAATATTAAGAAATGAGATTTAGTGAATAGTGCACACAGAGGACCTAAATTCCAATCTCATGTCTGCCTTTTGTATAATAATTAACCCCACAAAATCTTGCTCATTTTAGACTTAGTAGAAGGAAAAACAAATCTAAATTCATGAAAAATGTGAATCAGGGACTATTTTTAAAAGCCAAATCGTTGTGTTATTTTCCTATACCTAGAGTAACTTGAACTGCTGAGGAGGGTTTTCTAAGCTTTGCCTACTCTAATGATCGAATAACACTTTGGGTAGTTAGTAGGACCAATTTAAATATAAATAGCAAATGCATGTATCGCCTTAAAAACCTTTCTTCTTTTAAGTAGGCTAGCATCCTAACCACACAATCACTGTCTCACTTAGGGGACTAATTTGCTCTTGGGATAGCACTGAGAGTTAGTCCCTCTATGAATGGTTTCGTTAGAGATTTACATTTTATTTTAATCTCAAGAATGAGGGTTACATCTCTGACAAAATTAGAAAGGGATTCACTGAATGAAATAGCATATGTGATTTCAACTGTGAGGGACGGGGTCAAACATTGTCTTAAGTGGTAACCCCCAGACTATCACTTTCCATTTATCATAAATAATTAGGTGGTAGTTTTGTTATGTCATCAAGTGCATGGGCCTTGGAGTTAGAAAAACAAATCTGGATTATACTGAGAATTTGTGGATTTTGAAACACTTAGATACAGCACTTAACTGATGCCACCCCATGGCCCCCCACCCCCCAAATTCTTAGGGACAAAATAAAGGGACAGCAAAGTGCCATTCAAAACCCACAAGATTTAGAGTAAAATGACCAGTTTGTATCTGGAGCACATAGCACTGTGACTTTAGACAAGTCCTGTAACCTCCCTGAGCCTGTTTCCCAGCTACAAAATGATACTACCACCCTCAGAATGCTGTTTTGAGTATTAAGTTCAATCATGCATAAGAAAGTGCTTGAAAACTGTTTAGTATCATTCAAATGCTAGAGTAAAAATGGAGGAACATTTCATTTGCATTTGCTTGTTTTTAAAATGAAACTGTTCTTGTCTTGGCCAGGGAGAAAAATTTCCTCCAACACTTGGCATCTTTTGAAAAACCAATAATAAACTCTTTCACCCATGATTGACTTGTAATCATTTCATACTTTTGTGAAAAGAAGGAAACATGATTTCAAAAGTAGTGATTTTAGACAAATTGTCAAATCACCCCTACATTTGTGACAACTTTTGGGTCAGGAAAGCATCTCCTTGTAGATGCAATGTGGAGTTTAAAGTGTTTTTTCACAGAAACATCAACAACAACTTTTAGCTACGTTGTTAAAAATTAAATTTTCCTTATGTTTCGTTTAACATGAACTTAAGTTTTACAAAGATAATCCAGTAATAGAATCCTGAGAGATGACAGGCAAGCATTGAAGGGAAGAATTGCCTTTAATGTATTTTGTATTTATACATGAAGGAAAACCAAGATAGTGACTTTTGACTAGACTAGATCATCTAACTCCAGATAGTGAAGTAATATCATCAACAATTTGTTTATTGTTAGCAGGACTCTAAGCACTGAATGGAGAATAACAAAGAGGAAACAAATATGTAATAACACATCACCTGTCAGAGTCCAGAAATATAGAAATTTCACTCTGGCTGAAATGCCAATCATTTTCCCCCTGCTGAAGTCTCCTCAGAGAGCCTGTTGCTCTCTGACCAGCTAATTTGACCAGGGACAGATACTTGGCCCAAACTGAGTCAATCAGATTTTCAGAGACAGGAAGGCTGAATTGGAGGGTGCTGGCATTGAAGATGCAAGGTCATGATGCAAGGTCATGCATTGCCAAAATCGACAGCATGGCAGCCCAAAGCCAGTGTTATGAAGGAAAAGAAAGTAAAAACTCTACAGAGAAGCAGAATAACTAATTTGCAGAGAATAAGGTGGAGCAGATGTGAAACAGGACAAAGAGATTAGGGAACCAAGTAGCTAGAAGGAGAAAGGGAAAGAGAAAGAGAATGAGAGAGAAGCTCTCCGACCATGCATACTTCCTTCAGTTGGGTTCTGAATAATGTCTTAAAATAAGTCTCCTTTCCTTTCCTTGTATGTTTTGGTTCCTGAGAATCAAGGGATACTTTAATAAGCCATTCACTGATTAGACTAGAGCCAAAAGTAAACAAGAAAGGCATCTGAACAGTCAAATTACATTTCGAAAATACTATCTACTAAAGTTCACGTGACACTAAAAGTCTTTCATTGCTTATTTAATTTCTTATAACAGCTTTATTAAGATATAATTCACATAATATAAAATGCACCCCTCTTTAATTACCTGTTTACTTTAAATTTGTTTTAATTCCACCAAGCTTCCAGATTTCATGTCTAACTCTATGAGTAGCCTTAATGACGAAGAGAGAATGGCTAGTAGAAGCTGGCACACTGCAGCAATAAAGTGAGTTGACGGCCTAGCAGCCAAGGAGGAAATAGAAAAACTGTAAATAGGAGAACAATAATTCCAAACGGGGAAAAAGGAGCAATCTGGGGCCACGTAGAGTGTTTTCATCAGGCTTTTCTAGTTCCGAGGAACAGCTCAAGTTACATCTAATATTAGGGGAAGGAGTTGTAAGGAATGAAGAAAACAAGGATCTCAACCCCTCAGGGCCTCGTGGGAACCACCAACGGCCAAATCACCAAACCTCTGGAACACCAGGCGCTGTAGCAGCGCCAGACCTCAGGAAGACTGGGACTAGGACGCCATCGAGAATCCAAGGTTACCCCGGGACTTCAACATCGCACATCATCACCTCAGTGATCAGTTATTTACGGCCTCAGCTCTCCCCTCTGGCTGCGCTTAGCAGTGTCTTGCGTCTTCTCTGTCTCCCCTGAGCCACTTCCTCAACCCCTCTTTGGAATTTATAAGCTACCAGCTCTTGACCTATTGCAACCTGCAGACTCATTCTGTTTGGCCGGTGTGGTGCCTTCACGTTTAGAGTTCCAAAGTCTTAGGGTGGGGCATGAACTTGGCCGTCACCCGAATCTTTGCCAAGCCCGGGCTACCTTCGCCACGCCCCCTTCTCTCATTTGCATAGCCCACCCCCGCTGCTGAAGGTCGGAGTTGGTGATTCCTGCTCTCTACCTCTTTTCTACCTCACAGCTTGTGCTTAGCATCAGACTTGCTTCCTCATAACTTTGGCTTATTCTACCCCATTGGCTCTCTGTGTACATGTTTCTAGCTCCCACTGTTCACCAGTAATTCCCAGCTCAAATTCCCCAGAGGGAGAATCCGAACCACACCACCCAGTTGTGGCTAAACTTTTTCCACTGGTCCATGCTGTAGACTGCTGGCCAGCCTAGAGCATGGCTGCTTTAGGACAGGAGTCCACTCTGTGTTATCAGGTGTGGCTGAGGAACTGCAGGGCCTGCGGAGAACAGAACACAGCTGTCTGGGGCTGACACCTCAGCACAGGGCCCATGAGCAGCGCAGGTACCTTTAGTTGGGGCTGAGGGAAAGGTGTCTGCAGTAATTGTCCAGCCCAGTGAAGTCTGAGGGACCTAACTAGGCAAAACCTTAAAAAGACTGAGAGAATCAGGTTCCATCTAGCGTCCTCAGAGTCTGTGATCCTAACATGGAGTCTTCAAGAAAAGGTTAAATTGTGTTCGGTGCTCTCTGTCTAAGGAAACAGTGATGTGTATAGTACGCTTTGGAAGAGTTTTGAAAATCATGAAAGTAAAAATAATGGAAGGTATTTAATGTGTATTCAGATATTTGAGAAACCTTGGATGGTAAAAACAAACAAAAACAACAACAACCAAAAAAACTTCATTTTCCATTGAAATAGGAATTTGTCCTACAGAGTTAAGAACAGAAGCTCGGAACGTTTTCTAATCCTGGCTCTGCCACTTACCAGCTAGCAAAATCTTTAGTAATTCATTTCCTCAACTGCCTCATCTATAAAATGAGGGTAATAACAGTACCTATCTTGTAGAGTTGTCAGATTAAACTAAATATTCCAAATAAAACCTTTAGAATGGGTACCTGGTGCATAGTTAGTGCTAAAAATTTATTATTATTATTGCTGCCATTGTTTTGTTATTATATAAATAAGGGAGTTATGTACTAATACATTAGTAGGATTTTTGTAATGGTTGATAACTGTCGAGATTTTTCTCTTTGTACATATATATTCTCTTTAACCTTTTGTTCTAGCTCTGTCACACAAATTATGTTGTATTTCCACATGAAACAAACTGCTTCAGTTGACTTGCTATACTCTATAACAACAGTGTTTTGTTTGAGGGGATCTGAGTTTATTTTAACCCTAGTGCTGGTCTGTCTATCCATTAGCTTATCTTGGTGCCTAGACTAAAAGGCAACCCTGGCAAGGCAACCTTCAGAGCAGGCCCCTACGTGGATAGCTGTCAATTCAAAAGTAAACACCTTTGAAAAACAACAAAGGCTATAGCTGATGCCAAAGGATTTATCTAAAGTCAGTCTCTTTGGTGTCTCTGGCCAGTTCTAGGTTGACTTCCTGCCTGGAAATAAGACAGGAAAGTGCTGGAATGGGTGCACGCCAAAAGGGCTGAGACCTGAAAGAAGTGGCACTCAATGAAACCATTAGAATCAGTGAGGGAGCTTTAGAAAACATATCACTGCTGGTCCCACTTTACACCAATTAAATTCTAAACCTCAGGGGTAGGGCAGGGGATGGGAGAGGGCAAGCAGCCATATTTTTTTAAATTAATTTTTATTGGAGTATAATTGATTTACAATGTTGTGTTAGTTTCTGCTGTACAGCAAAGTGAATCAGTTATACATATACATATATCCACTCTTTTTTAGATTCCTTTTGCATATAGGTCATTACAGAGTTTTGAGCAGAGTTCCCTGCAAGCAGCCATATTTTTAAAGCTCCCCAAATGCTTATAATGTGTAGCCAGGGTTGGAACCCCACTAGGGCTTCTGCTAATTTTCTTCTGCCACTGGGCAGGCCCTCCTCAGAAGAGAGGCTTCCGGGCAAGAACAGAGGAAAGGCGAAAAGAAGACCTTGCCCAAGAACCTGCTCATCATTGCAGCCACCTCAGGCGTTGGCCAGGCCTTACCCTCGGCTCAGCACTGGGTAGAAACCAAGTGGGAGGAGACAAGAAGATTGTGATTAGCGTCACCTGCCTTCACAGAGCTTTATAACAGTTAGGGAGTCAATATTAGCACACAAGAAATGGTCGCAGAACTGTGAAGCATTACTTTGTGGCTGTGATAGAAGGGGCATGCTCTGAGAGTTCAGCCAAGGGTGAGGTGAAGGTCAACACGGAGGAGACAAAAACCTCCTGAGGATGAATCAGATCTGGGCACAGAGGGAGCCTGGGGAAGGCAGTTACAAGAACAGTGAACAGAACGAACAAAGAAAGGGCGTGGGGTGGCACAAACAGTGATGAGACCACTCTATCGAGGATGCAGGATATTCCTGGGGAGTAGTAGGAAATGCACTTGGATGATTTAAGTAGACTGGGGCCAAATTTTAGAGGGCTGGTGTATTAGCCTGAGTCATTTAAATGTCATGAAATAGGAATGCTGTCCTGGGGTCTTCAGTAATAATAGGCAGTGTTTCTGAGTAATCTAACAGAATATTGGAGGAGACTAGAGATAGCAAGACTGAGTAATATTGATTGTTTCAATAATCCCAGTGTGGAAAAGAAAACCCTGAAGGCCTATCGGTTATCATAGAAACAGATGAAGAGTAAATCCTAGAAATAGCTGTACGTTCCTTTTGTATGTGCTTATTTTGATTTTTATCAGATTATATAATATATGCACATTATAAAATTTGAGAAATCACAGAAAAGTAAAAAGGAGAAAAATGCATAATCTCTCTAAATACAAGCAACCACTGCTTTGACATATTTTTTCCAGTTTTTCATATATTTTTATGTGGTTGTGATCTCACTGTCTAAGCAATTTTGTACCCCATCTTTTTTTTTGTTTTTTCTTTTTGCGGTACGCGGGCCTCTCACTGTTGTGGCCTCTCCCGCTGCGGAGCACAGGCTCCGCGGCCGTGGCTCACAGGCCTAGCCGCTCTGCGGCATGTGGGACCTTCCCGGACCGGGGCACGAACCCGTATCCCCTGCATCGGCAGGCGGACTCTCTACCACTGTGCCATCAGAGAAGCCCTGTATCCCATCTTTAATATAATATGTGTGAGAATTTTTCTACATCCTTAATAGCTTTAAACTTTATTATTACATTAGCTGTGTTGTCTCTATTGGTATGGATGCACTGTGATTTATTTGTAGGACAATAGATTTCAAATTTCTTTCAGTTCTTCCCCTGTTAAAACAGTGCTGAGGGCTTCCCTGGTGGCATAGTGGTTAAGAATCCGCTTGTCAATGCAGGAGACCTGGGTTCGAGCCCTGGTCCGGGAAGATCCCACATGCCGCGGAGCACCTAAGCCCATGCGCCACAACTACTGAGCCTGCTCTCAAGAGCCCACGAGCCACAACTACAGAAGCCCGCGCACCTAGAGCCCGTGCTCCGCAACAAGAGAAGCCACCACAATGAGAAGCCCACAAACCACAATGAAGAGTAGCCCCCCGCTGGTCACAACTAGAGAAAGCCCATGCACAGCAACAAAGACCCAACACAGCCAAAATTAAATAAATAAATTTATAAAATAAAAAAACAAAAAACAGTGCTGAGTAGAAGTATATCTCTATATATTAAATGTGCCCATCTTGGTTGTTATATCCATAAGATAAATTCCTAGACATGCCATTACTGAATAAAATTTTTTTTTAATTTAAAGCTCTTGCTACTTACTGAGAATTTGCATTTCAAAGTATTGAATTAATTTGCACTCCTGCCAACAGAATATAGCAATGCTGTTTTCACTCTAATTATCTTTCCTAATTTGCTAGAGTAAAAAAATGAAATCTAATTTGTATTGTTTTAATTTGTGAGGTTGAACTTTTTATGTGTCTATTAACCACTTGTACGAATGATTTGTCCATTCTCTTTTCCCATCTAGAAATAGTAAGAACAAACAAATTTTAGAATTAGTAATATACTGAGGATGAAAAAGAGAGAAGATTCAAAGTTCTTGGCCAAAATAAACAAGAGAAAGCAAAAAAATAAATAAACAAAATGAAAGGTCAGATAGCAATCTAGATAAAAATTGCAACACATATGGCAGAAAAAAGTCTGCTTTCCAAAAAATAGAAAGAGCTTATACCAATCAACAGGTCAACAATCTAATAGAAAAATGGGCAAAGGACATGACAAGTAGTTCTAGAAAAGGAAATACAAGTGGATTTTAAACGCAAACTGATACTCAGCCTCACTCCCAATAAAATATGCAAGTTAAAATGAAAATGAGATGGCGTTTTCACTTAGATTTGCAAAGACCAAAATGTTTAATAACAGACTTTCTCAAGGAGTTGTTGGAAAACAGGCACTCATCCATGGTTGATACACTGTTAATTTATGTGATCACTTTGGGGGATAATTAGACAATAGATATCAATGTGGAAAGTAGACACATCCTTTGACCAACAATTCTACTTTTGGAATTTATCCTACAGATAATTCACAATTTGCACAAAATACTATATAACCCAGATAATCATTGCAAATTTGTTTATCGGAGCATAATATTGGAAACAACCTGTCAATAGAAGATTATTTAAGTAATGCGTGGTGTATCTGTACAGTTGAATATTATGCATCCATTAAAAAGAACAGTGTGCCTTTGTGGGTACTGATATAGCATATCTCCAAGGTATTTTGTTGAAAAAAAAAGTAAGGTGCAAAGACTACCACTCTGTAAAAGGGGTGAGGGTGGGCAGGATAGATATTCGTTTGCTTGTATGTGCACAAACTTGTTTTGCATTGATACATGAGACACTGACAATAATAGTTGCATGGGGGAGGGGCATTGTGGGAACTGAAGGGCAGAGGTTTACAAAGACAATTTTCGCTCTATCCTTATGTTCCTTTTGAATTTTGTGTCATATATCTACAATGGGAAAATGTGACTGTTAAGAGTATGGCTTTTCTACATTGTGTAAAACCAAGGTTCAAAAAGGCAGCTGCTTGGATTCTCTCCAAGTTGTGATTTGGAGTAAACTGTATTGTTAGCATTCTACCCTGGACTGTAAGCCCAAGTTTGCAGTGGCTGTCAACGTTGACTTCCCTGTTGAATCACCAGCATCTAGCCCAGATGGGAGGTGTTTAATAAACATGTCTTAGATGAGTTCCAGGATTCTAATCTAAAGAACAGAAAAATGAAGCTGCCATAGAAAGAAACAGGTCAATGTGAAAGGAAGAGTCAGAGACAAAGGCATTTAGGAGTGTAAAGAAGATACCTTGCAAAAATGTTGCAAGGTTATCAGACTTCAGAAGGAGTGGGTCAGTGCCAGCCTGCTCCTCCTGTACCAGCGCTGTTGTCCACAGCAATGTCAAAGCTGTGGCGAGGAAGCTGGAGAGGTGGGCAGGGCCGAATTGTGACGGGCCCTAGACAGGATGCAATGGAGTGAGAAGAATGAATGACAGAAGTCAGAAAGAAATTGAAAGCCCAGACATATTGTTCAGACTACTTTGGCTTCAAGAAACAGATCAAAACCAAAGAGGGACTTTATTGGCTTGTGTAACTGGGAAGTCCAGAGATTTGACAGTATCGGTTAGGATATTCTTTCTTTCTCCAACCAGCACACCCACTTTTCTGTGCTGGATTTATTCTCTTGTAGACTCTTTACACATGCTGGCTTCTGACAACTCCAGTTTTATAATTAACCGGTAGGTGGTCCCAGTAGTTCCTAACAGTTCTAGTAAAATCTTAGAAATGATACTTATTGGACAACTTGAATCGCATGCCCATCCCTGAAATAATCCTGTTCAAACTACTAGAAGACCAGGCAAGTGTCATAGATCACCGCTAAAGGGTTAACACCACTTTAATCTTATGAACCAAGAGTGAGGGAGGGGTAGTCCTCCAAAGAAATCAGGATGCTGTTTCCAAACACAAAGTGCTGAACAAGTAAAAACAATAATAGCACTCCACTCTAAGCAAAAACAAAAGATCAAATGAATATTTTTCCATTCTTTAATAATAAAAATTGGAAAGCATCTTTGGAGGGAGAAAAAGTCAAGATGCTAGAGATGGTGGGAGAAATTGTGGGAGCAAACTCTGGAAGAAATGGGAAGTGAGGGTGTTCAGATGGAAACACTGGTGGTAGAAAATAATTATGGACTCATAGGGCTGGGAAGGATCATGGAGGCCACCTAATGCAGCTCCCTTTCTTCTATTCTGCGAGCCTCCACACATGAATTAGGCTCCCTTACAGGACCATTCGAACTCTACTTGAACATATTCGTAATGGATAGCTCATGATTTCAGAAAGTATTTAATTTCATTGTCATACAGGTTTGATTCTTTAAAATGTCTGCTTTTCATTGAGCTGAAATCTAGTTCTCAGTTTGCCCTCTGGGTTAACAAACCTCAAGGCTACTCTTTTCATCAGACGATCCTTTAAGAGTTGGAAGACACTTACATTCCTTCCCCAGTCTTTTCCCTTTCAGCCAAGCACAACCAGTTCTTTTGACCACATATCAGGCAACGTGGTTTCCAGCTTTTTCTACAGCCTAATTGTCTTTCTCTGGATTCACACTGATTTATATGTGTCTCTCTATGTCTTTGTCTTTATTGCCTCCCTTTATCTGGACACTATACTTAACTAATGCAACTTAAGATTTCATTGGCTTTTTTTGCAACACTGCACAAACTCTCCCATTTTGAGCTTGTTACCAGTAAAATCCCCAGGTCTTTTTTCTCATGAATGGTTGCCAAGTCAGGTTTTGTAACTATGCAAGTGGTATTTTTTTTTGAGCCAGAAGAATGGAACTTCCTAATTTTTTCTTTTCAGTCTCTTCTTGTTGTTTCTTTCAGACTCCACCCTGTTACTTCCCTGCCAAAATATGACTCTTTATAACCAGGTGGTATAAGGCCTATAGACCTTGCTTCAAAAGAAGAACCCTCTGGCGTTCCATTAACCCAACAGGTCTTTTGGCTTATGCGTGGGTCAGTTCTCATGCCTGATTCCTAAATAATCTGATAATCTGGTTTCTATTCTTTGCTGATGCCTTGGTCATATGTCGCACCACTAATAAGTGGGCAGCCTTTCTAGCCCATAGCTTGTATGTGTGTGTGTGTGTGTGTGTGTGTGTGTGTGTGTGTGTGTGTGTGTGTGTGTGTGTAACAGTTGATGAGCTTTGACCTGTGTTTCAGGTCAGTCAGCTTTGTTCCAGCTGTTCTAGGTGAGCAGACACCAGTGCCTATAAGCTGTCCCCTCCCCGACACCCATGGCCAATGAAACAGTAGCAGCCAGGTCAGCTCCAGAAAGATTTAGAATTAGTCACATCTGGCCTGTGCTTTAAAGCAGAGTTGTGAGAGGCCTAACTAACCATCACCCTGTAGCCAAACTGTCTGATGAGTCTTTGTTCGACCAAAGTCCCAGATTCCTAGATGTCCCCCCACCCTGCCCCAGTCCTTATTGGAACTAAAGCCCTCTTTACTTTTGCTGTGTCATCTAAGGTTCAGATTCCGTTATGAATCCCTCATCTGGTTCATAGAAGACACTTTTCAAGGAATGATACATCTGCTCCCAGAATTTGGAAAGGCCTCCTTGATCTAAGATTTGCTCACCACTTATTTTCTTAAGAAGCTAATATCTAGAAGGCTTTTCCTACACATCACCCAGGCCCCCCGGACTAGACTCTTTGCATATAGACCCTCCAAAGTGAGCTAGCATTTACCTTGCTCCTTGGACTTGATGATTTTGACTGCTGACCTCTCCCTGATAGAAGCTAGCTTGCCTCTATCAGGGAGAGGTTTAATTCATCTCCACTGCTTTAATTCATCTCCACGTTTGCTTTAATTCATGTCCACTGCTCTCTCAGCCTCAATACCACCCTCCTATCAGCTTAAGCCTGCTTCTGCACCAGGAGATGCTAAGTACTTGAGGCTCTGGGAAAGTGCCAATTATGATAACTAAAGAAAATGTGCAGCTGTGACACTGAGGGTGTGGTCAAAAGTGGAGCCTCTTCTCTGACGCAAAGAAGGAGGGGGTACATTGTGCCAGGGGTAGATACCAGCTGCCCTTTCATCCTGTCTCCTGTAATGCATGCATTCAAGACCCAGTGCAGTCACCCTTAAAGCAGAAGGACTGAGGTCTCAGACTCTCACTACAGTATAGGATTCACACCTCAAACATTTGAAGGGCCTACCTGTTTGCTAGGATTTAGTTCTCAGTTTTCCCACAAATCTCTATAATAGCTCATTGTCAGACTGTATCAACAGCAATAAAGAGATGATATATTTGTGCTTCTGGCTCACATATTCTGTGTCCCTGATGAAGAAATGCTGGCTTGAAGAGCAATGGTAAAGCAAAACCATCAGTGATGCTCTCATCACCTTTCCAAACTTGTTTCGTGTGATGCTCTTTTCGTATTGCTTTAAAAAGAGGAACCAGATGTTTTCCTAAGGGGAAATTTCTAACACCTTCTTTCTGAAAAATAAGTCACTGGAATTGAGAGACCATACACTCGGGATTCTCTAGGTTATGACCACAATAAAGTAATGGATGACATCACCTATAGGAGAGAGGTTTTCATGAATCAATGCAGTAAATAGAGTATAAGAAGTAATTACTAAATCTAACAGGAAATTTTCTAGTTCCTAGATACTGGAACAATCTTCCTTACCAATCCAAAATTAGTAGATCAGAAAATTCAAATAATTTTTCTTTATATTTGCTAGCCAGTCTAAGATTAAAACTGAAAAACCAAGCTTAGACGTGTGTGATTTTTTTTCAGAGCAAAATAGAAAGTACCTGGAAGGCAATCCAAATAAAATCATTTAAAAAGAAGTAATGCTGACATATCTGCCGAGGAACTGTTCACCAGAATGTTTAGACCAGGTCCAAGAATGTCAATCCGCTGGCTCCTATTCTGATTGTTTTGGGACAGAACACAAATTTCAAAAGGAAAAAACACAAGATAGCATTCAAAGAAACTCTGCCAATCCTGAATTTGAAGATATTAGCAAATGTGTTCAGTGTTTTTTCATCAAAGTACAGCTTTGATTTAATACAGACTGTTTAAAGGATTTAAGAGAAATATCATTTATTTCAGAATAAAAACTAATGAGAATGATAGGGAGTAAGGTCTTAGAAGAAGGAAGAAGGGAATGAATTCAAGGACTCATGGGAAAGGATGTAAGATTGGCTCGTCTTCTGAGACAGGAGGAAAAATAAGAAATACTTGAGTAAGAGACAGAGAGAGATGACACAGAGAAAGGGAAGATGAGAGGGTTGATGATTCCCTAAAGGCCTGGATGTTTCCAGTAAAGCAATAAGGGCAGGAAGCTACCTTTTTCCCTCGATAGACTGTAAGATCTGTTAGGGCAGGGACAGGATCTGTTTTGTCCCCTACCGTATTACCCTGCCACTTAGCACAGTGCATGGCACATAGTTGATTCTCAATTAGTATTCGTTGAATAAAATGAATGAAAGAGTGTGGGCACTAGGGACTTAGAAGAGTGGGACATGCTGGGAATGGCTATGTTAGGAATCAACCAGAAATGAATAATGTGGTTGCTAATCTGAGGTTAGGTGGTATGCATTTAAATTGAATCAGCATTTCTCTGAAATTCAGAAGCAAGAACAGAAAAGCAGACAGACGGGAACTGGCGTAACAAGAGAACAGAATGGAAAAAGGATAAGAGGGTCTAGTATGCCTGCGAGAGTGCTGAAGGTCAGGCTGAAAATGGGGTCAAGGATGGGGACAGACTGAAAGCAACAATAGATTGCCAAGGTCACAAGATTACAAATACTTCTGAGTGCTTTAGGCAAAGAGCCCCTTTAAAACACCAGTGTAGCGTATAGCTATGTAACAGGCTGAGCATCCAGTTCAAATTTTTACTCTAAATTCTGTGAATATTCAGACATGAATTGTATCTTATAGCCCAAATTCTTGTAGCCCAGTGTGTTAATTAAATGAATAAAAAAGGGAGGAGAAAAAGAAAGAAGACATGATTGACATGTGTTATGTCTATTAAAATTATGAGCTACTCAGTTTTTTGTGTCTATAAGTGTAGATAAGTATTTGGGGGTGTATGTGTAATACTATTCACAAATACACATTCCACCATAAACATCCCCAGATATTTTCTGCAGTATTGGGGTTGATAGCAATGATTGGAAAATCTGTCAATTAATTGAGTTCTGCTCTATCTTCTGTGTGGTAGGATGGAGCCAAGATCTGGTAAATACTGGGCTTGAAGACCCAGGGGACAGGCTGGAGATTTGGAATTGCTGAGGACAGAGAACCAGAACCAAATTCCTTGTCCAGAGCCCAGTTACTGAAAGGAAAGGGCCTGGAAATGACACAGTTTCACCAGGATCAAAGACCGTGGCACCAGCCAGGTCAAACAGAGGGACAAATTGGCAGGTATCATATAGAAAGTCAAAATCCAGAATTACTATGTATTTGCCTCTTTGGAAGGCCCCAACGTCAAACCCTTTGCTAAAACCCGTCAGCTGTTTAAGTTCTCTGCCTTCAGTATCAAACATATCAATATTTTCCCTTCTAGGATTTTCTATTTAAAAGGTGAATCTTGGGCTTCCCTGATGGCGTAGTGGTTGGGAGTCCGCCTGCCGATGCAGGGGACACGGGTTTGTGCCCCGGTCCGGGAAGATCCCACATGCCGCGGAGCGGCTGGGCCCATGAGCCATGGTCGCTGAGCCTGTGCGTCCGGAGCCTGTGCTCCGCAACGGGAGAGGCCGCAACAGTGAGAGGCCCGTGTACCAAAAAAAAAAAAAAAAAAAGGTGAATCTTTGGAATTAATTTTCTTATCACCTCTTCTTGAAATGTTATTATAAATTCTTTTAATTTTGTTCATGTCGTTTCTTCTGCAAATACATGTACTCATATACTTAGGATTCTCAGGTTGGAAATTCTTCACTTGTGAAATATCAATGCAAAGGTACATTAGAAGCCTAATTAAGAGAAACAGTGACTCATTGTCAGATGGGAGTGAGGTGGGAGAAGAGAATGAAAGGAACTTCCACTCTCCTCCAGATATCCTAAGTCTTCAAAACTTAGGAAAGTTTTGAATGTTTCAACGTTTCAAGGGAATCCATTGTTCATTTAAAAGGAAAACAAAAACTCTACACTTGTTTTCCTATTGGGTCTATAAATCAGTAAAATATTAAGGTGGAAACAAAAGAAATACCTCTTTGCAATTGACCATCTACTTCAGTCATACAAGTCCTTGTATTTGATTGTGTTGCAGATTTATGCTTCTAAAAATAGTATGTCTCAAGTATTCATTCTAAATCCCAAAGTGCTTGCTACTAAATTATTTTTCCTCTATTCAATGCTGAATCACAGAGAAGATAATTTAAAAGATCTCATGTGATGTATGGAACCAACATTGTACAAAATCTGGATCGGGCACCCTCCTGTTCTCGGTAAGAAATGAATTATCATACAACTTTAGTGTGTGGGAATTTTTATTTGAACAAAGCCATCTCAAAATCACTGCACTGTAGCAATTGTTTAGTTTCCCCCTCATGTCCTTGAGATATATTGTTTAAAATTTTTGCTTTTATCACAGGATATAAAACAATTTGAGGTTGAATACAGATCTCTGGCCCTGAGACTTCAGATATTTTTCTCCCTCGCTCAGTTATCCAACTGGTTTCAAATCTTATTCTCTTTGATCATGGACAAGAATGTTGGCTTGGCACAGTTATTTTAGCTCCAAACTTGTGTTTTTTTGTTTTTTTTTTTTGCCAACTCCCAAGTATGAATTTCAACAAGTTAACAAAGTTAAATTCTCCCCTCTAGCCCTAAATGTCAGTTGATGCATTCAAGGTATGACATGTCATCTCTTGTCCATCATTTTATATCGTATAGACTTTTCAATTAGCCATTTTGAATTCCAGCCACATTTGCTAGGAAATAACTGTTTAAATACGTCCTCTCCTAACACATTTCTGATGGGATTCCCCTGGCAAAGGTAGATGGGATTTTTAAAATTGGAACCATACTAGAAACAGAATTGTTTTTGGTAATTGCTGATGAGTTTCCTGGCTAGCATACATGGAGCTAAAGTGACAGTTCCATTGAACAGCATGGATGGCAGAAAAGGGTGAAAGATGGCACCTGCAGAAGCTGTCCACTCCCAGTAGGGCTTCGTTCGGACTTAGTTGCCTCTCCCCAGTGTTTTCTCCCTGCTTAAATGTTTTGTATCTTCTTACTGTTTCAGTGCTGAGATTCTGCCAAAAATACTAAACACGATTTGAAAGGAAAAGAAAAACATAGAGATAAAACTTCCCAACATGGTATTACAGGGAGGAATAACATTTTCTTTCTTCCTTACAATTCTATTTTCCTACGACAGACTATCTTCAATAAAAGCCACTGAATCCAATATCCACTCATCTTAAAATAATACTATTGATAACAGCTAATATTTACTGAGCTATTACTAAGTGCCAGGTACAGTGCTAAATGCTTTACCTTTATTATTTCATCTAATGCTCCCAGAAACTCTAAGAGGGAGATATTTTTATTACCCTCATTATAAAGATGAAACAGATATAATGGAACCTTGATCTATGAGCATTTATCTGCCTGTACGAGTAATTTTAGACCTTTTATTGGAAGGTCTCTGAGAATTCAAGTGCACACATGTATTTTTTCACCCGCTGAATATGAATACCTACAAGTATAATCAAAGTGGAAGTGGGCCACAAGATGGGTTGTAGTATTTTTAAACTTTTAAAAGAGTATCTTTAGTAATTCTGCTTCTACGTATATACCCCAGAGAAACTCTCCCATTATACTAAAAGAGATATGTATAAGAATGCTCATTTATATAGTAGTTAAAATGAATAAACTAGATTTTCATGTATCAACATGGATAGATCTTGAAAACAATGTTGTGTAGGGAAAAAAAAGACTATAGAATGATATGAATTTATAATATCATTTATGTAAAAAATATAATATCATTTAGTAAAACTGATGTTTGGAACATAAAACAACAGAATATGTTATTTGGAAATAAGCATTTTTATAGTAAAAGGATAAAAATGTGAGCCAGAAAGGTAGAATTTTCAGGATAACAGTTGCCTTGGGAGGAAAGGGATAGGATGGGGGGAAGGGACAAAGTAGGCTTCAACTCTTTGTCTCATTTCTTTTGCTATAGCAAATAATACCAATATGAGAATATGTTAACATTTGTTCTGTCAAGAACTACATGAGTCCGCTACCTTATTTTCTGAAAAATTTTTATATTTTAAAAATAATTCCATCTTAAGAAACACAAATAGGTATATTCACGCTGGAAAAGGGCAGGGATCACTATACAGAACATTATCTCCATAATTTGGGGGTAAAATTTTTCTGAAGCAGATTTGACTAGGTGCCCAATTTATTTATAAAATAACTCAGTATACCATCCATAGAACAGCTAGCTTTGAGTCTTATAAATTCAGTGCAACCTCCAAACCAAACTAGTTATAAAATGTATTCTTCAGTAATTTCATTAAGGTGAATTTTGTGGTTTCATATTAGCTGCAAACCGAAGGAGCCAGACCGCAAGATCCCTGCAATATTATCAAGGCCAACAGAAAGAACAGTTGTCTGGGGACTGTTACGGGCCACACGCTTCTGGCCAAAGACTCCTCTTCATGGGTCATCATTATTCCTGGACTGTACATCCCCAAATCTGACTCCCTGGCCACCCCTCTTCCTTTCCCTTTCTTCATCTCCAACAGCACAGGATTTCACTGTGAAGGTAAGCACTCCTGATTGCTATCTAACTAGGCCATGTGGTTTCAGTAGTGAGCGTTCTTCATTACATGATTTGGTATAAGGTTCTGGGTCATAGCTAAAAATATTTCAGCTTGAAAATTAATCTAATCTCTTGTTTGTTTTCTTTTGTTTGGAATATTTTCGCTTTTTAGACAATAATGTAGTTGAAGAATGCTATACCCAGCATTACTTAAAGTGCTATTTATTTGTTAACATTATATTTTGTAAGTGAGAAAAGTATTCCTCGTGTACATTTAAAAATAATCCCCTTCAGTTATATAACTAGCAATCAGTACCAGTTTGTTTGTGGGCATGTGTTCATATATATTTTTTATACCTGCCTTGTTTCAAATAGCATAAAAGCTGGGTTACAGATATAGATAGATAGATAGATAGAGATATAAATAACACCAGAAAAATTAAATCTGAATTCAGTGAAGACATGGAAACAGAGGATTTAATTCAGGAGTTAAGTATGTAAAGTGCATCCTGTTCAATATTATACACAGGCCGGAAGGATGCCTCATACATGGCTCTATGCTTCCTCGCAGCCAAGGAAAATACTGTCAGTCCCACAATTGGCTAGCCAGAAAGCAAAACAAATGGGAATAATACACAAGGGAAACACAACTATACCAGGTGCGAAAACTAAAGAAAAACATTTTCCAGATATTGTTAGAGTAAATATAGCAATAAATTTCATGGTGCTTTCCTATAAATCCTTTACTATAGGCCCAAAGTATGATACCAAAGTAAGTTCATTAAGAAATCAGAGGGAAGAAAGGAACCACGGCATGGTATTGGAGGCTGGGAAGGTAGGACGGGGGTAGCATAGGCACAATCCAGGGGCTATGGCATTGCAACTGTTGGTCTTGACATGAGGCTCATTACCAGGATGACCATATAATTTATTGTCTAACCCAGGCCCCTTTGAGAGTGAAAGGTGGTACTATTGGGACTTCCTTGGTGGTCCAGTGGTTAAGACTCCACGTTTCCACAGCAGGGGGCACGAGTTCGATCCTTGGTTGGGGAACTAAGATCCTGCATGTCCTGCAGCATGGCCAAAAAAAAAAGAAAGGTGGTACTATTAATTAAGCCCACACACAGGTATAAGCCTGGAGTGTCCTGAGCCACCTGGGACATACAATTACACTAAGTCCTTGTTCCTCACCCAGTGACATCCTGCTCCCATTGCAGCCCACCACTGTGGACCTTGTCAGCCGAACTCATTCTGTCCAACCTGGAGTGAGTCTAACCAGCTCTAGTTATAGGCGACTCTGGGGGTTTCTGGCCCAGGTCACCAGCATGGGGTTGGCTTGCTCATGAGTCAGCCAAAGAGGGAAGGTAATCAAGAAAGACTGGAGTAAGCAACGGGCAATGTCATAATGGCTGAAGCAGTTAAGCTATAGTTCTCAAACATGTGGTATGAATTACCCAGGAATCTAGCTCAGTAAGCACCCCAGGTGATTCTAGCAATGATGCTTCTAGCCTAGGCTTTGAGAAATACCACCCTAAAGGCTTATTAAATAGCCCTTCAGGGAGTCTAACCTTCCTACAAGGAAGAGTACCTTGGGTGGGCTTTGGGGAGGATACAGTGCCAGTTCCCTGTGCAAGGTCAGAGCAGTGGGATAGGTGGATCAGAGGCGCTCAGCGTTCAGCTACCTGAATGACTTTTCCATTGAGAGGCCTAGGTTCTCAATTTGGAAGAGAAAAGGTCTCTCCTCTCCGGATTCTCTATATGGTCCTAACAATTAAGAGAACCACTCAAGCCGGGACACAGACGACCCCAATTTTTAAATCCTAGCTGGAATATCTCCCACTCTAGTGAGTTTCCCTTTACCTAGAAATAGTAGCTAACATTTACTGATGATTTGCTACGTGCCAAGCCTAAGTGTCGTATCTGCATTTACTCGTTTAGTCCTGAGAACAACCCAATGGGGGAGGTACTGTTTTCACCCCCATTTGATGGTGGGGCATGTTGAGCACACCCAAGGGGAAATGTACACAGTGTGGTCTCTGTCTGAGGCACCCTTGTGGTAATGCAGGCCACAACCTTCACAGTCTTACACACTGGGCCCAACGTTGTGGGTCATAGAAGTTTGGTAAATTTCCCAAGGTCCCGCAGCTAGAACCCAGGTTCTGAAATCTCATAGATGAGAAAAAGGAGGGAACTGGCTAAGAAGACATTTCTATGACCTGCCAGGAAGGGAACTGGACCAATTTGGGAATCGATATATGTAATCACAGAAGGATAGGTAAGAGTGAGCAGTTAGGAAGTAGCACATTCCAGTGAACCAATTGTGGCAACTGAGAATCTCCCAAGTCTTCCTGGATGAGGTCCCAAGACTGCCTCCCCAAACCGTGTTAAATGATGATGGTGGAAAAAAAAAACCTAAGCTCCCCTTCCTGGTTGCATATTTTCCAATGAAGTGACCCTAAGGCTGAGCTTCTTGCTTCCAATGTCCTGTCCGGTGTTCCTACAACATGTTTTTATCACACTTTTGGCCCTTGTATTAGAGTGATTTTCTATGTGTCTGTTTCCTTGCCAAGTTTACAAGCTTCTTGGAAGCAGGGACAATACTTTACCATATTTGTATCTCTCATTGCCCAGGGAAGGCATGCCATATGTGCATGGCTAGGCATCTTTGATTTCTTCCTTCTTCTCTTCCTTATGTGTCAGGATTAAGCTACCTGACTTCAAAGTGTAGTGGAAAAGACCTACAAAAATAATGAAGTGCTTTACACAGAAAATTATAGATAGGCACAGGATTGCTGTGGAGCCAGAAAAGATGGGCTCAGCTTAGCCTGTGAGGGCCAGCAAAGGTTGATAAATTGAGCTAGACAGAGAGAAGGGAGGGGGCGCTCTAGGCAGAGTAGATGGCATGTGCAAAGAAAAGAAGATGCTCATGTGTGAGAGAGAGAGAAAAGAAGGAGAGGAAGGGAGAAAGGAGAGAGGATTTGTGGTACTGCAAGCAGCTTTGTGTGGTTGAAGAAGTTTTCACTTTGACTGTGTCGCCAATGGAGGGGGCTGGGGTGGGGATGGGAGAAGGGTAGGAGCTCTGGAGCCAGACAGCCTGCATGGTCCAAATCCCAGCTCTGCCACTTACCAGCTATGTAACTTTGTGCAAATGACAACCTCTCAAGCCTCAGATCCTCATTTGTTAATGGGATAATAATAGCACCTACCTTTTGGGACTCATAATTAAATGGCCTAATACTTATAAAGCACTTAAAACAGTGCCTGTCATATAATGTGCATTCAATAGAGAGTAGTTATTATTGTAACCCCATTGCTCTCTTTCTCTCATTCCCTACTTTTACTCCATTCCAAGTAAGTCTTATCAATTCTTCCTCTAAAACAAATACCAAGACCATCCTCTTTTGTCACCACCTTGGTCCAAAGAACTATGATTTCTTTCCTGGATTCTTGTAGTAGCCTCCTAACTGCTCTCCCTGTTTCTGTTCTTGCTCTGTTACAATCTGATCCACAAAACAATTAGAGTGATCTTTTTCAAAGGTAAATTGGGTGTCACTCCACTTAAAAATCTATTGTTTCTCATCACACATCATCCCAACCATTTAGAATTCTTATCATGACCTTAAAAGGTCATAAATAGGGCTTCCCTGGTGGCGCAGTGGTTGAGAGTCCGCCTGCCGATGCAGGGGACACGGGTTCGTGCCCCGGTCCGGGAAGATCCCACATGCTGCGCGGAGTGGCTGGGCCCGTGAGCCATGGATGCTGAGCCTGCGCTTCCGGAGCCTGTGGTCCGCAACGGGAGAGGCCACAACAGTGAGAGGCCCGCGTACTGAAAGAGAAAAAAAAAAAGGTCTTAAATAATCTGGCTGCCTCTTACCTCTCTAAACCTACATCACATTCCCCCTTACTCACCATGCTTCAGCCTCTAGTTGCCTTGAACTTGGCAAGTTTGTCTTGCTAGAACCTTTGCATCTGCTGTTCTCTCTGCCTTCCCCACCCTGTAACTTGTTTGCCTCCTTCTTGTCTTGTACTGGGTTGGCCAAAAGGTTCATTTGGTTTTTTCCATAAGATGACTCTAGTAGCACTTAGTTGTCTTTAACTTCATTCGAAACAGTTTTGTTAGATTGTATGTGACAGCTGTCATATCAGCGTGCATTTCAAAAAAAGTCATCAAAATTGGTGAATTTTTGTGTAGCCATTTTAATACTGAAGATGGAAGAAAAAAGCAACATTTTCAGCATATTATGCTCTAGTATTTCAAGAAAGGTAAAAATGCAGCTGAAATGCACAAAAAAGATTTGTGCAGTGTATGAAGAAGGTGCTGTGACTGGTCGAACGTGTCAAAAGTGGTTTGCAAAGTTTCGTGCTGGAGATTTGCTGGACGATGCTCCACGGTCGGGTAGACCAGTTGAAGGTCACAGAAATCAAATCGAGACACTGGTTGAGAACAATCAATGTTATACATGTGGGAGATAGCTGACATACTCACAATAACCAAACCAAGCATTGAAAATCATTTGCACCAGCTTGGTTATGTTCATCGCTTTGATGTCTGGGTTCCACATAAGTTAAGCAAAAAAAACCTTCTTGACCGTATTTCTGCACGCAATCCTCTACTTAAAAGTAATGAAAACATTCCCTTTTTAAAACAAATTGTGACAGGCGCTGAAAAGTGGATACTGTACAATAAAGTGGAATGAAAGAGATTGTGGGGCAAGCGAAATGAACCACCACCAACCACGCCAAAGGCCGGTCTTCATCCAAAGAAGGTAATGTTGTGTATATGGTGGGATTGGAAGGGAGTCCTCTATTATGAGCTCCTTCCAGAAAACCAAATGATTAATTCCAACAATTACTGCTCCCAGTTAGACCAACTGAAAGCAGCACTCGATGAAAAGCATCCAGAATTAGTCAACAGAAAACGCATACTCTTCCATCAGGGTAAGGCAAGGCCACATGTTTCTTTGATGACCAGGCAAAAACTGTTACAGCTGGGCTGGGAAGTTCTGATTCATCTGCTGTATTCACCAGACATTGCACCTTTGGATTTCCACTTATTTAGGTCTTTACAAAATTCTCTTAATGGAAAAAAATTTCAATTCCCTGGAAGACTGTAAAAGGCACCTGGAACAGTTCTTTGCTCAAAAAGATAATAAGTTTTGGGAAGATGGAATTAAGAAGTTGCCTGAAAAATGGCAGAAGGTAGTGGAACAAAAGGGTGAATACGTTGTTCAATAAAGTTCTTGGTGAAAATGAAAAATGTCTTTTTTTTTAAACTTAAAAACCGAAGGCACTTTTTGGCCAACCCAATAGAACCAGCTCAAATGTCAGAGGAGTGGACTTTAGTTTGAGACACCAAACTGAAGTAACAGGCTCCCTGGTTTCTATATGTTACTCTGGTAAATTTATTTCCTTTTGTTTATGTCTCTTTTGTTATTTACTCTGCCTTCCCCAACTCTGTGCCCCAGAATATATGTTCTATGAGAGCAGAAACAAGGCCTGTCTTTTTCATTGCTGTATTCCCAGTTTCAATAACAGCAAATCTCTCTGCCTGAACTAGGCACCCAATAAATATTTATTGAATTGATATTGAATGAATTAAAAGAGAGTAGGGAAAGAAGGGAGAATGCGGCCAAAAATGAAGGCAGCTGGGGCCAATTATTATGGTTTTGCAGTAATCCAGTGAGAAATGATGAGGCCCTCCAGTGGTTTTCAGCCTTGGCTCTGCATTGGAATCACCTGGGGAGTTTTAAAAATTACTGATGCCTGAGCATTATCCTCAGGGTCCCTGATTTAATTGGTGGATGCAGCCTGGGTGTCAGGATATTTCTTAAAGCTCCAGAGGAGATTCTATCATGCAGCCCAAGCTGAAACCACTGCCCAAAGGCAGAAGGGGGATATAGAAGAGAGTAAGTGCAGGGATGTTTAGGACATGCAATAAGCAGGACTTGGTGGTTAACTACAAACTGGAACTGATGAAAAGGAGGGTGCCTAGGAAGAATCCTAGATTTCTGGCTTGGGCCTGGGTAAAAGAGAGAGGCAAGTTTTGAGAAAAAGATAACAAATTATGTCTTGGACAGGCTAAGTTTGAAGTGCCTGTGGGGATTTGAGTGGAGATGTTCAATAGATATTTCTTTAATAGATTTACGTTGCCCTAGTGAAGAAAAGGAAATCCCTCTAGTTTTTAAGATGACAGGGAAAGGCATCTCCGGAAATTATGACAGAGTACAAGACCATTCCCACTCTGCACAGACTCTTTACTCAAAACTCCCTTCCAAGACAATGCCCCATCAGTTCTGAAATGTTGTTCAACATGTTGATATATTTACAGGAAGGATTATATTATGGATGGGTACCATCCTATAAATCCATTTAACTTACTATTCTTGTATTACCTGTAGGCTTAAAGTATTCCACTGATTAAATTGCTGGCAGCCTCCAAATAGCATTTAAAGGAATATATAACAGCTTTAAAACTTTCTGATAAATGAAAATGAACATACGCATCATTACTTCCTTTAAGAGTTGTGGTCAAATATACTTAGACCTAAACTGCTTAGAAACCTTGTTTAGTCTTTTAATTGGTAAATATTTACTGGGTTACCAAAGATACCAAGTACCCTCTGAAAGACCATGGCTCCTTGGTTTGTTTCTAATTTAAATTAGATACACTAAAACAAGGATTGATAGGGAGATATATTTAGTTAAGTAACAGATGGCGAAAGGACATTTCTGTCCAGCATCTATCACATTCCTGTTTCTCAGTATTCCAAAGAGTGACTAAATCTTGAAATCAAGTAGGAAGGAATGGACTGAATGTGTTTATTCAACGAAGCTGAACTGATGCCCAGTCATGTGTAGGTTAAAAAATTCAAAGGGGGTATGGCTGGCTTCAAGGATATGGGGGGTGGAACGGATAAAGCGGATTAAAGTAATTCAGAAGGTATCAAACATAACTGAAATATGAATTCTGAATTCTTAAGGGACTCTGTGATATCAAGTGGGAAAGAAAGAGGTGAGTGGAAGATATTCTCCGAACCCTCACGCAAGGTGTTCACCTGTGGCTAAGGGCTGTTCCTAGCAGCCCCTGCGGAAAACTAAGGTCTGTTAAAAGAAGGGTGCGGTGGGGCGCCGCCACCCTGAGGGAAGGACATTTCCTCCCGGAGAGGTTTGAAACTCGCTGCAGCACCACCGCCCTGCTCTCCCTGGGGCTGCCAATCTAGCAGGTGAACCGTGAGAACACAAAGGAATGAATAATGGCGTGCGAAACGCCGAAAGCCGGGCTCCGCAAGTCCAGCATCTCCCTACACCTCCAGCCACTCCCACCCGTCCTTGGAGGAGACACCTGCCCCACAGCCCGGCCCGCTTCGGGGAAGTCTTGCGGGATGATGGGCAGGAAGGGCCGCTGATAGCCCCGGGCGGGTAGACAGGCGGGAGGGGCCACACTCCCAGCAGCCCGAGTCGCTGGCGGGGAGCTCCCGGGCGTGCGCGGAGCGAACACGAGCGAGCGAACAGCCGCGTCCCAGAGCCGCCCGCGACGGGCCGGGTGGGCGTGACGCCATGACGCAAGGCACGCGGGCGGTGCGCAGGGGCGGGGCGGGGGCGGGAGGAAGGAGTGGGAGGAGGGGGCGGAGACAGCGGGGGCTGAGGGAGGGGGAGAATGGCAGTTGCGGCGCTGGTTCCCGGGAACAGCAGTCAAGACAGAACTGCGGAGGAGGAGTCCGGGAAAGCGGCAGTCTGGACCCCTCCTCTCCGTTCCCCCCGCCCCAGCTGAGAGGCGCCTTGGCGGGTCTGAGGAACCCTCCTCCGTACTTCCTTTGGCTGCTGCCGCCGCCAGGAGATGGGCCTGCTCGCCCGCAGCCCTGCGCCCTGCGTCTCCCTGAGGAGTTGAAGGTACTGGCGAGTACGGGGGGAAGCTGCGCCCGGGAGCCAGAGGGCAGGGGCGGCTCCAGTTTCCGACACGGGGCGCTCCGGCTGCTACCCTTGCGCCCCTCCCCGGGACGGAAATGGATTCGGAAATCCCACGGGAAAGGCGCCCCTGCTCGTGCTCGGCGCGGGGCCGGGGCGGCCCGGGGGTCAGGCCTCGGGCTGGTTCCGCGTCCCCGGCTTGGCCCCGGCGCTGGCGTTCCGTCGGCCGCGCGGGCGGAGGGGAGGCGTGGGATACGCCCCGAGCTCTGTCCTCCTGGCCCGAGCAGTCTGGGGCGAGGGCGGCCGACCCGGCGGTGTTGTGACGGGCGGAGGCGGCGCTCCCCTCCTCACTTCCCCAGCCCCTGGAGCAGGCGACGCGG
Source organism: Leucopleurus acutus (assembly GCF_964270905.1). Taxonomy (NCBI): domain Eukaryota; kingdom Metazoa; phylum Chordata; class Mammalia; order Artiodactyla; family Delphinidae; genus Leucopleurus; species Leucopleurus acutus. The sequence continues at coordinate 47,667,799 of NC_139159.1, read as the reverse complement.
AGGGCGGCCGCGGCGGGGAGGTGGCGGGGGCGGAGCGCATTCCTGATGGGTGAAATCGGCTCTAACGGGACTGATTTCCGGGCCTCGCTGCAAATTTGGAGCCGGGGCCAGCGCCCCCCACCCCCTGCGGCTGGAGGCCTCGGGGAAAAGAGAGGCAGGCACTGGGGAACGTTCATCCGGGGGACTGCCACCCCCTGCAAAAGCAGAAATTAAACAGACGAAAAATGGTGGGGTCTTGGGGTAAAGTATGTCTTAAGAGGGGTCCTTCAGGGTTGTCTCCCTCACACTAAACCTTCAGGGAGTTCTCATTTTTCATCCAGCCAGTAATGCCACTATTTTTAATTTCCAGTTTTTCCTATCATTTGGCTTCCCCTCTGCCGTTGCCCTCCCCCCCACCCTTTTCATTAATGGAAAGAAGGAAAATAAGTTCAGGGTTCATTAACCTCGCGACAAAGGGCAGTAAATAAAAGAGGGGAGAGAATGGTTAAAGCTACATATGGGAGAAAGAAAGGTCTTATTTTTTTCCCATTAGCTCTTGAAGGTAGAAATATACGAACGATGTTTTATTCTGGTTAATATTTACTATTCAAAATGTTGCGGAACGTCCTGTTGGGTGGACGTTGGAAAGAACAGCATTTAAATGCCTCTGCAGTTTTCACACCCAGGTGTTGGCTGCAAACGCTAGTATTAAATGTTAGTAAACGGTGGAGGAATAAAGCAATCCTTTCCTCTGATCGGTTGCCTTAAAATGTGATTTTTCCTTGGCGTTCCACTTTTCTTTTCTTTTCTTTTTTTGGTAGTAACATGGCTGTCTTTTTATTTATACATATGTATTTTTTATTTTAACCTAATTCCTTGACCCTTTTTGTTATGTGAAGTCTGACGGTATGCCCAAGTTTCATTTTCGGTTTTGCCATTAACCATCTTAATGAGCATCTTTATGAGTCAAAGTGTTATTACCGTATTGGCTTGTTTATGCTTCCTTAACACCCAACTGTCAGAATTGAATCAAAATGTAAATATTTCTATTTAGAAAATGGCGATTATCTATTGTTGAGGCTTATTTTCAAATGTTCTTTGCTTGCTATGTGCAATTCCATGGTAAATATCTAGAATTAAGTCTTGGGACCTAAACCACATTATGCAACAACAACAACAACAACAAAAACCCTTTTTATTTGTTAGTTTTATTCCTCTTTCTATTATTGTATACAGTGTAACTGAAATTTAAATTTCATGTGTCCTCAAAAAATATTTTAATGTCACCACAAGGTGTCTTTCTGAGGAAAAAATTACATTTGGCAACTAATGTTAGTGTAGTTTTTCAGTATCTGTGACTTCCAGGAGGATTCCAGTAAGATTAACTTTTAAAACTGTAACATTATTTTAGGAATTGAAACACAACTCAATTTTTAGTCTCCAGATAGTAGCTACTTGAAATATTGTTGTTTCGTTTGAATGACGCCTCAGTTGAGCATTAGCGTTTATATAAAGAACGGTCCATTTTACTGTCTTCAGACCAGTATTGGAATTTTTAAAATTTTGGTGGTGATTTGTAGAATTTTGGGTGCCTTTTTACTTGGTTAAATGAAACTGTTTTTTTCTACCTAACATATGAAAGATACTAAGATTATTGTGTGTTTTTAAAGCTACTTCAGCATTTTAGTGGAAAATAAATGCACTTCACACATTTGAAATAGAGGAAGTCATAAGGTCATATTTTTGCAGTTGTGAATTAAGACACTTGGGGTCGCCTCTCTTCAATGGGATCAGATTGAAAGATATTATTCTCACGGGGTTGTTAGATGGAATTAAATATAGGTAATTTAAAACAAACTCTTTTATCATTTGAAAGACTCTCTTGTATATTATGGCAGGTTCTGATTTTATCCTTAACACTTCCTTAGATTTATCACAGAAATTCTTTGGTTTCTAATCATCCCTGCCCACACTGCCCCACCCCCAACCCCCCCAATCTGGAGGGCGCTGAGGATTGAAAAACGTAGTTTTCTGAATTTTTCAAGGAGAGAAGGAAGACAAATATTTGTGATAACACGTCAAAATCCCTGGTCAGGTGCTGGGCAGAGAGTAAGCTAGGGATAAATTTTGTTGCATTTATATCTGAATTGCCTCTTTCTATTTCTTCCCTACTCAGATTATAAAGGAAATCTTAGAGAATTGTTATTTGTTTTTCTGATGCTTCTAACAAGTGACAGTTGATTGTCAAATGCAGGCTGGTTTCGTGTTAAGCTTTATGATCTTTTATCATTTAAGGCCCATGTAAAAATTAGGCCATTTTAGGCTGAAGGCCAAAAAAAGGTTGAATTTCGAAATTTATATTTGATTATATTGGCATTGTGTTTGGCAAACTAGCACTAGTAGTTTAATGATGGTCTGAAAGGACCCATGGTCGTACATGAAGTACTTTAGCTTAAAGGTTTTGGTTTGATCTTTTTTTTGAGCAAAATGTTAATCTGATTACTTATGGAGATCACCTAAATTTTCCTTAGGTGATTTTTTTTCTCCAGTCAGGAGTAATTATTATTTTTCTTTGGCTTTATAATTTTTAAGTCATGAGGTACCAGCTTTTGTTAGTTTTGTATAACCCTGAAACAACTATATATATAACCACACCTGCACAGCTAAAGACTGTGGGATACTGTTCCTTTGCTAAACACATCTGTATTTCAGATGACGGTAGAAAAAAGGCAGTGAAATCATTTTGGGTGTTTAAAACTTGGATACTTCGTTCGTTTCTCAATAGCTGTCATATGTCAGTAATACTTTCTGTATTAAACTGAGAAAAATTAGCACCTTTTGATAAAGTAGTTTTTGCTTGTATTGCTCTGTTTGTAGCTGTCAATAAAACCTGAACAATTAATTTGTTTATTAATGACATTTTCTCGAAAGCTAGGATATTAGCCTAAAAAGCATTATACATTCTTGTTCTATTGATGTTACCTACTATTTTCTTTCAAAAGTCATTTACTTGAGAAATGCTACTTGTTAATTTGTTTTTGAAGTCCTTCTTGGTAGTTTCCTTTTTTGTGTGTGAGTATACCAGTATTTTTTTTTTAACATCTTTATTGGAGTAAATTGCTTTACAATGGTGTGTTAGTTTCTGCTGTACAACGAAGTGAATCAGCTATATGTATACATATATCCCCATATCCCCTCCCTCTTTCGTCTCCCTCCCACCCCTCTAGGTGGTCACAAAGCACTGAGCTGATCTCCCTGTGCTATGCGGCTGCTTCCCACTAGCCATCTGTTTTACATCTGGTAGTGTATATATGTCTGTGCCACTCTCTCACTTCGTCCCAGCTTCCCCTTCCCCCTCCCCGGGTAGAGTTTTCTTCTGTGAAATCCTCAGTAGGATAAAACTAATAAGGAGTTGTTTTACCCCTCAAATAAATTTGTGCGTTGAATTTTGAAGCAAAATCCTCAGAAATCACCCTAGTTTGTTTAAGCCGAAAAGAAACTTCAAAACTCAGTCTTGGGTTCAAAAAAACTGAACTTAGCCCCTTAAAATTATGTACACTTAACATTTTCGACCTCTGTCCTCCTCTGGAGACCCCTGAAAGTATAAACAGCCCTGCTGTAATGTGAATAGCAAGCAAGGTTGCCAGTTGTAGAGACTTCTGGTAGAGATGAGCCGTAGGAGGGAGCAAACTAGTTAGAGGGAAGGAACAAGAAACCAGGAGAAGCTATAGGGAGTGAGATAGTGTTAAGCTTCCAGATGAATCGTATATAGCATAATAATATAACTAATGTATCACAAAAGTAGATGGCCATTACTATAAATCTGCTGATGATTTATGTTTTGTGATTTCTAAGTCAGGTATTGGCATTTGCTCCCCAAATGGTGAAGTACTCTAAGTTATTCTTATGCATATGAGATAATACATATGAAATGTGCAGTAGAAGTGTAGGAGATAATGTAAACTGTATGATGCCAGGGACCATAATCTTTGTTCACTCTTAAGGTCTCAGCACTTAGCATAAGGCTTGACAATGATAGGTGTCAGATAAGTATTTGCTAATTGAATAAAGTTATGTATTGTAATGTAACTATTTCATAACTCTCTCTATAGCAGGGCTATCTAATAGAAATATAACGTAAGTCATAAATTGATTTAAGATTTCCTTGTTAGCCACATTAAAAAGTAAAAAGAAACAGGTGAAATTAATTTTCATAATATATTTTATTTAATGCAACATATACAAAACCTTATTGTCTCAGCATGTATTAGTGAATGACTTTACATTCTTTTATCCATACCAAGTCTTCAATCCACCATGTGGTTAACACTGGACAGCACAGCTCTAGGAGTATTTTGTATGAAATGTTTTTTCCTTTCCACAGAAATTCTTTAGTCTTTTTTGATAGTCTCTTCTTTTGTCTTTTTTGATAGTCTCTTTCTAACATGTCTTTTGAGTCCAAATACAGAAGCACATATGTCATTGAATTGGAATTACTGAGTTGGATTGAAAGTCAGGATACCTGACTTCTTTCGTTTGTACAACTTTCCCAAAATGGCTCTGCCTCACTCTCTTTCCCTGTCTGTAAAATGAGGGAGAATGTGCTATCATCTGTTTCATTTGATTAGTATAAATTATGTCTTTGAAACACTCTTAACTACTCAGACAAGACTATTACAAAATAGATTTTTAAATTATTAGTAACTTGTCATAGCAAATCTCAGTATAAAAACAGAAGGAAAAAGTACCCATGAGACTACTGGTGCGGAGGTCCTGTTACCTCCCACACTGGAATAAGTTACAATGAATGAATCAATACAAGATGCTCCTGTAACATTGAGTCAGGAGAGGTGACTAGGTCTGCTCCAGAACCAGATTTTAAACCTCTGATCTATTTAAATATTGCCTTAACTAATTTATCCTTCAGTTTTTGTTTGCATGAATAACCTACACTTCTTACATAGGCATCCTTAAATCAAAATCATGAAATAAGGTCCTTTGGGAAGAGAGGGTGGGGACTGATTAAGTGCATTTAAGTGGGGGAAAATAAAGCAAACATTTAGAAAAGTCTATCATCACATCCTATAGTACAGGATATGTACTGTATAGCACAATAACTGATTCTTTTATCCAAACCAGGGGTTGCAGTGGTTACCTGGTAAGCAGTTACACATAGCCAAATATAGCTAAATCAAATACGTAGCCAAATCAAATAGGTATCTCCTTATAGCCATATCCTTTCATTAAAAATAATAATAATAGTAACTTTAAAAAAATTATAGATGAACATCCTTTGACTTTTTGCATAAACATAACACACTTTACTGATGACCTTAGTAAAAATTTCTGGAGTCATATAGTAGATTGTGTGGTGGCCCTCAAAAAGATGTTCACATACTAATCTCTGGAACCTGTGAATGATACCTTATTTGAAAAAAGAGTCTTTGCAGATGTAGTTAAGGATCTTGAGATGAGGAGATCATCCCAAGTTATCTGAGGGGTCCAAAATTCAATGGCAAGTTGTCCTTATAAGGGAAAAGCAGAGGGAAATTACAGATAGACAGAAGAGGGGAAGATGCACAGAAGAGGTGGAGGCAATGTGAGGCATGGAGGCAGAGACTGGAGTGATGTGGCCACGAGCCAAGGAATGCTTGTAATCACCAGAAGCTGGAAGAAGCAAAGAAAGATTCTCTCCTGAACCCCCAAAGGGATCGTAACACTGCTGGATTTGAGGCTTTACCTTCCAGAACTGTGAGAAAATAAATTTCTGTTGTCTTAAGTCACCCACTTTGTAGTAAGTTGTTAACAGGAAACTAATATACAGTCAAAGTAAAAAGATCTGTGCTTACCTTTGTTTTGTATCATGCATTGTGACTCTCAGAGACCAGACAGCCCTTCCTTTAGAATTCTTATCCGTTCTGAGAAGTATCAGAGGAAGTGTCTTAATACCCTCAAGTCTGAACAGGCCTAAGAAATAGCTTATATCATGTAAGATACACTGTTATTGTCTCTCAGGTCGGTCTTAAGATACAGTTTATATTTAGGGGAGGGGGCAAGTGTAATACTGATGGGATAGACCAAGAGGTTTTGTCTCATGAGGGTGTGATTCCTTCCACCTTCCCTATCTCCTTTACTGGAGCCTCCTCTTCTACCCTATATCTTAAAGTTGGAATGCCACAGGGCTCAGTCCTTACCCTTCTTTATTTATTCCTCTGGGGACTTCATCCATGCTTGTGATTATACCCACCATTGGTATAACAACTCTTCCCCAAATTTTATCTCTAAGCCAGACTTTTTTCCTGAACTCCATGCCTGTTATGTGGGTATTTGGCTGTACATTCTCACCTAAGGTTTAAAGGCATCTCAAACTTAAATGTCTGAAAATGAACCCCTGCTCTTAGCTCCTCCCTGAACTTGTTCTTTTCACAGCCTTCTCCATTTCAGTGGACAGCAGTTTCAGCCTTCTGGTTAATCAGGGCAAAATCCTCTTGGAATCCATCAGGAAATTCTGTCAGCTCTAGTTTCAAAAGATATCCTTATGCCCATCATCATCTCTCTCCTAGAGTATTGCAGTAGCCTTTAAACTGTTCTCCATGTTACTGTCCTTACTTCTTTCTTCTCATTCTATTCTTAACACTAGAATTATCCTTTGAAATTATTCAGATTCTAAACTGTCTCTGTTTAGAAGCCCCCTAAGTTTGCCCATCTCGCTTAGGATAAAAGCCATAGTTCTTACAGTGGTCTATAAAGCCATACACAACCTGGTCCCATAACGTTCTGACCTATCTCGTATATTCTTTGTTTTGCTCATTTCCCTCTGGCTACATTCTGGCCTCTAGGCTATTCCTTGAACATACCAGGCACATTCCTACCTTAAGGCTTTGCAGTGGCTGTTGCCTTTGCCTTGGATGCTCTTTCCTCAGATTTCCTCGTGGCTAACTCCCTTCAAGTCTTAGTTTAAATGTCATCTTTTCAGTAAGCTCTGATCACCCTTTAAAAAATTGTAATCAGTGCCACACGTACACACACTCTTGATTACCTTTACTCTGCTTAACTTTTTCCCCACATTCTAGCAAAGAATCACAGTAAAATATTTAAGTGAAGTATTTAGAAAATTGTAAACTTCTATATAAAAGTATGAAACAATTTTTAGTAGTTTATCTATAATTACTGACCTAGAATGATTTGTGGAAATAAGGTAGGTGTTGGGCCTTGAAAGAAGAGTAGGACTTCAAATAAGCAGAGAAGGTGGAAAAGAGTATTCAGGCAGAGACAAAGACATAGGAAACATCACGGAGGTGAAACTATGTTTTGTTGATATATTTAACAAGTAGACCAGTTGGCTAGAGTGTGTTTTTATATAGGAGAATGGTGAGAGACTAAGGTAAGATTGCGGAATGCCATGTAAAGCTTAAAGTTTGTTTACCTGTGGGAAGCAAATGGATGTTTGTAAGCAGAACTTAACAAAAGGCCAACGTGATAATTCAGAAACCAGGTGATTAATGAAGGTCTTGTGGAGGAAGTAAAGTAGTAGAAAGAGGACTGAGACTTTGGCTCTGCCACATTAGCTGCATGGATAAATCAAATAATCTCCAGACCAGCACTATCCAATAGAACTTTCTGCAGTGATGGAAACATTCTAGACCTGCACTGTCCAGTATGGTAGCCAGTGGCCACATATGGCTGTAGAGTATTTGAAATGTGACTAGTGTAACTGAGGAACTGGAGTTTAATTTTTTTTAATTTTAATTAATTTAAACTTAAATAGTCTCATATGGCTAGTGATGATACATTCGACTGAGTAGCTCTAGAATACAGTTTTCTCACTTATAAAATGTAAGGTTAGATTGAAACATTAGTGGCACTAGAAGGATAGGTTCCACAGCCAAATAAAGTTGATGCAGTGTTCTGAGAAAAGCAAATGGGTATCTAGCTAGCAGATGCACCTGTGCATGACTAGTATTTGTGAAACAGTTCCAGGTTTGTATCCTTTTCATTTTTTGTATCTCCATGACTTATTTGAGATCCCCTCTGTCTCTTGATTGCTGATTTTTTAAATTGGTCTTTAGGTTGATGCTTCCTATAGTTAAATATCTAATACATCTAATTTAATAGTATGTTTTATAATTATAGTTAAATCTATCTTGTTTCTTTTGAATTCTTAATGAGAAAGCCATAACAATGAAAAACCTTTATGATTGTTTACCTGTTGTGTAATTCTTACCTAGATTCTTCTGCTTTCCTTAGAAAATACTCCCTTACTTGTTTTCTTCCCCTATAAAATTAAGAAATATTTCATTTGTATTTCAGTTTTGATTTTATTTTCGGGGGACATGTTTAGAGAGAAGCTCTATGAATGCTGTGTATCCAAAGGAAAATAGACACATGTTGCTTATTGTGCCTCTTGTTTCCCAAGAGATATTGTTCCTTCTGAGAATTACTTTATAATTTGCAGAAAGTTTTAAAAATAGCTTTTAGAACTTATAATCAAATAGCTCTTCCAGCCTGTGCCCTACCTAGTTATGTACATACGTCATAAAATTAAGCGCGCGCACACACACACACACACACACACACACACACACACACACACACACACACACACACACACACACACACACACACACACACACACACACACACACACACACACACACACACACACACACACACACACACTGATTTACCCTAACCAGAGGTTTCCGCTTCCCCCACCCCTCATGTTCTTTAGGAGAAAGAGACAAATGAAATTCCAAAATTGGAGAGGCAGGATACAAAAAAAACAAACAAAAAACAACTTCTAGAAAAAATGGTAAGGACAAAATTAGCCCAAACATTTAATATTTGTAATTGTCCAAATAGTAGAATTATTCAGATTAGTGATGAAACTGGTAAAATTCAGTTTGCAAAGATAATACTCATTACACTGGATTTACTAAGACCAAAGAGTATACCGACACTGTAGAGAATTTGGAGATATTTTTAAAAGAACAGAAAGAAATATAAATTGTCCACTTTTAACCCTAGAGTATGGTATGTATTACAGCTGTCTATATATTTGTATATTAGAATCATAGTCTTTCAGAACTAAGGGGCCTTAGACATTACCTCATCCAATCACTTTAGCTTTCAAATAAGGAAGTTTAAATTCAAAAAGTAGACAGACTTGACTAATATCAGACTAGGTTAATATTTCCCTTCTGTTGATGTATAGCAATGAGTATTTTAACCAGTTCAAAAAAAGTTTTTTGACAGTTGGATATCTTTTTTAAACCTATTTAAAAATTTTTTCATGTCTCTGGGCCCTCTTATCATACCCATCGTTTTGCACTACGCTTTTCCTGCCTTTTCCCTATTGGTGTATTGTTTGCCCTTCTGAACAAAGAGTGCCTGGAATGGGCTAGTCAAAATGTTTTAAATCTTTTTTCTTTAATTGGAAAATGGAATGAATAATGCTTTTTCTTTCTGCAGCAGATTTTTTTTTTTTTTTTTTTTTTGCGGTACACGGGCCTCTCACTGCTGTGGCCTCTCCCGCCGCGGAGCACAGGCTCCGGACGCGCAGGCTCAGTGGCCATGGCCCACAGGCCCAGCCGCTCCTCGGCATGTGGGATCTCCCGGACCAGGGCACGAACCCGTGTTCCCTGCATCGGCAGGCGGACTCTCAACCACTGCGCCACCAGGGAAGCCCCAGCAGCTTATTTTTGTAATGGATTGAGTAATGAGTATTATTTGTAATGAGTATTATTAAAACCACGTAGTACCATTCTCTTCTACATCCCAAACAAGAATAGGCTTAAATAGATAAATGTAGCAGGTGTATGTTTGTGAAGCTGTTTAAGAACTATCTCTTTGGGGAGGCTTTGTGGCATATGGGAATAGTTTATTCTGAACTTTTAGTTTATGTTTCTAGGCGATCATAGGAATTATGTTAAGGATAGAGCTCAAGGTAGTATATTTGAGTTTTGATAAGCATTCACTTTCCAAAAACCTTGCTGGAAACTGATATGTGCCTATGTTAATGCTCTGTTGAGTTACCTCCACCTCCCCCATATATAAAAGTAGTTAAGTTGAAATTATTTACCCCATTTTCAATATTAGACCACTTGTCATAGGTTTGTAGCTATATAAACATAGCAAGGCTGAAAACTATATTTATGTTGGAGAAATTCGTGTACTATAATGATGTATTCCAAACTTGCAAATGGGTAACTATTCTGATGACATTAGACAAGCCATTTCAGAGCCAACAGTTTGTTTCATTTTATTTCTAACCTTAAGCATGATAATCTCTTTTTAAACAGTTTTATCCAGTAAATGGTTCAGTTACATTTGTGCCATCTCCTCAGATATTTGTAATAGTTATAGCTAATATTTGTTAAGTGATTAATATGTCATACTGATGCTGGATTCTTTATATATTTTATTTAATCCTAGTAATAATCTTGTGGACTGTAGGTTATTTATTATTCCTATTTTACAGTTGAGTAAACCGTCTTAGTAATTTAATGCAATGTCACACAGCTAGCTAATAAGTGTCAGAATCTGAACTTGAACCCAAACTTTGTGACTCCAAAGTCTGTGCTTTACGGTTTGAATAAAAAGATGCTATCATTACCCCATATTTGTATAGTATTTTTAAAATTTCCCGTCCAAGCTACTCGTAAGTTATTCCCTCATTTTATCTTGGGTAAGATAGTTGTGTCTGAAACAGACAACCCCAAAATCTCAGGTGGAACACTATAAAAGTTAATTTCTCACTCACACAGAGAACCGTGTGGATGACTCAGGTATCCCAATTCCTTCCATCTTGTGACTCAGCTGTCCCCAGAGGCCTACTTGGAGTCAATCACTAAAATTACTATATTCAGCCAGCTAGGGAAGAGGGAAGAGAGAGAGCTTAAAGGATGATTGAAAGGATGATTTAGGGACTAGTCCTGGAAAGGGCGTACATCATTGTACTCACATTGCACTGGCCAGGACTGGGTACATGGCTGCATTTAGCTGCAAATGGAAGGAAAATGAAACAGGTGGGTATAAAACATCATCTGTGCCACAGATGATACAGAGAGGTTATTGCTGAACTAAAGCCACAAAACCACTTGGTAGCTATCTATAGAACCTAGATTTCTTAGATCTGCGTATAATAGGCTCATGTTTCTGAGGAGACATTCCAGTAATTAAAAGGCTTTTTGGTTGTATTTCTAGCACCGTTGCTGACTCTTTCTCATTGGGCATCAAACATTTTACTTCTTTGTGCCTGTTACATTTTAAATAGGAATATTGTTATTGACTTACCTTATGAGGAATGATAAACTTAAAAAAAAGTTTTTCCGTGGTAATTGCCATTTTAAGTGAAGATGACATTATTGCTTTATAATATCTTTATATTTATACTCAATTGTCCTTTGAATATACAACAGTTAGCCTTGTTAGATTTTGTTTTTTAAACATGTGATGAGTTATTCTAGGCTATCTACATACCTTATATTTATTCTTGCATTCTGAATCTGAGACATTTGTTTAGGGATGAACGTTGTTTTTTAATGTTCCCCCAAACTTAACTCTTTTGGAAGGAACTGCAACTTCAAATCTTAAAGGAATAGAAGTATGTTCTAACTGAGCTAATAGTTATGAATATTGTACTAATAATATAAATTAGTGAGAACAGACACAATTTATAGAAACTGATGGTAACTTTTACTGGCAAATTAAATTCTGCCATCTCTTCAGTAGCAGTTAACCATTTGTTATACTTCAGACTCCTTGCAGAGTCTCTTGAAAGCTATGGATTCTATCTCTAGAATATACCTATATTCACAATTTAGTACACAGTTTTAGAAATTTCATGGATTTCTCTGAAGCCTATCCATGCATTAGCTGCTATTTTTAAGCATTTTTATCCTTCTCCAAAAATTTATTACCGTGCCTATTATATTTTTACTTTAACAGACTGTATAAAGAGATGTTTAATGAGTCAGTTTTTATAAGATTTATAAGGAGAGTCTATTTCCTTAATATTATTTGGACAGCAAGAATTATGCCCAGAGCCTGCACTGCTGCTGTAGCTGAATTTCCAGCTATATTGGGGAATAGATTTATTAGAGGAAAATATGACATTTCCACATTTGACACTGACAAGATGAATGACATAAAATAACTTTAAACATTTAAATAACCTTTTTGAGCAATATCAAACTTCATTATAATGAACTTTAGTGATTTATCACTGTTCAGAGAAAGCTGTATATGAAAATCCAAGTAATTTAATGCCTCAAATTTCTCTTAATGAACTTCTTGTTCAGATGTACAAAGGTCTGTTTATTTGGGGCCAAAATTAGCTTGTGTGCAGATACATCATTTCTAGTACATCACTTCTAGTTGTGGTCGATCAAAGGATGACTTATGATAGTTAATTCTGTTTTTTGGTAATCAACTACTACCAAATTGTACCTAGGCATATTTAAATTTGTTATGTTGTTTGCAACTCTGTATATAGGAAATGCTATGGAAGATAAATATTTCCTTTTTTCAGTGCCTTTGGAACCTTTATTTAACACTAGAGGAAGAGCAAGGCCAAAAAAGTGAATTAAGTTTCAAGGATATCCCCCACTGTTTATTTACCATATTTGTTTCTGAAGTTACGCACAGTGAGCTAAACTAATTTCTCTATACTAGATCATTTGGTCAGATAACTAGTGATTCTTCTTTGTACAACTTAAATTATCTGCTATTTATTATACTAGAAAACCATTGTCACTGTGAAAAATAGAGTGCTGTCAGAAGCACATATTTATAGTCATTTAGAAAAAAAGCTTTAAATGGGATATTGATAAATATTTGTTCAGATTATGGGACTATCACATATGCTCAAATATAAAATCAAGTCTTTTTTCTTTCAAAATTATGCTTATGAAAAAAGGGAATCACTTTATTATAATTTATATCCTTGCCAAGTCACTAATATTACTGTTTGGGGAAGACATAGTCTGAAATGTCTTTATTCAGTGCTTGGTTAGAATGCACTAGAGTGAAAGTTCCACCGAACAAGGGCCTTGTCTGTCTTGTTCACTATTATATGTCTACCACCTAGAAGAGTATTTGGCACATGATAGGCACTGAACATATTTGTTGAAAGAGTAAATGAATTAATGATTATAAAGAATAATGAATTAATGCATGCTTAAGCTAAAATTTCCTATGACAGCATCGTTTACAGATTCAAGAATACTGTATCTCAGATCCTTTGGTAAAGGTCTCCTTTGGAAAACCGCCAAATGTTTTTCCCCCAAAGTGTATACAGCTTTCCTCTTGAGGAAAAGTTCATGCAGCACAGGGCAGCTGAAAATCAAGCAGAAAACTAAAGTCTTACTGGCCTAAGGTGTCAAGGGACGGAATTTGGGACTGCTGGAATGGCTGGACATTGAGTGGATAAATCCCAGAAAGGAGGGAGTTGTAGTAGGATAGCCCTAAAATCTATGAAAAAACTCCCCTGAAATACCTAGGTGACCCCTGAACTCTGCAGAAAGATTCCAAGGAGCTCAATGGAAAATAATAGCAGTTAGGCTGAAAAAGCTGACTATAGAGATTTCACCTGCTACTCTCTGCAGGGGAGACAATTTGGTGTTTGATTCCCACCAAATTAAGGGGTTTTAAACATTTGTGCCCAGAGACCCATTCTAAAACACAAAACCAGCCTCCACAAGTTTGACTTTATTAGCCAGTGATTTAACTGCCAGGTATAATAAAAATCCTCACTCTTAGGAGCAGATAAGAAGCTGTAAAAGTCTCTACTGCATAACATCCACAAAATCCAGTTTATAATAGACCACTACTAGACATGTGAAGAATCAGGATAATGTGATTTAATGTCAAGACTATCCACCCCAAAATGGTAGCTGACCCTAAAATTAGCAGAATTAGCAGACTTTAAAGCAACTGTAATATATTCAGTGACCTAAAGGGAGATGCATGATCATGATGACTGAATAGATGGGCAATTTCAACAGAGAAATAGAAACTATAAAGAAGAATAAACAGTCTAGAACTGAAAAGTACAATATCTGAAATAAATATTTTACTGAATGGATTTAACAGCAGATTGGAGAAGGAAGAGGAAAAAGTTGATGAACTTGAAGCTAGATCAACAAAATTTGCCAATCCAAAGAATGGATAAAAAAGATTACAAAAAATGAACAGAGCCTTGATGGCCAGTGGGACAGTATCACACTAACATGTGGGGCTTCCCTGGTGGCTCAGTGGTTGGGAGTCCGCCTGCCGATGCAGGGGACACAGGTTCGTGCCCCGGTCCGGGAGGATCCCACATGCCGCGGAGCGGCTGGGCCCATGAGCCGTGGCCGCTGAGCCTGCGCGTCCGGAGCCTGTGCTCCGTGGCGGGAGAGGCCATGGCAGTGAGAGGTGCGTGTACTGCAAAAAAAAAAAAAAAAAAACAAAAAACTAACATAAGAATAGCAGAAAGAGAGATAAGAGACAGACATAGCAGACAGTCGGGCAAAAAATATGTTCATTGAACCCCAGCTAGGATAAATAAAAGGAAAACCACATCTAGGCATATCTTAATCAAACTGCTGCACATCAAAGATGGAAAGAAAATGTTAATGCAGCCAAAGGGGGAAAAAACCCACATTACTACAGAGGAATTACAATATCAGTGAAGGATGACTTAATCAGAAATGATTGGAGACCAGAAGACAATGGAATGACCTATTTAAAGTTCTGAAAGGATAAAGCTATCAACCTGGAATTCTATATTCAGAACAAAATATCCATGAAAATGAAGGTGGAATAAGGACATTTTTCAAATAAACAAAACTTGAGAGAATTCATTGCTAGGAAACCTGCAACACCAAGAAATGCTTAAGGAAGTTGTTCAGGCTGGAGGGAAATGACATCAGATGAAACTTGGATCCACAAGAAGGAATGAACAGTACCAGAAATGGTAAATATGTCTATAAATAGATTTTATCCTCAGAAAATACTTTGTAAGCATATAAAGCAATGAAAGAAGAACTTGGTAGATGTGACTAAATAAACATCTTAAACTTCTTCAAAAATCACAAAATTAAAGGGCAAATATTAAGAGGAAGTAAATATGAAAGATTTAAAATCAAAGAGGACCATTAATGTTCCAGTGTTAAAATGGGTAAAACACATGAACAGATAAATCATTGAAAAAATAAAGAGGGCTGTAAGCGTGAACAAACGTTCAATTTGTTTAGTAATCAAAGAAATGGAAATGAAAGTACTTACTTTTTTTTGCCACTTAGAAAAAACTATTGAAATGATATAGGGTGTTGATGAGAATTCAGGGAAGTAAGCACCTTTCCAGTTGGTGGGAGCATAAATTGGAATGAAACTGTTGGGTAGTTTATTTCAAGAACATATTTTGGAAGTCCATACCACCTAGGTAGCAAGAAATTCATACACCAAGAAATAGCCTACCAAATTAGGTCAGAGGTAGGTAGAAAGGAGATCATTATTCAATAAGTGGTGTTGAGATAACTAGCTAGCCATTTAGGAAAACTCAAATTTTGATCTTTACTTAGTCCTAACATGAAAATAAATTGAAATGGATGAAAGATGTAAACAATAAACAAATCATAGAAGTACCAGAAAGAAACATGAGCAAATTTTAAAAATATAATCTTGGAGTGAGCAAGATGTTCCAAGACAGATATAGAATCCAAAAGTCATAAAGAGAAAGATATGTTAATTTGAACACACACACACACAATTTTAAATTCCTACATTGGAAAATTACCATACAGTTTTTAAAAAAATTTATTTGACACATAATAACAAAGTTCCTTTACATAAAAGGCCTTATACCAACAGCAGGATATGAACATGTGGTTAGTTCACAGAAAATGAAATGTGACTTGGAAACGTTTGAGAACCACATATAATACCAAATATATAGTCATTAAAATTTTTTCTTTATTCCTCATCTTCTCTCAACCTCTCAGCATAAGTATATCTGGCTGAAAAAGTTTAATGGCCTGTTATGCTTTTGTAATATAAAATAGTATTTTAGTAGCATCTAAAATAGAAAGTCTCATTTCTTTATGTTCTTGATTCTCACTTGAGTATGAGATAGCTCAGGCTTCACTAGTGACCAGAATTAATGATCAATAGAAACTGTGCTGGGAATCTCTGTACCTATTCCCTCCTCACTTCAAACAAACAGAAACAACTTTATACTTAGTCCTCTTTCTGTTCTCTTCAACAGTGCTCTTAAGTGTTTTTGCATTCTACTTTTATTACATTCATGTTTTAGAGGTGCTGAACATCTGGGTGTCAGACATCAGTAAAAGAAATTGAAATCAGAAACCGTTGGTACTCTTTGCTCTTATACTTAGCATTTATCAACACAAAATTACTGGATTTTCTCTGTCTTACCTTTGCGAGAAGTAACAGAAGAAACCTAATTTTAGCTGAATAACAGAGGCAGAAACAGATATTCAAGAGTATAATGGGGTTTTCTCTTGGTAAATTAATTTCTTTATTGTCTATAAACTTTATTTTGCCTAGCATTCTATCTCCAAAATACCCTTTCATGAGTCTTAAATCACATAAGCATGTGGGTGGTTAGTAGATGCTACTAAAACATTTGTAGTTAGGAGATGTTTATTGGTTGAATATTTTAAATCTGTAATTCTTAAAGTTGTATAATGTCAGGATATTCAACATGTCTTATTTATCCTGTAGCACAAGGGTCCCCAACACCCCTAACCCACGGACCACTGCCAGTGGCAGCACAGCAGGAACCGGGCAGCACAACAGGAGGTGAGTGGCAGGTGAGCAAGCGAACCTTCATCTGTATTTACAGCCGCTCCCCATCGCTCGCATTACCACCTCCTGTCAGATCAGTGGCGACATTAGATTCTCATAGGAGCGTGAACCCTACTGTGAACTGCGCATTCGAGGGATCTAGGTTGTGCGCTCCTTATGAGAATCTAGTGCCTGATGACCTGAGGTGGAGCTGAGAATATGATGCTAGCACTGGGGAGTGGCTGCAAATACAGATTATCGTTAGCAGAGGGGTTTGACTGCACAGAGACTGTAATTAATTGCTTGCAGACTCATATCAAAACCCTATCAGTGAGTGGCAAGTGAAAACAAGCTTAGGGCTCCCACTGATTCTGCATCATGGTGAGTTGTCTAATTATTTCATTATATATTACAGTGTAATAATAATAGAAGTAAAGTGCACAATAAATGTAATGCACTTGAATCATCCCGAAACCGTTTCCCCACCCCCGTCCATGGAAAAATTGTCTTCCATGAAACCAGTCCCTGGTGCCAAAAAGCTTGGGGATGGCTGCTGTAGCGCTTGTGGGGTAAAGATTCTTTTCACAGTTTAAAAAGCTGGATGTAGTAAGATTGTATCACTTACAGAGAATCTTACAGCAATAACAAGCCAAAAGCAAAGATATGAACAGAATCCTCAGTTCCTCACTTCCACTTATGTGTGTTCTGCATCATAATTTATTTATCCAGTGTTTATTAGGCACCTACAATAAGTTACAAGTTGTATTAGGTACTAGAGATACAAAGCTTGTCTTACATTTCACTTCAGCTAACATTTAGCATAGTGCCAGGTTTTAGCACGTGCCAATTTCACTTTCTTCTCATAACATCTATTTGAAGTAAGTGGTATCATCCATATTTTGTAGTGGAGATCACAGACTCAGGAATGGACATTATCTGAGATTTTATAACTAACAGTGGCTGACCAGATCTTGACTCCCAAATTCTCTTCTTTATACATCCAGACTGGGTGTTTTTTATTTGCCCCTCCAGATCCACTCCTCATCCTTCCTTGACTTTCTCTGTGCCCCAGAGGAGGTTGACCTAGTCTAAGGACTGCCTCACTTGGGCTCCTTTTTTGGTTTCTTGTTGGATTTAGCCAGTGTGAGGCATTGGCGGATATTGGAGATCCAGAGAAGAGAGAAGCTGGGTATTTATTCTTCCAGTTGCCATTTGACAGCTCTCTCCCTGCTCCTTCTTTCAGAAGGCTGGCAGTGGCTTCCTGAGGACTTTGCCATCCCTGTTAGTTCCTTTAACCCTATCCACACCTTTGTAAATGAGCCCTTCAGTTATCTCTTTGAAACTGCTTTGTTTTTTTGCCAGGACCCTGACTGATACATAACAGCTTTTCAAACATGAGCTACTATTTTGTATGGATTTGAGTTTTCTAACTGTTTTTATCCTGTGTTTATAAGTTGAGCATTTAAAATCTGCAACACATTTTCATGTCAAACAATATTGTAATTGTTTATTAGGTGTTTCACCTGGAATGGTCAACTTCCATAGTTTTTACGAAGAATTAAAAAATAGCGTGCTGCCAAATTAGATGTATTTTATGATGCATCAGTACGAAGTTATCAGCACTTCTACTACATCTTTGGTCCATAAAGCTTTGACACGTCGTAGAAATACCTTTGTTGTGGGCTGTTCCTATTTCTTAATTCCGTATTCCTCAAGAGGTACAAAAAAGTTAGAATCAAAGAGATCTTGACTTTAAAGAGGTATAAACACTGGGCTAGAGAAGGTTAGGTAAGCAGGTTCAGGTCTTTGTCCTTCATACCAGTCTCAGGTGCTAGTCTTCAATTTAAGTACATAAAAAGGTCAGGAGGTGGGGCTCCTTTGCCAGCGATAAAAACTAATTTTTCAACCAGTTTCTTCAGGGGGATGAAAGTGTGTAGCAGCAATTGGCAGAGAGTCTTCTTTACTTGTTGGAGTTGTGCTAGACTGGGAAAGAGAGGGAAAGAGAGCCATTTCTCATATTTTAATTAGCAGGTGATTGGAATTTCTTGTGACATTGGTGTTAAGAGAATTGCCTCCTATATGATATTAGATACTTGGTTGAAAATACATAATATGGGGTCTACTTGTATTTTACTCTCCTTTTCTGTTTCACTAAGCTCTTCTAGCATCTGCAGTTACAGATCTATACTTTTATTTAGAGGGGAAAGGTATCCCCACTAAGCCAACAGCCATAACATCATGGAGGCCAACCTCAGTTATCTTTTTCCCCCACTGCTTTTCTTCATGTTATCGATGTGTTGTACTTCGACAAATCCTTGTGATAGTAAATCAGTTTAAAGAATATCCAAAGTTGGGGATTATTAGGAGTTGTATATATTTCAAATTATATCATTAAGTACATTTACTGACTCTCGTCTTCTGTTCCTGCTCTGAAATGATGTAAACTACTCTAGGTTTTTAATACATAATTTATTTTGCATTTGATCCAGTAGACCTCATATTTGTCTTTGTAAACTTGGTGTGAACTAATTGGACGTTTTAAAAAGTAGAGCATGTATATGCCTAGGAGGCATGACAGTGAAATAACAAGATTTTTTTCTTGTGCTTATGAAATAGTATCATCACTTCAGTGACATTGTGTCATTTTAAGAAATACTCATTTGGTATTTATTCACAGTGTCTATGTTCCTCACTTCATCTTGGCTGTGTGTGGTATTAAAGAAATCACAATATTCAAGTTCTACATTTAAAACCTTATTAAAACATTGAAGGTAATCAGGGCAGAAAAACAAGTGAACACTGTAAAAATTTCTTATCTGAGTTATAAAATGTGAGTACAGTTTAGTTAGGAGGAGAGAAAAGGGAGTGGCATTTCAGACGGGGGAATGGCTTGAATAAGGCATGAAATTGAGGGATAGTTAAGACCAGCCCTAGATGATATGTAAAATATAATTGTCTTTTGTTTTCTGCGACAATTTTTGAGATACTGATAGTGACTGGAGTTGTTTCATGAAGGCAGCTGCAGACAGATGATGGTACTGAGGCCGAGATATCAGAAGACCTGAATTTGACCCTGAACCCTGTTATTTCCTAACTGTGCAACATTTACCCTCTCTGCACTTCAGTTTTCTCATCTATCAAATCAGGATAATACCCATTCCATAGGGCAATGAAGTTTAAATCAAAAGTGCTTTAAAAGCACTTTAAAACTCTACTGTGTAGTGGTATTATTATATACAACATATTTTCCCTTATTTTTCCAACCAGCAACCCAGCTCTTTGTTTTAGAACTCAAATAATATTTTTGTCTTAATGGTGTGTGCATTTATGAGGCCGAACATAACAGTAGTACTTACAGATTGATACAGTTGATAGTTTAAAAAGTTGAGTTCAAAAAGAATAGTACTGGGGCTTCCCTGGTGGCGCAGTGGTTGAGAGTCCGCCTGCCGATGCAGGGGACACGGGTTCGTGCCCCGGTCCGGGAGGATCCCACATGCCGCGGAGCGGCTGGGCCCATGAGCCGTGGCCGCTGAGCCTGCGCGTCCGGAGCCTGTGCTCCGCAATGGGAGAGGCCACAACAGTGAGAGACCCGCATAACGCAACCCCCCCCCCCAAAAAAAAGAATAGTACTATATTAAATGATGCAAATAATAGATTTTTATTTTTCATTGGAGAATAAAATCAGCTTTTTCTAAAAATAAGTAAAGTTTCTAAATCACTGAAAGTTTTTTTTTATAATTTCACACATTTTTGTCATCTGTTCAAATTGGCAGAATTTCTGTAGTGCTTTTTTTTTTTGGTGGTTAAGGGTAGTCTCAGAAATCCAAGTTAGTTTACTAGTTTCTAAGTGTTTATGCAAATAAACAGTTTGATTAAAAACTCTTTGTTGTGGGTGAACCACATAATCTTAATTTCATATACCACTAGAATAATTAGGTTTAGTTCTTTACTTAATACTCTTGAGTCTCTGATTTCCCATCTGCAAAGTTAGAGTAAACTTTATGTATATGGCTAAAACTTGTATATTGTAAATCACTGAGAGGAGGGGAAGGAGGGACGAATATGTCCACACTTCAGGGTGGTGGGGTGAAATATTGACTATATCTTTTGAATCTGCTGTTATGCAGGGCCTCTTATTAATCTTGTAGGTGGCTTGCAAGATGGCTTCTTTTCTTTTTAAGATGAATTCTGTAATAGCCTATAGTTTGTCATAATGTCTGAAAGACTCCCTCTAAATCTGGTGAAAATGGACTCAGCTGTTTTCAAGAGTTGTAGTAACAGAGACAAATTTAATATATATAAGTTTATAACTATTGGTTTTGTGATATATATTTCTTCTCCAGACATATCGCATTGAGTACAGAGACCCATGTCTATCTTGTTTATGGTGGTAACCTCCTGAGGTTTAGCACATGCTAGGCTTAGACTTTAACTTTGAAATTAAGCCAAAGTCCCCTTGATTGAGGCATTCCCAGTACTGTTGAGTCACGTGCTTTTAGACACCTTTCATGGATTTTTTCTACAGATAGTCATTAATTTATGTGGTTTTTTTTTTTTTTTTTTTTTTTGCAGTATGCGGGCCTCTCGCTGTTGTGGCTTCTCCCGTTGCGGAGCACAGCCTCCAAACGCGCAGGCTCAGCGGCCATGGCTCACGGGCCCAGCCGCTCCGCGGCACGTGGGATCCTCCCGGACCGGGGCACGAACCCGCGTCCCCTGCATCGGCAGGCGGACCCCCAACCACTGCGCCACCAGGGAAGCCCTATGTGGGTTTTTTTTTTAATGTCTCTCGTATCTCTATACATAGGTTTTTAAGTACTACCTCACTATAGCCCCATAGGCTGAAAATGACTATAAACTGAGGTTTTTTTTTTTTTTTAATGGCACTTTTATTTTCAGTACCTAAACTAATGAAAAGCAAGGAGCCTTGTTTTGGAGGCCAAGCCTATAGAATTCTGTTTTTAAGTGAAAGTGTTTAGCAGACTCTCGTTAGAATTAGTGGTTCTTGACCAGCGTGTGCAACTAAATTACTGAGGAACATTTTCAAAATATACAAGTTCTGGACCACATCCTCAATTTGATTGGGTAGCTCTGGAGTGGAATACCTTTTTTGTTGTCGTTGGTGGGGTTCAATTAGCTGGGGTTTTTTTGGTTTTTGTTTTTTTTCTTTTTTTTGCGGTACGCGGGCCTCTCACTGTTGTGGCCTCTCCCATTGCGGAGCACAGGCTCCGGGCGCGCAGGCTCAGCAGCCATGGCTCACGGGCCCAGCCTCTCCGCGGCATGTGGGATCTTCCCTGACCCGGGCATGAAACCGTGTCCCCTGCATCGGCAGGCAGACTCTAAACCACTGTGCCACCAGGGAAGCCCTTAGCTGGTTTTTTTTTTAAACTATACGCAATAGATGCTCATGATACAATTGTAAACTATGCAGAAAGCAGAAAGTGAATACTAAAGATTATTCTCCCCAAGGTAGCCATTGTTAATGGTTTAACATTTTTCCAGAAATTGTGTAGATACATGTAAACCTCTGTGGGTGCGTTTTTTTCCACAAATGGGTTCATACTATACATACTGTTTTGCAGTTATTATTGTTCACTCAGTATTATGTAGCGAGATCTTTTCCTTATCATTGCATGTAAGTTGTGGTTGGCTCCTTTATTTTTACCAGTTCCCTGTGGGACACAAGTTATTTCCAGGTTTTGTGTGGGGCTTGTTTGCCTTGTTTTGTTTCGTTTGCTTGTATCAGCTAGGCTGCAGTGAGTTTCCTTGCACAGTATTTCTTTGCACACTTGTGTCATATTTTCTGAAGGATAAATTTTACATGTAGGATTGCTGGTCAAAGCAATTTTGAAGTTTAATAGATAGTGCCAAATTGGTTCCCCAGAGTTGTGCTGATTTGCGGTCCTCCCAACAATATGTGAGGTGCTTCTTTCAACACACGTTCACCAACCCTTTCAACCTTTGTCAGTCTGATGTGTACAAAGATGGTGTATCTAGTGTTTGAATTTTCATTTCTTTAGTGTTGTTGAACACTGTTTCCTATCTTCCTAATTTTTGTGATTCTTTTTCTCCAAACTTCCTCCTTACATCCTTGCTCATTTTACTGCTAGGTTGTACATCTTCTTCTTACTTATGTGTAAAAGCTGTTTGTATACTAAGGAAATTTGTTCATTGTTATACATGTTTTACTAATTTATCACATCATCCTACTCTGTAGTATTTTTTACCATATAAAAATATTAAATTTTTTAGTATTCAAATTTGT
Organism: Leucopleurus acutus; assembly: GCF_964270905.1. Classification (NCBI taxonomy): domain Eukaryota; kingdom Metazoa; phylum Chordata; class Mammalia; order Artiodactyla; family Delphinidae; genus Leucopleurus; species Leucopleurus acutus. Next base: position 47,644,770 of record NC_139159.1, on the reverse strand, counting down.
TTCTTTTCCTTTGATGCCTATTTGTTTATTTGCAGAATGTTTTAGGAAGTCTTCCTAAGTGGGATGACAGTATGTTCTAGTTTGCCCCTGTTATCCTAGTTTAAATATTAATAGCACCTCCATTCACTCTTACTAGGTTCTTTTTTGGATAATGAATTATATGGGTATCAAATTTCTAAAAGTGTGTTTTGAAAAATTCTCCAGCTGATATTCATTAAATACCACTGGTTTAATGTTTTAAATGATAAATTCTTAGGACAGAATCCCCAAGATAGAGTCCCTCTGCAGTTCTGTTCATTGATACATATATTGAACCCTGGAGTACAGAAAGCATTTTGAGATACAAGAGAAAATAATAACTATAAAGAAGAAAATATGCAGAAATTTTTAGTTCATTTACCATCACACTCTATATTTCCCTCAGAATTAAGGGAATATGCTGCAGATGATGGGAAAATATAAACTGATAGACATGAGTAAAGTTTGCCTGAGTGAAATTGTGTGGATATCACCTCAGGGAGCTTTTTTTTTCCTTTGACCTTTAATCGTGGTATAACAATCACCGAGAAAAATGCATTAATCATGAATCTGTGGGTCAGTGATTTATCACAAAGTGAACATACCTTTGTAACCACTATACATGTGCCTCTTCCTTTGTGCCTCTCCTCAAAAGGTAGCTACAGTACTGACTTATAACATCATAGATTAGCTCTGTCTGTTTTTGTTTTGTTTTGTTTTGTTTTGTTTGCGGTACGTGGGCCTCTTACTGTTGTGGCCTCTCCCGTTGTGGAGCACAGGCTCCGGACGCCCAGGCTCAGTGACCATGGCTCACGGGCCCAGCTGCTCCGCGGCATGTGGGATCTTCCCGGACTGGGGCACAAACCCGCATCCCCTGCATCGGCAGGCGGACTCTCAACCACTGCGCCACCAGGGAAGCCCAGCTCTGTCTGGTTTTGAACTTTATTTAAATGGAATTATACAGTACATATCCTTTTATGAGAGATTCATTCTTGTTTTATGAGTAGCAGTATTTTGTTCAGTTTCATTGCTTTCTGGTATACCAGAATATACCAGAATGTGGAATGAATATACCACAACTTGTTTATCCATTCTACCGTTGATGGAAATATGGGTTGTGTCCAGTGTTTGGGCTTATTATAACTAGTGTTGCTGTGAATATTGTTATGTAGATGTTTTGGTGCATGTGTGCATTCATTTCTCGTGCATTCATATCTAGGAGTATAAATTGGATAATAGAGTATCCCTGTGTCCAAATTTGGTAGATACTGTTAAACAGTTTTTCAAAGTAGTTTTCCAGACTCCTACCAGCAGTCAACATCTTTGCTAATATTTGGAAATGTCAGTTGGAATTTTAGCCATTTTGCTGGGTGTGTAGTGGTCTCTCAGTGTGGCTTTAATGTGTACAACAAATGATGTTGAGCACTTTTTCATATTCTTTTGTGAAGTGCCTGTTATGTCCCTCACCCATTTTTCTATTATATTGTCTGCTTTGTCTTGTTGACGTCTAAGTATTCTTTCCATATTCTGGATACTGGTCCTTTATTAGTTTTATGTGGCAAATGTCTTCTCCCACTCCCTTAATACTGTCTCTTCATTTTATTGTAGTCCAATTTAACAATCTTTCATGTTATGGTAAGTACTTTAGTATGTTTTGTTTAAGAAATCTTTTTGTTGAAATATTCTCTTCTGTCAACTCCTAGAAGCGTTATGATTTTACTTTTCACATTTAGATCTATGAACCATGAATTGATTTTTATGCAGGGGGTTAGCTATAGGTTAAGTTCCTTTTCTCTTCTCAGATGGTAACCAGTAAAACAGCACTATGTTGTTTTTGTTTTGTTTTTGACAAGGCCATTCTTTACGCTCAGCAGTGTCACTTTTGGCAATAAGTTAAGTATCCATGTGTATATGTGGGACTTTTTTCCTGGACTGTGTTCTGTTCCACTGGTCTTTGTATCCATCTTTGTGATGTACCACACTGTCTTCCTAATTACTGTAACTTTATAATGAGTCATTATATCTGGCAGTATAAGAGCATCCCCTGCCCCCCCCCACACTTTGTTCTTCACAATTGTGTAAGCTCTACTTAGCCAATTGTATTTGCATGTCCATTTTATTGTCAATTTTTTTTAAACTCCTAAAGGCAGTGGGAATCATTGAGGTTTGAGTGTGATAAAAATCATAAGTTTTGTACAAGATTTTTTTTTTTTTTTTGTGGTACGCGGGCCTCTCACTGCTGTGGCTTCTCCCGTTGCGGAGCACAAGCTCCGAACGCGCAGGCTCAGCGGCCATGGCCCACGGGTGCAGCCACTCCGCAGCATGTGGGATCTTCCTGGACCGGGGCACGAACCCGCGTCCCCTGCATCGGCAGGCGGACTCTCAACCACTGCCCCACCAGGGAAGCCCTGTACAAGATTTTAAGAATAAGCTCAGCTCAAATCTAGACTCTTAAGATTAAGTAATATCCGTGTTATATCAGCATTGGTTTTATATTCTCTTGTAGACTACTCAATTAACTGGCCTTATTTAAAAAAATCAAAACCAAAAACTAATGATTAAAGAACATACTTGTTTGAAGTTTCATAGAGAGTTTGTAAGTTTATTAAGAAACATGCAATTAAATAATCTTGGTGTTTTTGTTTTGCTTTTCAGAACATCTGTGATAAGTCTACCATAAATTGAACTCCTTCAAGAATTCTCTGAAGGAACCAAATAGGATTTTCTTACATCATGACTTAATCTGAATGCAAGAACAAGAAACAGGTTTTATCTCTAAATATAATGAAGGCCTGTGTGTAAACACAGACCCTGACTCAATTCTAATGAGCATTTTAGACATGAGTTTACATCGGCAAATGGGTTCAGATCGAGATCTTCAGTCTTCTGCTTCATCTGTGAGCTTGCCTTCAGTCAAAAAGGCACCCAAAAAAAGAAGAATTTCAATAGGCTCTCTGTTTCGGAGGAAAAAGGATAACAAACGTAAATCAAGGGAGCTAAATGGCGGGGTGGATGGAATTGCGAGTATTGAAAGTATACATTCCGAAATATGTACTGATAAGAACTCCATTTTCTCTACAAATACCTCCTCTGACAATGGATTAACTTCTATCAGCAAACAAGTTGGAGACTTTATAGAGTGCCCCTTGTGCCTTTTACGGCATTCTAAAGACAGATTTCCTGAGATAATGACTTGTCATCATAGATCTTGTGTGGATTGCTTACGACAATACCTAAGGATAGAAATTTCTGAAAGTAGGGTTAATATCAGTTGCCCAGAATGTACTGAACGGTTTAATCCCCACGATATTCGCTTGATATTAAGTGATGATGTCTTGATGGAAAAATATGAAGAATTCATGCTTAGACGGTGGCTCGTTGCAGATCCTGATTGTAGGTGGTGTCCAGCTCCAGACTGTGGGTAAGAAGATTTTGTTTGATTTTTCTTGAGTTAATTTTTTTCTCTGTGGATAAAATAAGAATTTGCTGACTGTTACTCAGAAGAAAAATCTTAACATGCCAGGTAATTCATTCATTCAGTAGACAGTAGACAAAAATATGTTGAGTATGTACCATGCATCAGGGACAATGTTAGATATTAAAGGCAGGAATCTTGTCTTACTCATTTTTGTATTGTCTTTGCATCATATATTCACTTAAGACTGTTTTCAGAAGAAAAGGATAAGATGGTAGAGTGCAGGATCTAGTCCTATTTATTTTCCCCATCCATTTGGAGAATTTTTATTTTGTTATAATAGATGAAATGAGCAGACATTTTGTTTGTTTGCTTTTGGTGGGGGAGTCACTTGTTTAAACTTAAATGACCCTTTTGAAAGGCACCTTAATGCGTGCCACAGTATGATGTGTTCATGAGTTGATGTGTTCTTGAGACACAAGATCTAGAGGTTATGAAATACTTCATTTGCCTCAAGTTTTTGAATTACAAATACCATTTTCCCAATATTTAAAGTAAAATAATTTTGCTTGTATATTTGGTTATTATGTTAACAGCAGCTCCTGTTAATAGGGTATTTACCATGTATGGTTGTCAGAACTAGAAAAAAATAGTCATATGCTTTTCACGAATAAGGAAAGCCATAAACCCTGGATGAGTTTAGCATACCATTAGTAAGCCAGAGATTATAAATAAGAGTTTGGGAAAACCCAGAACTTCCAAGATTATCTGGGTATAATCAGAGACAAGGCTGAAATGTGAGTTTGATTTATCAAATGACAATTTCAGGACTCTGATCAAATCCATTATTAAAAACTTATTGAGCAGCAAATTTTCAGATTGTATTTAGTCTACCAATTCCATAATTTTAAGTGAGAAAGGTAATAGTATGTTTCTAGCCTGTGCAAATTCCATCAGTTTTCCCAGGTATCACTAGCACTTGACTGTCCACCAGGGATTTCTGTGAAACATAAAGCATTAAAAATATTAGATTATCTAATTATTTAACATTTTATGAATTCATTAGTTGTGTGAAGGACTCGGAGGTACTGTTCAGTATCACATTTGTATTATGATCTCCTATACTGCAGGATGCTTGTACTGTAACATAAATAACAAAATAATATATTAAAGATACTTTCTAAACTGGGCCAAGGTTGGCTGTGCTTCCAGGTGTATGGTAGAGGCAAACTCTGGACCTGTGAAGGGTTAAATTCTCAAGAAAAAGATGGGGAGAAAATAGGGATAATGAACAGTGCCTTTAAATAATTTGAGCTAGAGAAGAAGAGCTTAGATTGTAATACGATTAGATTGTAATACGATAGAGCTTAGATTGTAATACGATACGATTGTATCACTCTTGATCCCATGGACCCCTGCAGAATATTTTCACTAATGCAGGTGTGTACATTCATTAGAGTAGATTTCAAGTTGATTACAAATTTTAGGTTTAAAAAAAAAAGCCTTTTGCAAGTCATTATAGCAAATACCGTATAGCAAGAGTTCAAACAGAAGTATTTTACATTTCATCTGGACAAAGTGTGATTTTCTAACTGTCTTTCATGGAACCCCAGGATAAGAGGTGTTTCACAAGTTCCTTTAAGCATTTAATAGCTTTAAAAGAAAATGTGTGAAAATGATGGAACAAATTAAAAGGAGGCTTTCGTGTCAGAACCTGTGACCAGGAGAGACTGAGAGAGTAAATCCAGGAGCACAAGCTTTCTGGTCCCTAAATAGGTATGTTCTCCTGTGCTGGGTTGATGGATCATGTCATCATAGTGGATAATATCAACACTATCAAGCTAATAGAACACAATAGATAGGGCTGACGTAGATTCTCACTTGTCTAAGAACTTGATTTGGGGACTTCCCTGGTGGCGCAGTGGTTAAGAATCTGCCTGCCAACGCAGGCAACACGGGTTCAATCCCTGGCCCAGGGAGATCCCACAGGCCGCAAAGCAACTAAGCCCGTGCGCCACAACTACTGAGCCTGTGCTCTAGAGCCCGCGTGCCACAGCTGCTGAAGCCTGCGCACCTAGAGCCTGTGCTCTGCAACAAAGAGAAGCCACCGAGATGAGAAGCCCGTGCACTGCAACGAAGAGTAGCCCCCGCTCACCACAACTAGAGAAAGCCTGTGCGCAGCAACGAAGACCCAATGCAGCCAAAAATAAATAAATTAAATAAATAAATTTATTAAAAAAAAAAAAAGAACTTGATTTGGGGGGAAGAATGCCAAACCAACTGGGAAAGGATTGATTATTCACCATATAGAATTGTGAAAATTAGCTATTTAAGGGGAAAAAATTAGATTGTCACCACATATAATAAATTAAAACAAAATCAAAACAGATTACCGAGGTAAGTTATATAAATAAAAGGACAAAATTAAACTAAAAGAAAATATAGATTGATTAGATCACTTACTGCTATATTATTTAGTAAAATTGAACACACATCCTGTAACTTAGAAGATCCACTCCTAGTTAAATGCCTCAGAGAAACTCTTTACTTGTGTGCCAAGAGCCATCTAGTTAAGAGACATGTTTAAGAATGTTCATAATAGCAAAGAAACAAACAAAAAAGTTCATTAACAGTAAAATGGATAAATGCATTTAGTCTCATGGTTACCTCTTGTGAGGAAGAAGAAGGATGTGAATTTCAAAGGGGCAATCAAGGAACTTCTAAAGCCACAGATAAACAAGGTAACCATAGGTTCTGGTTTGCCCAAGATAGTTCCAATTCATGCTTATGGCACTGGTGTAAATTTTAATAGCATTACCTTTCTTTTTCAGGTGTTCCAGTCAGGTTGTGAATTATATGATCACCCTACTGATACTATTCTTAACTTGTGTGGTAGATTCAGGGGATATTCATTTTATTATTCTTTATAAATCCTTTGGTGTATATGACATTTCTCAGTAAATTTAAATTTTTTTCATAATCTCATACTGTTAGGTATTTTTCACATTTTCTTCTTATTGAGACATCATTGTTAAAAAATAATATGGCTTAGGTATTCTAAGTATTTTGGAGAGGAAGACATGAATGTTAAGTATAAAATAATCTTAAAATAATAAAAACACCTACTTTAATAGATTCCTTTATTATGAAAACCACTTGATTGTTACGTAAGTTTAACAGAGAATTAGTCTTGATTAATTTGGCTATAAATTAATTTTTGGTTTTAGTGGTTGTTAGTAGTCTTACGCACAAAGGACAAAGAAAACATGTCACAGAGATTAATCACTTTGTGTATTTTCATTTGTATTCAATTTGTGCTGGCTCACTAGATTAGTAAGAGCATATTTTATATACTTGATTACGTTATAGGTTTTATGGTTGTGTTATGTGGAAAAGATCACCTGTGACAAAATTTATACATATGCTTTGAAAACATAGAATACTGCATAAGACCTCATTACAAATTACAATTGTACCTGGCATGAGCGTGGACAGACCTGATTTTGAATCTCTATCCTATCATGTGTTAAGGATTGAGAAGGTTTTTAATGTTATTGGTAGCATAATTCCTAGCACACAGTAAGCTTTTTATAGTTCTTATTTATCACTCCTCATCTCCATTTCTGAAGTTTTGTTTTTATTTTTTTAAATCAGACAGTTCTTCAAATATTTACTGCACCCGTGTGCCAGGCACTGGGAATTTTTAATAACTAACAAAAGATGAAAATCTCTGCCCTCTTGGAACTTATTAAAATCTTTGGATTCACAGAGAGAAATTTCTTATTTAAACTCCATTTATTACTGAAATCTGGCACAGAGGATACTGGTAAATATCTGACTGTTTGACAGTTATTCATAGCAATGCATAGCCAGTAGTACGTACTAGGACCACAGGCATGCGTGTAGTATTTTAATCCCTTTCATTGTACAACACACTTAAAAGACTTTTTTCCAGAAATGCTAAATGTGAAATTATGTTTTCCTCTTGCTTTTGATACTTACCAAAATGACCATTTTCTGTATCTGACACCAGTTTTACTTAAACGTGTAGTTTAACACACTGAGAAATATTGCCCTTAGCTCAGAGTAGAAAGAAAACCTGACCTGGTTTCTATTTGAGACCTCTGAGGGTTTCTGACCTAATAGTCTTTCCTCTCTTCTGAGGGCCAGGGCAGATTAAGCTTGTTTAAAGGACAGTATGTATTTCTGAAAACCCTTCTTGCGAAGGGGTCTAGGAGGCCAAACCTGTGTGCTGTGATTTAACCGGGGTGAAGTTATCTGGACTGCTTCTAGAACATGCCAGTCTATACAGGTTCAGAGAAAAATCTGGCCATGGCTGAGGAAAAGAATTACAGTGAGGGACATGTAGGAGGGGAAGCATAAGACCTGCCTTGGATAAAAATATCTATTACCTCTGCCTAGGAGGCTTAGTTTGTACATTGTCTAGGCAGATAGCAAAAAACTGGCATCTTGGTTTCTGTCATCACTTGTTTCAATTGGCTAAGACTACCCTTCTACTAGCACACATTATCCATGTCATCTCATGTGAGTGCTTTTGACTTTACTGGGGAGATTTGTATATGCAGGAACATTTATCATACTAGAATATAGTTAATGATTTAATGTCTGTGAGCCCCTCAAGAGTAAAAATAAAAAGTATTTTTTTCTTTATAACCACAGGTTAACCACATGCTCAATAAAGAGTTATTGAATGAACAAATCTGAATATATGCCATTAATGTAAATCGTATGTCTTAGGAACAGTTAATAAACCATTTTTAAGCAGTGTGCTCAACTATAATCATGTTTGTTAAGCTTTGAGCTGATTTACTGACATTTAAATGGCTCTAAATAATAACTTACTCTGGTGGAAGATACTGTTCATAATGGACACTGTTCATAATGGAGTGGCACCATAGGCTTAGGAACTAAGGAACATGTATTTTTAGAATTTTATTCTATCTATATGACTCTCATTCCCGTCCTGCAAAGAAGAGTTTTAGCCATAACTTGCCCGTCTTTTGACATGCTGGAAATGCTTTTGTAGGCTAACCTTTTAGAACAGAGAACAGGTCCAACTTTGATTTTCTCCCGAGGAAACAAGTACATGTGTCTGAGAAAACAAGAACCGAGTTGATACATAAGACACAGGAGACATATCAGCTTTCTTTTACTTCTTTTAATTAGCTAAAGAAGTTAGCTTTAGATATGCAGCCCAAATGGCCTAACACTCCACCCTGAAATTAGACAGACTTCTGCAAATAATCTGGGCGGTTCTCTACAACCGTAGACCTCCCCTCCCCTACAGCATGTACTGGAAAGCAGAACAGAAAGCATCCTCTCTAGGAAAGCAGATCCTGAAAGGGGGAACCAGGAGATGAGCCTCACTTGGTCTAAACTGTCTCTCAAATATATTAATTAAGTCACTCCTTTTCCACGGAATAATAGTAACTTCTTGCTAATGGGATCATGAGCCTGTTGATTTGAATATAAAACTTGACTTTTCCCCTTAACTGGATCAAGTAATTTTGGTATTTCTGATTATATTTTCTTTGTTCTTTAAAGGTTATGTTAAAGCTTTGTGCTTTTGGGGGAAAAGTTATCTTGGACTCCTGGATAATCTTTCTTTTCTTTTTTCTCATTTTTTAATTAAAAATTTTATTGAGACTATTATATCTTTCTTAGGATTCCATTTCATGTTTGGTATAGTTTGTTCTTCTTACTTGTTCCTTCATGAGGAATTTGCTCTAGGCAGAGTATACGACCCTAGTTGGTATTCCTACCTCCTCAATGCTAATTTGTGGAACTCTAGTACTGTGAAACACTCCCAGGAAATACATGTCATGGTCAAATAAATTTGGAAAATAATGTTTACTATATATGTACATTATTGGTATGTTAAAAATTATTTTAGCAAATCCTATAGTAAAAAAACAAACAAAAAAGTACTTTAATTTTGCTTAGCATGTCCCTAACTTGACCATTGAGTTCTTTCTTAGTATGTTTCACCTATTAACAATCCAACAAATAGAAAATATTTCTGGAAAAAGTGCCTGTTTCAGTCCTTTTCCGTCTTTCCCACTTTCTTCCTATCCCTCCACTGCTGCTAAGTAGGAATGTTTAAACATTTCAAGTAACTAGAGATCTTCAGCTGAAAAATAGAGACAGAAAGTAAGACCTGAGTTAAATAAGGGATCATAGAAGGAAATGGAACTATCTTCTGAACCAAGATTTGTGTACTGTTTAAGCCAGAGATGTTTACTTAGTTAACTAGTATTATTCAGTTATTTCTGTGACCTTCTGCTGAGCCTGTTATTTTCTCAAATAATACCTAATGCATTAGAGCGTTGAAATTTTTCTTTAAAGCAAATATTTTATATTTAATTTAGTTTTACCATTTGCTTCCATTATAATTTGAGAGCTGTTCTCCAGTGGAAAATAAGTTTGGCTCCCACACAATGAAAATCATCTTCAAGAGTCCTGACATTCTGTTTTCAAAATATGTGAATGCTAGGTACATTTAATTGCTCAATATATAATAGAATGTGCTTAACACAGTTACTAAGATTGAATGTGTATGAAAACGGAACACTTACATAGTAAACTCTCAATAATTGTTAGCATAAGAAAAAGGTTCTAGACAAAATACCCTAACTTTTATAGTTATCAAAATTCACAGTCATGAAAATATTTGGTTAGTATTGTTAAAGATAATCCTGTTTTTCTTTGGAATTTGCTTAGATTGAATGGGACTTAAATGTTTAGCTCTGGGGTAGGACATCTTAGCTTTTCTATTTAAAAAAATACTGCAGGGCTTCCCTGGTGGCGCAGTGGTTGAGAGTCCGCCTGCCGATGCAGGGCTGGGCCCGTGAGCCATGGCTGCTGAGCCTGCGCGTACGGAGCCTTTAAATTTTTAAAAAAATTATTTAATTTATTATTTTTGGCTGCGTTGGGTCTTCGTTGCTGCACGCGGGCTTTCTCTAGTTGTGGCGAGCAGGGGCTACTGGGCTACTCTTCGTTGTGGTGCGCAGGCTTCTCATTGTGGTGGCTTTTCTTGTTGCAGAGCACAGTCTCTAGGCGCATGGGCTTCAGTAGTTGTGGCTCACGGGCTCTAGAGTGCAGGCTCAGTAGTTGTGGCGCACGGGCTTAGTTGCTCCGCATCATGTGGGATCTTCCTGGACCAGGGCTCAAACCCGTGTCCCCTGCATTGGCAGGCGGATTCTTAACCACTGTGCCACCAGGGAAGCCCTATTATGTCCTAATTTTTGAGATACATCAAAATCTACATTTTCACAAAAGCCAAGTGGCCAGATGTTTAATCAGTATTCATCCAAGGTCAAAGTGAAATATCACCAGTGATGAACTTTTGAGATACAGGAATAAATATAAAATTTTATTTTAAGAATTAATTTTTTAAAATTAGCCATCATATTAAATGTTTGACATCATGATGCGGGAATGGTAATTAACTAATTAGCTAACATGTCAGCTGTTAGTTTGCTCCCGGTAATTACACTGCATATTTAAAAAATTCTAAATAGATATCTATAAGCAGTCATTTTCAACAAGCTTAAGTCTCTAGACTCAAAACTTTAAGTAATTTTTATCTTAAAGCAGTTTATAAAGCTCTTTGGAAATCTGATTATTGAAAAGAAAATATGAGTCCTCAGTTTTTTCGCCATAACCCTTCATGTTTTTATGGGTATTTTGCCAGATTTTGGAACTTGTGAAATTTTGAAATGGCAAAATTGACATTCTGCTTTTAATTCTTCTTGTCAAGATGTGAAGAATTCCCTAAAAGGGCTTTTTCTTGAAAGGCTGTCTCTAGATAGCCTAAATCACTAACTAGAAATTAAGTCAGTTCTTAAAAGTTTTGCTTAGTGATATACTAGTACACTGAACAGCCTCTACAAAGGTTAGAATTACGATATAGCCCAATTTCTGCTAATCTACCTCATATATTTTTATAAATATTTGTTTTCCCAGAAAGAATATTTTCTTCCTAGATTTATCTAGTTAAAGCAATCTCGATGTTCATATTTACTGTAAATCTGTTTCCCTATTTAATTATTTGAAAGTTCTTAAGCTTGTGTCTAAATTTGGCTTTCACAATCATCACTAAGAATTACTGCATTTTATTCTTGCAGCACGGTGTACATTTATACTTCAGTTGTCCAGTAAGATTTCACCATATAAAGCAGTAAGCTTTTTACTTACATTATTTATATAGATGTAGAAATGATAATGGTCATTAATCAAGCATAAATCCAGAGGTACTAGAAATGTCATTGAAGCAGTCATTTGCTTATTTGGCCTTCTAAAGGTCAAGGCCAAAGCTGAAGCTGTTTTTGGCTGAATACTGAGGCTAAGCCAAACTTTAGTGAATCCCTATTTTATGTTTGGGAAAACTTAGTTGTAGGGAGATTGCGTAGCTTACATAAAATTATACAGGTAATAAGTGGTAGAAGTGGAGTTTGGTAGTCTAAACTTTTCTTCTGCTTTTATAAATTGTGACTGACTTAAAAAAATAGTTGGTCATAACATAGTCCCCTACACACACACGGGTTTCTGCATTCTGTCTCTCGCCTTCCCTCCTTTTTTCAAGAAAAAGTAGGGTAGAGAAGAGGTTTAGAAGAGAATGCCATTTCCTTTTCACTGAAATTACTACTATTATAAAGACTGCTTTAGATTATAACTTGGGAGAAAATAAAGAGTCTTTCAAGAATTGTTTTCTTTTTATTGAGACTCCAATGAGTAAGCCGTCAGGGAAATGGAACTTTCCTAGATTACCCTGTGTTGGTTTAAATTGCCTTTAATTCAGTCGTGTTTGAACACATTTATGAAGACAATGGTAGTTGGAAAATGGCCTATCAAAAATAAATTGGGGGCTTCCCTGGTGGCGCAGTGGTTGGGAGTCCGCCTGCCGGTGCAGGCGACACGGGTTCGTGCCCCGGTCCGGGAGGATCCCACATGCGGCGGAAAGGCTGGGCCCGTGAGCCATGGCCGCTGGGCCTGCGTGTCCGGAGCCTGTGCTCCGCAACGGGACAGGCCACAGCAGTGAGAGGCCCGCGTACCGCAAAAATAAATAAATAAATTGGAATTTCATATGTAAAATTTAAGTTTAAAGGGTGAGATACTAAGATACTAAGCAAGAGGTCCAAAATTGGAGGAACTTCCTTACTCCTAACATTTTGCATAATTTAATAGATTATCTTGAAATTCAATAAAAATCTCTGTTACAACAATTATTTAAATTTTATTCCAGTAAGAAGAGGAGCCCTGAAAAACTTCCCTAAATTTCTAGGCAAAATGTTTGATATTTACAAAAGCCTCTTATGCATAGATGACTTGTTTGTTTCTCTTTCAAACACTAGGCTTTTTTAATTGAAAGTTTTATTGAGATGATTGTAGATTTATGTGTAGTTGTAAGAAATATTACAGAGATATTCTTTATATCCTTTAAACAGTTTTCCTCCGTGGTACCATTTTGCAAGGCTATAAAGCAATATCACAACTAGGATATCGATATTGACTCTTATTCAGGCTTTCCCAGTTTTACTTGTATTTATCTTTTTGTGTGTATTTAGTTATATACCATTTTATCACCTGTAGGTTTGTGTATCCATATCTACCACCATAGTCAAGGTACTGAGCAATTCCATCACAACAAATATCCCTCATATTGCTCTTTTTCGCTCCTGCCTGCTCCTTGACCCCACCCCATTCCTAACTGCTGGTCACCACTGATCTGTTTTCCATTTCTAAAATTTTGTCATTTCAAAAATGTTATATAAATAGAATCATAGGGCTTCCCTGGTGGTGCAGTGGTTGAGAGTCCGCCTGCCGATGCAGGGGACATGGGTTCGTGCCCCGGTCCGGGAGGATCCCACGTGCCGCGGAGCGGCTGGGCCCATGAGCCATGGCCGCTGAGCCTGTGCGTCCGGAGCCTGTGCTCCGCAACGGGAGAGGCCACAGCAGTGAGAGGCACGCGTACCTCAAAAAAAAAAAAAAAAAAAGAATCATAAAGTATGTAACTTTTTGAGACTGACTTTTTTCACTCAGCATAATACCCCAGAGATTCATCCAAGTTGTTAAGTGTATCAGTAGTTCCTTTTTGTTACTGAGTAGTATCCCATGGTATATATGCATCACAATTTGTTTAACCATTTACCTGTTGAAGAAGGACATCTGGGCTGTTTCCAGTTTTGGGGCTATTACAAATAAAGCTGCTGTAAACATTTGTATACAGGCTTTTGTGTAAACTTAAGTTTTCATTTCTCTGGGATAAATGTCTAAGAGTGCCCAGAATTTATTTTAAGTCAGAAATTCTTAAAGTGCCAAAAATATTAACTCAGAAAATAGATATTAGTCACAAATCTGCTGTTCTCAGGTTTTTTTTCTGAAGCAAAATAACAAATTTCCTGATGGAGAAGTTAGAGTTTGTGTACCTTTTATTAGGAGATTGGCACCAAAGACAACTTCTGCCATGCATCTTAAAAACAAAAATATGAGAATTTATGCATAAACACAAGATATTCACAAAATGTATGAATTGGCCTCATTTGCCATTAACTGATAGGTGTAGCTGATCCATAGTCATTATAATTTTAAATAGGTAATTTTTTTATCTTTCTGATTTTAGCATTAACAAGTAGTTGTAAAAATTAGAAATATGTAAGTATATAAAGAAGAAAACACCCTAATACCAGGGAAACTACTGTTAAGACTTTTGGTATATTTCTTTTTAGTCTTTTCTATGTGCATATAATACTAACTTAATAGAATTTTTATAAAATTAGGACTAGGCTATATATACAGTTTGGTGTCCTAGTTAAAAGTTGAAAGTTAGAAGTTGAAAATTAAACTTTAATAATTTTTTTAGGCATTTATATGTCTTCATTTGTGAACTGTTTATTTTTTCCCCATTTTTATATTGATGAGATAGCTAGTTTTAGGGTTTATGTCTGTTAGCTCATGCATAAGTAGAAAACTTCTGAAATAGCATTTAAATTGGGTAGTATTTTTACTTAATGAGTATCTCTTATTTTACATCACATTTTAAATCTTTTTTCTTGTTCTGTAAAGGTATGCTGTGATAGCATTCGGATGTGCTAGCTGTCCAAAATTAACTTGTGGACGAGAAGGCTGTGGAACAGAGTTTTGCTACCACTGTAAACAGATTTGGCACCCCAATCAGACCTGTGATGCTGCTCGACAGGAGAGAGCCCAGAGTTTACGTCTGAGAACTATACGTTCTTCGTCCATTAGTTATAGTCAAGAGTCTGGAGCAGCAGGTATTTACATCTAACTTCTTCTAGTAAATATTTGACACATATAGAACACCAGTTATTTTAATTTAAAAATGTAATATTCAGTCCTTATATCCTTTCAATTTTCTAAAGTGTTTTATGTGTTAGCATTTCTGTCCCAGAAGCACTCATTCTTTCTGTAGAAGAAAGTGGTATTGAGTTGGAAAGATTTTATTGTCCAAAAAAAAAGGAAGAAAGGAAGTGTCAGTGATGATTTATATAACTGATAGCTGAAGGTGGTCTGAAACTGATGTTTATAAAGGTGTTTTATGCAAAGCTTAGCAACTATTTTAAAATATATATTAATTTTGAATATATTACCCTTAGAGATTATTTCTCATTGTATAAATATCACCCAGTTACAGATTTAAAACAGTATTTATTTTTGGAATCCTTTTCATTTACATGTTTTGTGAAATACAATTTTTATTTACAGATATTACCAATTCCAGGATCAGGGATTCAGAATCATACCTTGGTGAGGAGTACACTAAGAACTTTGTGACTTTGGCTAGGAATTTAAAAATTACTTGGAGATCTGTACATGAGCAAACATATACATCTCATAAATCTTAAAAAATTTTTAAAAAGTCTGACCATCTTAATGTTCTTTGAATAAAAATTCAAAAAAACTAATATTTCGTAGAATTTTCACTGTTTATTGGAACTTCAGTCATTTTTAGAAAAATATTAACTTTTTTCATTGATTATAAAAGGAAAAAACTTGGAAAATACAGAAATTTATCAAGAAAATAATTTACATTCCTACCAGCAGTGTATTAAAATAGTCATGTACTTTATGCTACTAGAAAAAAAAAGTCTTAATATTTAAAGTTGAATTTAAAATTAAATAAACTTTAAATTCAACACTTAATATTTTATACAATGGACATGGATTTTCTTGCTTGTTCACTGGTTGACTTGTTTTATTTCCTTTCCTAAAGATTTGGGGTAGAACTCCAAAGGTATTAATAATAATCTGTAGGTATTGGTTCAGAAGCAATTCAGAGAGGACCTGAGTACACCTAAACTGTCCTCTGTAGAGTCAGCTATAGCTATTAAGTGGTCCCCTTGGAAATGATATCCCTCTTCTCTAAGTGGGGATGGATATTTATTGCTTACAGGACACACAGACATATAGAGTAGGAGAATGGACTCTGGAATCATCGTCTGGATTCGAATTCCAGCTTCTTCACTTATTCTCTGTGTGACCCTGAGCAAGTTACTTGCCTCATCTATAAGATAAAGATACTAATAATACTTAAATCCATAAGGTTGAAACATTTCCTAGCTCATAGTAAGTGCTTTGGCTATATGAGATAGGGAAACTTAGAGAAACCACAGTCCCCTGCTAGAGATTTGCATATATCTGAACCATCATTAAAGAAAAAAAAAAAAAGAAAAGAAATGACTAAGAGATGACTTTTGTTATTAATTTTAAAGTAAACATCATGATTTAGTCACATCCCAGAGAATGTTGGTCTTCCTTATAGTCATCGTGGGGGATTTTATGTTTATTTAGCAGTGCTGTCCTGGAATGCCTTACTGGTCATAACCCTTATATGTTCACTTAAAATTATCCCTTTAATGTGAGTTTGATTTCTGGGGATAACCAAAAGTTCCGTTGCAGCTAAGTTTAACACCTAGAGTAACATGCCAAGTTGAATCACTGGTTTGGTGTGGATCCAAAGTAAGATGTGCTTATATGATCATGAGTGTGACTTTTTATATATATAAAGTAGCTTTGAAAGTAATTATAAAAGAAAAACTTCCAAATGATTTGAGTTAAATAGTAGCATTGTTGGAATAGCCTCCCTCCCAAGGTGATTATTTTAAAAAATAAACTTCATTTGGAATTTTTCCATGTTGATTTAAAAATCTTATCTCATTGTTCTGAAAATATAAGGTACATGCATTTTCACCTACAGTGTTCTAAAAATAAAAGCTCTCAGAACAAAAGTTTAGTGGTAGTTTCCTTGATGTAATCTATAAAAAAATTAAAACTTTGAACTGGGCTTTTCACTGACTTGTGGAAAGACAAGAGGAAAGTAAACTACCATCTGAAATAGTTTTATTAATTCCTGTTGTTCTGGGTATCGTGGTGTTTTTTGGTCTCTCGTTGTCATGATACATTAAAAAATAGTCTGCACTTTTAATAATAATTGCTTGGTATAATAATAATAATTGGTTGGCTACTTCTTTCTAATCAGTTACCTGAAGTTAAATAAGTACGCTTAATTATATGGTACATTAAATAATTTCTATATGATTATATTTGTCTTTAAACTCTGACAGTATTGCATCTACATGAGACTCTTATAGCTACCAGGGAGTTAACACACTTTGAGTTACTGCATTTTAAATGAAACACATATTTTTCATTTTTGTTACCATGTTTCTCCCCCTTTATAAAAATATATTTAATTGGCTCAGCTCCCCACCTACCCCTATCCCCTATTACTACCACCCATAAAGATATTCACTGTTAACATTTTGTTTTAAGTCTTTATAGGCAATGTTGCAGGGGCAGGGGAGTTTAAAAACAATTTTTGAGAACGTAATATTTGGTAACCCAGTGTTTTTTTCTTAATATGACAATGGCACATATTTTAACAACAAATAGAAATACAGTAATTTAAAAAGACAAAAGCTTTGCCAAACACTTTAAATAGAAATGGAAAACTTTTTTTTTTTTTTTTGTATAAAGGAGCTGTGGATTAATTGATGCTTGGGGAGTGGGGCATCATTTGACCATCTAATCATTAAAACAGTTTTATTTAGGATTTTTGCATTTGGAGGCTATTTTGAGAGAAATACATTATCTAATGTGCACAGTAAAAATTTTTTTTTTCCAGTTTGTTGTTCCAGAAACGAGACAAAGCAGACAAAACAGCTTTTTGTAGACAAACAAGTATGCAGAGAGTGAAAGCATGCAAGTACAAATATATAAAAGAGACACATATCATTAGATTGCTTATGGTGTTAATTCTCTAACATGTAATCTTAGCATATTAAAAGGCCTTTTTGTGTTTTTAGAACCATGAAAATGAATGGGAATATCACCTGTCAGTTTGTTCTGAAGATTGCATATGTCAGAGCCAAAGCCTGAGTCTTTTTACTCTCACCACTAATTGGGATATTTACTATTTGAGAATACTCTGAAATGAGGAAGTTTATCAATTAATATGCCACTTAAGCAGAGTATTAGCATTTCTTTAATGTACTAGCTATTATATTAGCTATAAAAGCCAGCTTTTTTTCATTCATGCCCAGTGTTAAAAACATTTTCATGCAGACTTTGTGTTCTTTGGATCGTTTAAATCATGACTTATGGATTTTTAAATTTTTATATTCTAGTAATTATGTGTTTTGGTCTGGCTGCATAGAGTTGTCAGTTTGCTCAAAAATGTTTGAATCGTTAAAACAGTAATTGTGAGCATCGACCAGTTCTTAAGTTAAAAAACAGCTTTGGCCCTAAATGAAGCGCTAAGGAAACCTGAATTCACTGATAAAGCACAGGTAAAATTTGACCATAAAACTTGTAGAAGGGAAAATAGAATATAGCTTAATGCTTATCATGTAAGAAATTGAAACAAATACTTGAATTCAGTGGCTTGCACTATACATATCTTTTCTTAACTGTCTTATGTGTAGTTCGAAAATACAGGTGATTACTAGTAACAGTAAATAATTACTGGTTGCTATTTAAATAGATGCCAAAGTTCAAAATAGTTGCATAATTTGAGATAACTCTTATTCTGTGTCAGCGATTCCTAAAGTTATGTACCACTTGATTGTAACTTGGCATCTTTGTGCATTGTAACCATATTACTATACACGAAGCATACCACAGCATTTGAATAAATGAATAAAATGGACGAAGTTAACTAATTAAAAACAGTCATGAGCATAACCAACAAATGGTTGCTTTAATTCTGAAACTATTTTCCATTAAGTGTTTATAACCATACAACCCGTACTTAACCTCTTACCTCCTCCCTTTTATCTGAGTTCTGATTCTTTGCAAGGCCCATCTATCTATTGTATGAATTAAAATACGAGAAAAAGGCTGCTTTTCTACAGATACCTGTATTATTTTTACAGTGCCTATAGTTGATGTTACCTAGAAGAGAGGAGTAAACTCATAGTGCTATTTTTATGTAGTGCTTCAGGTTACTGTCAAATTGTCACTTGCTGTTAGTATTCATTCACTAAAGGAATAGTATACAGAATATCTACATTTAATTTAAGTGGAGATGGTTAGAAAAGTCCTAGAACTTGAAGTGCTGCTCATTGAAGACAGCTATGGGGTGGGGACAAAGACAAACTTTATATAGTTCCCGGTTTGCCTCGAGCTGCCCTTGGTTCTCATTTCTCTTTTTATTATTTTGTTATTCTTTATTCTCATTGTTCTCCTACTGTTGGAAAAATGTTTACAGTTTGAAAATTTAATGTAAAATATGTTCCTTTCCTTGGAAGGGAAAAAAAAGTGCTTTATATACTAAAATTAGCAGGCTAAATCTATCGGTTAACAAACCATACATGTTAAGATATTTTGGCAGTGCTATAATTATCTACTAGAAATTGTTATTTTTAGACCAGTCTTGTATACTAAACATGTCTATTTTCTTAATAGCTGATGATATAAAACCATGTCCACGGTGTGCTGCTTATATAATAAAGATGAATGATGGGAGCTGTAATCACATGACATGTGCTGTCTGTGGTTGTGAGTTTTGTTGGTTGTGTATGAAAGAAATCTCGGATTTACATTATCTAAGGTAAGCTTATAGAAGGGGCTATTTATATCTAAATATAATTTTATATTGTAAGACAAAAGGACTTTTTTTGGAAACAGCATTATCCTTAGTATTCTTAAGCTTGGAATTTATATGATACTTGAAGAGATCTATTTTATTCTAGCTACATAAATTTAATAGGAACCCAATTATTGTGCCAGTCATTTGAGATTAATAACTAGTCAAAAATAGGAAATGGAAATTTCTTCTTTTTTTTTGTTTGGCTTTGTTTTGTTTGTTTGTTTTTTGGCTGTACCACGTAGCTTGTGGAATCTTAGTTCCCCGACCAGGAATTGAACCTGGGCCTGACAGTGAAAGCGCCAAGTCCTAACCACTGGACTGACAGGGAATTCCCGGCTTTGTTTTTTGTTAAGCTAGAAAGTTAGCATTTAATACCCCATGTAATTATGGTAGGTCATAAATATTTCCATTTAATTTTCTCATAAATTTCCTCATTTAGGCCACTGAGTGAGTTTATGATCTAATCAGATAATTATGTGCCTAAAACAGGGATAAAATAAGCATATTTTGCATTAATTTACTCTTCCAAAACTAACCTAAGGTTTTGAAGCTAATGGAGGACTAGGGATAAATGTTTAACCTGAATCCCAGTTATCGGTATCCTTTTAATGTAATTTATGGTGGTGCTTACCTTGATATTTTAGCTTTTAGTAAACTCAGAATTCAAAGAAAGGGGAAAAAAATCCTCATTCCTAAATTTGAGAATTCTTTTATAGTTATTGCTGAATGTATTGTAGTAAATTGTTACTGTGATGTTTTGCAACAGTTACTTTACATTGTAATTTTTTCCTTTAGTCCATCAGGATGTACTTTTTGGGGGAAGAAACCCTGGAGCCGAAAGAAGAAAATATTGTGGCAGCTGGGAACACTTGTTGGTGCTCCCGTAGGAATTGCTTTAATAGCTGGCATTGCTATCCCTGCCATGATTATTGGCATTCCTGTATATGTGGGCCGTAAGGTAAAATGCTTGATTCCTTGTTAATTTATTATCTTATTTTAAATCTTTAGATTTAGGATTGATGGTTTTGCTTTGTGTTTGTTTTGTTTTTTTATTTATTTGTTTTGAAAGACAAAGGTCATTTTTGGTATCTTAAGTGTAAAACGGTTACTGTTTTTTCATAAGGTAATAAATTTTCAGTGTTTGGCAAGCTTATATGTATGCATAAAAAGTAGACTTGCTTTAAAATTATCTGAATCTTCAGTACATTTGCATTATAAACTTTACATATAAAATATTAAAGAATCCACACCTGACATTTTTTCTCATGGGTATGTCCTTGTAAAGTCAGGTCTATAAGGTTAATAGAGAAATAACATATGCCCTCAGGCAAAGAATAATTAGCCAGTTCCTGAATTATTTCCAACTTGAAGTCAAAGCTTTTGTTTTCTTCAGATTACTGCTATTAGTAAATACACTATTTTGTAGATTACAACAATTTTGTGAAAGTCTGAACACCTAATACTTGCCACTGGCCTGAGTGATACTTCATTGGCTAAGCAAATAATTCTTTTTTGAAAGATTAAAGGGATAATGTACAAAGTGGCTAAGAAGTCTGCTGCTGCCTAAATTAGTAGACTATCAGAATTGAGAAGTAACCTCAGAAATTATCTAATCCCAACCCTGTAGCCAAGCAGAACAAAGTATAGGAATTTTAAAAAGGGGAACTAACATTTGTTGAGTTCTAACTGTGTGGTAGATGTTTTATATACTTTGACTCATTTTAGCCTCACAGCAATTTATATGTTAGAATATTGAAGTTTAGGAAAATTTATGTAATTTATCTTTAGTTACACAGGAAGAAGCAGAGCTGGGATTTAAACCCAGATGCACAAATTCTTTATATAAGATCCCTGATAAATTTCAAGCTATCCATTTGGGCACTTCAGTGATGGGGAAACCACCAACTCATGAGGCAGCCCATTCTGTTGCCAGGGAGCTGTAAGTGTTAGAAAATTCTTATGTTGAGTCAGAATCCATTTCCCTTTTAATTGTTTCATTTAATTCTAGTTCTGACTTTCAGGACTCAAGACAAGGCTGATCCTCTTTCATACAACAGCCATGTTTTTTTATGTTCAACACATATTACTTTTATAATCAGAAATAACAGTACATACTATTTTTTAAATTAGCTTGAGACTGAGGACAAACATATTTATGGGCCGAATGTTTATTTCAGAAGGTAATTGTTTAAAGTCCCAAACATAATACTGATTATAATAATTTTTCGTAAGTTGTCCAAAGCAAGGTTTTGCCGAAAAGAAAACTATTCAGATACTTAGAAGTAGAAGGGAAAGAAAGACTGTTGTACTGCATACACCTACAAATAATTTATAGAGGAGAGATTATTTACCTCATTGTTCAGTCTTAGGTGCAGTAACGAGTCTCCTTTTTTCAAACCTGTACTCAAATGGTTGCAAGTTGATGAATTAGTTTTCCACTGAAACAGTGTTCTCTGGGGTGTGTAGGGTTATAAACCAGCCCAGGAAAACCTATTAAATTGATAAAGTACCTAAAAGCTGAGCCTTTCTTTACAAACAAATAGCAAATGTGGCACAAAATAGTAAAACAGAAAAAATTAAGTTGAACCAGAAGTAGTGGGATGATATGATCACTGTAGTTGAACATTGGTGCTTGAGGATGTGGAATTATCTGGAAGACTCTTTCTCCTGGCAGCCTGCCTTTGCAAGTCTGCTCCATCAGTTTGTAGCTTTGTCTTTTTTCTGCTTCAGTGCTGAGTTTTGTAGGAATGAGGGTGGTGAGGAACAGGTATTAGCTAGAGTACTGAAGGATAATGAAAGGTACTTTGGGAAGGTCTGCCATCTCTGCCTGTATGGACTATTTAGGAAGTGTAGAGACCCATTCCCTGGAACATATAGTCAGTTCTGGGAAACAGAATTCTGACTAGGAAATAGAAATGTTCCTTTCCCCATGCATGTTTTGCCCACCTCCCCATCCCAGCTTTTTCACTGTTTAATACATCCCATAAGACTCATTGTACTTTACAGCCTTCAAAATAACCACATAATAATGATAGATTACTTTATTATGCCTCATCTGTAATATTGTTTTTAAGTCAAGTATTTTACTTTAGAGACTACCTGTACCCTTTTGAGGCTGTTTTGAATCTGTCTTGAAACAGGGGGAAATGTACTTTATTAGCTTTAGCCCTTGAAAATCACAAGAACAAAGATACTGAGCTATTTCCTGAAGTTCATATAATAATCTCACAAGTAACTTTCATGGTGATATTAAGTTCTGTTTATTAACAACACCTGTACTCTACAAAGATGCCAAGTAGATCTAACTCCTGTCCTCTGGCAACATTATTTGTTCTTTTTTTCTCTCTGTACCCCTTACTTTGAGCTATAAATGAGAGCCCAGGGTCCTGAGTCATTTGATAACATTTTTCTTCATAAAAAGGGATCTGAGAAAAAAATTGATTCTATTTAGTGATGTTTGCTTATTAGTACTGCTTTTTAAGGTCAGGTTTTTTTTTTTTTTTAGAGACTGTGTAAACCTCTCCTAGAAGCCAACTAATTAGGGATGCTTATTTAGAATTCTGTGGAATGATACATTTCTTAGAAGTAATCCTGTTGATCTAACATCCAACTCATAACTATGTTGAAAATAATGTTCTTAATTCCTTCTTCTTTGCTCAAAACATGATTTATACTGTTCTTGAATAAGATTATAAGGACTACTTTTGCTCAAGATTGATTAAACACAGAGTAAAATCTATTAAATCACTGTCTTATGTAACCAAACTATTAATAAGGAGCAAATTATATATAAGAATATGGTTTAAGAACAATAATATGTTTACCTTGAATTTGGACACTTAACTATGAAATTATAAGGTAAATCACTTTAAACTTCTAACAAATGTAGGTCTATTTCATTTAAATTAAATATGTAATGTGTTTTTTCTTTAACCCATCACCCCCATTTTTCTTTTTAATTCAAGATTCACAATCGATATGAAGGCAAGGATGTTTCAAAGCACAAACGGAATTTGGCCATAGCAGGTGGTGTAACATTGTCTGTAATCGTATCTCCAGTTGTAGCTGCAGTAACTGTAGGTAAGAAATGCTTAAAAATTCTAATTACCTCAAATTTTATAGAATTAAAGTTTTGTGGAAGAATTTTGAAAAACAGAGCATTATATTGTTGAAGATAAGAGAGTTACTTTATTTATTTAGGGGCAGTTTGAGCCTACAGATAGCCTCTCATTCTGTAACTATATTGGTTAAAAGTAATATAAACTCAAGAGCCTAGCCTTAGGGATAGTTGGTAAATTATTAGTGGTTAATATCCCTTCCTCCCCACCAAAACACCGTTTAGAACCCTGGCACTGAAAAAGAAAAAAGATTTACATCTTTTTTTTAACCTCATATGTGTCACCTGAGGCTAGAAGCTTTGAATCTGCTTGCATCCTTTAATAGTTGGGTAAATCCGCTTTTGGCAAGAGTTGCAGAACCCTAACACTTTTCTCCTGTACACCTTCTCTTGAAAAGATTTTCTGAAATGTGTGTTTCTGTAATTTATTTTTTGGTTTGTAATGACCAATTTAATTCCTCTTTAGGTATTGGTGTTCCTATTATGTTAGCTTATGTCTATGGTGTTGTTCCGATTTCTCTCTGTCGAAGCGGAGGTTGTGGGGTCTCAGCAGGCAATGGAAAAGGAGTCAGGATTGAATTTGATGATGAAAATGATATAAATGTTGGTGGGACAAACACAGCTGTAGGTAAGTCCTTTCAGCAAAGGAAGAAAATGTACGTACTAGTAGTAATAGTGTAAGGCTGTAGGTAACATTCAAGTCAGAATTCCCATTGCTCTCTTACTAGCCCTAATAGTATTCACCCAGAAGTACGTCAGAGAAATGAGCTGCTGAGGAAAGGTGAATGGATGAAAGAGGGTGGGATGGTTCTGGGTACCTATAACCTCTGATGGAAATGTAATGTCTTAGAAATTCTAGATTATTTTGTGTAAAATGTTACAAATCAGTAATAAAAGGACAGAAGAGAACTGCAATTTATAAAAGAAGAAATGCAGATGCCCAATGAGTAGAAAATATCTTTAACCTAATGTTATTCAAAGAAATAGGAATTATAACAAAAACTGGAACATATAAAGGCCCTCATAGACTACCATTAGGAGTACAAGTTAATAAGCTTTTTTAAATGTGTGTGTTCTTTTTAAAGAAATTCCCACAGTTCTCGTTAGAGAAATTGTCTTGGGGAAGTACAGGCATACCTTGGAGATGTTGTAGGTTCGCTTCCAGACCACCGCAATAAAGCAAATATCACAATAAAGCAAGACATGAATTTTGGGGTTTCCCACTGCATATAAAAGTTATGTTTACACTATACTGTATATTAAGTATCTACCTGAATTTAAAAATACTTTATTGCTAAAAAATTTTAATCATGTGAGCCTTCAGCAAGTCATAATCTTTTTGCCAGTGGAGGGTCTTGCCTGGATGTTGGTGGCTGCTGACTGATCAGGGTGGTGGTTACTGAAGGCTGGGGTGGCTGTGGGAATTTCTTAAAATACGACAACAGTGAAGTTTGCCGTATCAATTGGCTCTTCCTTTCACGAATGATTTCACGTGCAATGCAGTTTGGTAGCATTTTACCCACAGTAGAACTTCTTTCAGAATTGGAGTCAGTCCTTTCAAATCCTGCCACTGCTTTATCAACTAAGTTTATGTAATATTCTACATCCTTTGTTGTCATTTCAACAGTCTTCATAGCATCTTCAACAGGAGTAGATTCCATCTCAAGAAACCACTTTCTTTGCTTATCCATCAGAAGCAACTACTCATTCATGAAAGTTTTATCATGAGATTGCAGCAATTCAGTCACATCTTCAGGCTGCACTTCTAGTTCTCTTGCTCTTTCCACCATTTCTGTAGTTACCTTCTCCACTGAAGTCTTGAACTCCACAGAGTCATCCATGACAGTTGGAATCAGCTTCTTTCCAACTCCTGTTAATGTTGATATTTTGACCACTTCCCATGAAACTGAATGTTCTTAATGGCATCTAGGATGGTGAATCCTTTCCAGGAGGTTCTCAATTTACTTTGTCCAGATTCATCAGAGGACTCATTGTCTGTGGCAGCTATAGCCTTACAGAATGTATTTCTTAAATCATAAGACTTGAAATTTGAAACGACTTCTTGATCTGTGGGCTGCAGAATGGGTGTTGTGTTTGCAGGCATCTTGTCCTACATCTCCATCAGAGCTCTTGGGTCACCAGGTGCATTGTCAATGAGCCAGTAATATTTTGAAAGGAATCTTTTCTTTTTCTGAGCAGTAGGTCTCAACAGTGGGCTTAAAATATTCAGTAAGCTATGTTGTAAATAGATGTGCTGTCATCCAGGATTTGTTGTTCCATTTATAGAGCACAGGCAGAGTAGATTTAGCCTAATTCCTAAGGGCCCTAGGATTTTTGGAATGGTAAATGAGCATTGGCTTCAACTTCAGGTCACCAGCTGCATTGGCCCCTAGTAAGAGGGTCATCCTGTCCTTTGAAGCTTCAAAGCCAGGCATTGACTTCTCCTCTCTAGCTATGAGAGTCCTGAACAGCATCTTCTTCCAATATAAGGTGTTTCATCTGTATTAAAAATCTATTATTTAGTGTAGCCACCTTCATTAAGCATCTTAACTAGATCTTCTGGATAACTTGCTGCAGCTTCTACATCAGCACTTGCTGCATCACCTTGCTTTTTTATGTTACGGAGACGGCTTCTCTCCTTAAAGCTCATGAACCAACTCTGCTGGCGTCAGACTTTTCTTCTGCAGTGTCCTCACCTCTCTCAGCCTTTGTAGAATTAAAGATAGTTAGGGCCTTGTTCTGGATTAGGCTTTGGCTTGAGGGAATGTTGTGGCTGTTTTGATCTTCTATACAAACTACTACAGCTTTCTGCATATCAGCAATAGTCTGTTATGCTTTCTTATCATTCATGTGCTCACTGGAGTAGGACTTTTAATTTCTTTCAAGACTTTTTCCTTTGTGTTCACAGCTTGGCTAAATGGCACAAAAGGCCTAGCCTTTCAGCCTGCCCTAGCTTTCAATGTACCTTCCTCACTAAGCTTAATCATTTCTACCTTTTGATTTAAAGTGAGAGATGTACAATTTTTCTTTTCACTTAAACATTTAAGAGGCCATTGTAGGGTTATTAATTGGCCTAATTTCAATATTGTTGTGTCTTAGGGAATAGGGGGGCCCGAGGAGAAGGGAGAGAGATGGGGGAACAGCCCATTGGTGGAGTGGTCAGAACCCATACATATTTATCAATTAAGTTAGCTGTCATATATGGGTACGGTTCATGGCACCCAAAACAATGACAATAGTAACATGAAAGATCACTGATCGCAGATCGCCATAACAAATATAATAATAATGAAAAAGTTTGAAATATTCCAAGAATTACCAAAATGTGACACAGAGATGCAAAGTGAGCAAATGATGTTGGGAAAATGGCGCTGATAGACTTGCTTAAAGCAGGGTTGCCATAAACCTTTCACTTGTTTAAAAAACAAACACAGTATCTTTTTAAAATTAATTAATTTACTTTTGGCTGCGTTGGGTCTTCTTTGCTGCGCGCGGGCTTTGTCTAGTTGCAGCGAGTGGGGGCTACTCTTCGTTGTGGTGCATGGGCTTCTCATTGCGGTGGCTTCTCTTGTTGCAGAGCACGGGCTCTAGGCACGCAGGCTTCAGTAGTTCTGGCGCGCGGGCTTAGTTGCTCCACGGCATGTGGGATCTTCCCAGACCAGGGCTCGAATCCGTGTCCCCTGCATTGGCAGGTGGATTCTTAACTACTGCGCCACCAGGGAAGTCCCAACACAGTATCTTTGAAGCGCAATAAACTGAGGTTTGCCTGTAATCAGGCATATGTGCAAAGATAATGTTCTCTTCCTTACCTCCCGTTCTCGCTTGAACTCACTCCAATCTGATTTTGGTCCCTACCATTCCAAAATTTCCTCTCTGCCACTCCACCAAAGCAGAGTCACCAGTCACCTCCATGTTACCAAATATAGTGGTCAATTCTTGATTTTCATCTTACTGTAACAGTACACCTGACATGGTAGAGCATGCCCTCCTTCTTAAAACATTTTCTCTACTTGTTTTCTGGATAACCACTTCTCATCTCATCATATCTCCTGGCCACTCCTCAGCTTTCTTTGCTGGTTCATTTTCCTCTCCTAACCTCTAAATTTTGTAGTTTCCCAGGGCTCTCAGTT
Organism: Leucopleurus acutus; assembly: GCF_964270905.1. Lineage (NCBI taxonomy): Eukaryota > Metazoa > Chordata > Mammalia > Artiodactyla > Delphinidae > Leucopleurus > Leucopleurus acutus. The sequence goes on along the minus strand of NC_139159.1, from coordinate 47,616,961 downwards.
CTCAGATTTCTCTTCTTTATCTACATGCACTCCCTAGGTAATCTTCTCTGTTAAATAATATATAGACAAACCACTTTTCAGTTTACGTTTAGGCTAGAACTGTCCTCTAAACTTCAATTCATACATCTAACTCTTCTACCTAAGCTGCACTGGAACGTCTAACAAGAATTCCAAGCTTAAGAGTCTGTAACCAGACTCTTCACTCTAAAACCTGTTGTCCTCTCAGTCATCCTTCCCTTGTTTAGTAGCCTCTTCATTCTTGCTGTTGCTGTGCCAAAACCTTTGCTGATGATGACTGACTGATGATGACTGATGATGACTCTCCCTTCTCCCTTTTTACCCTACATCTGATCCGTCAGCAAGTTCTGCTGCTTCCTTCAGTATTTAGCCATAATTCCACCATTTCTCACCATCTCTACTGCTATTCCTCTAGTCCAAGCTACTCTCTTTTATCCTGGGTTATAGTAATAGCCTCTTAAGTGATCCATCAGCTTTCAGCTTCCACTCACCATTCCACATAATGATATTTCTAAAACATAAGTTAGATCTAACTTGTGTTCAAAATTCTCCCAGTGCTTCTAACTGTACCAGGGGCGGGGGGATGGAATCGACAGTTGCTACCATGGCCCATAAGTCCCCCTCTGGTCTTTCCTGAGCTACATCTCTGAACTCTTCCCTTATATCACCTGTCCTTAATGTTGAGGATGCCAAACATACTTCCACTTATAGGCTTTTAAACTTGCAGTTTCCTCTGTCTGGAATACTCTTCCCCCAGATAATTTCATGGCTCACCTCTTCACTTCCTTTGAGTCTCTACAGGTGTTACCTTATCAGAGAGGCCTTCTCTGATCATATATCACTATATAAATCACTATATAAATCACTATTTTTTATCACTATTTATATATCACTATATATATTTATAAATCACTATTTATATATTACTATATAAAACAGTACACAGGCGCTTGCGTGTGCACACATAGACACGCACTCCTCATCACTCTCACTGCCTTTTACTCACTCCCCTTTACTCTGCTTTATTTTTTCTCACAGCATTTATCACCATATAATTTTATTTATTGCTCTCCCCAACTAGAGTGTAAGCTTTTTGAGGGCAGGTTGTTCGTCTCTTTGATCCACTGTGTCCCCAGTACTTAGAAACAGAGTTGGGTTATATAATAGGAACTCAAATATTGGAGCAAATAAATAAATCCTCCAATATAAAGCCTGTGAAAAGTATTGTAAGATTGGAATATAGTGGTATCAGATCTTGAAATAGCTTGTAGACAGTCAGAACTGTGGAATATATCAAGAAGTCAACTTTTGGCCCATTCTTATTGTCCTAGAGAATACTAAGCTCTTTAAATAACACCCTTATTGAAAACTGTCACATAATTTTTCTCAAAGTCAGCTAAATTCTTCAACCGTCAGGTTCTTTATAGAATTCCTAAATCTTCTTGATTTTCTTGTAAAGTACAGGCATACTTCATTTTATCGCACTTTGCAGCTAATTGCATTTTTTGCAGATTGAAGGCTTGTGGCAACCCTGAGTTGTCAGATGATGGTTAGCATTTTTTTTAGCAATAAAGTATTTTTTAATCACTGTATATACATTTTTTTTAGACATAATGCTATTGCACACTTTTCTATAGTATAGTGTAAACATAACTTTTATATGCACTGGGAAACCCAGAAATTCATGTGACCCACTTTATTGTGATATTTGCTTTATTGCCATGGTCTGGAACCAAACCCACAATACACATCTCCAAGGTATGCCTGTAGTGACCATTTAAAACTGAGGGCATCCTTAATCCAACTTTACCCTGTGAGATATTTCCGTTTACTCTTATCCCGCGGTTACGTTATGTGTTCCTGACTCCAGACACCTTTTCTATTCCTGTGTATGTTTTATACTTTATATGAAAATATGTCCTATCTGAAATCATGACAGACTTTATGGAGAGGGAAATCAATAATCACACTTATTTAATTTCTTTGAAATATTTGCATTTAGACACAACTTCAGTAGCAGAAGCAAGACACAACCCTAGCATAGGGGAGGGAAGTGTTGGTGGTTTGACCGGCAGTTTGAGTGCAAGTGGAAGCCACATGGATCGAATAGGAGCCATCCGGGACAACCTGAGTGAAACGGCCAGCACCATGGCGCTCGCTGGAGCCAGTATCACAGGGAGTCTGTCAGGAAGTGCCATGGTAAACTGTTTTCACAGGTGAGAAAACTGTGCTTTGTTTTGTTTTGGTTTGGTTTTGCCTTAACTACAAATTATTAATTATTATAGATGAGAGTTTTGAACACAAAGCATGATGATGACATATAATCTTACTGTGTCAGGGTTGAAAACAGTAAGGTTTCAAAAACGGAAATTTAGTGGTAAACAGTAAGGAGATTTGATGAGGTAAAAACCAAGTCTAAGGGATAACATGCCATTTTTTTCACTGCACTTGTCAGATTTTATGTTATGAGTCAGTGCTGGAGCTGCCTCGGTGAATACTGTAAAGGCAGTGATTAAGCTTGGACCTTACCTCTGGAAGTGGCCACAGCTGTTAGGAAATGAGACGCTGGCTGAAGCCTGGGGGAGCAGGTGGAGTCAGGATATCCGGAAATGCAAGAACTGAGGCCGAGAGAGTCTGCCTGCGTCCTTTTATGTATTAATGGTTATTTAATTCTCACGAAGTCTTTTACCCAAAGCCATGTAGATAAGTAGGATAAGTTAAAGCATTTTTATCTTCTTTTGTTTCCTCTTTAATTTACTTTTCTTTACTTCTGTTTACTAGCTTTGGGGTTTTTTTTTAAACGTAGGGGAGAGTACATGAATTAAAAGATAAATCAGGGCTTCCCTGGTGGCGCAGTGGTTGAGAGTCCGCCTGCCAATGCAGGGGACACGGGTTCGTGCCCCGGTCCGGGAAGATCCCACGTGCCGCGGAGCGGCTGGGCCCGTGAGCCATGGCCACTGAGCCTGCGCGGCCGGAGCCTGTGCTCCCAACGGGAGAGGCCACAGCAGTGAGAGGCCCGCGTACCGCAAAAAAAAAAAAAAAAAAAGATAAATCAGTTATGTTTATCTTATTTTTAGGTAGTGTGCTTTTAAACACAAACTCTTAAGTTATAGTGGTGTATATTATGTCTCTTGTTTTTGATAAATTTATTTGTTTTTGGCTGCATTGGGTCTTCGATGCTGCACAAGGGCTTTCTCTAGTTGCAGTGAACGGGAGCTACTCTTTGTTGTAGTGCACGGTCTTCTCACCACGGGGGCTTCTCTTGTTGCAGAGCACGGGCTCTAGGTGCACGGGCTTCAGTAGTTGTGGCACGCAGGCTCTAGAGCGCAGGCTCAGTGGTTGCGGCGCACGGGCTTAGTTGTTCTGCAGCATGTGGGATCTTTCTGGACCAGGGCTCGAACCCGTACCCCCTGCGTTGGCAGGCAGATTCTTAACCACTGCGCCACCAGGGACGTCCCTATTATGTCTTTTTTAAAGAGTCAGGTGTTAAATTTGGGACTATTTTTAATATATAGATGCCCAGGATTTTTTGAGGCACTGATTTGTCATGTAGAAGGGTTTTTAATGTTTTCTGATTTGGTGTTTTGCACTGAAGTGTGGCAAGCAAAGCACCGCATCATAAGTAAGAATATTGGAGCATGTTTAAGTTAAAATCCTTTATGTTCTTTTTGTATTACTCTGTTATTACCTTACTTGGCAGACAGCTAATTTTACCATTTTATCTGGATGGCTGGTACTGTTCAATGTGCTGCAGTAGAATTTGAATAATCAAATAAAAGGAAACTTAGAAAAATAATGTTTATAGTTGTTTCTAAAATAGCTTCTTGTTACTGAATTATTTAAAGATACATTCTCGTAGTAGTGTTGATATTATATGTAGTTGATTTGTTTTCTAATACCCCTCTCTTTAAGGTTGGAAGTACAAGCAGATGTACAGAAAGAACGGTACAGCCTAAGTGGAGAATCTGGCACAGTCAGTTTGGGAACAGTTAGTGATAATGCCAGCACCAAGGCAATGGCAGGATCCATTCTGAATTCCTACATCCCACTGGAGAAGTAAGGAAAAAAATTGTTATAAAGTCAGAAGTATTTTTTAAATTAATTTGTAAAGAATTATCCCTATCATTAGGCAAAATTATTGTGAATAATGGTTATCTACTGTTAGGTTCTCTGCAAGAAGAAAGTGGTGAGATGTCCAGAGTAGGCAGATCCATAGAGACAGAAATTAGGTTAGTGGTTGCTAGGGGTTGGGGAGGGGGAAGAATGGGAACTGGCTGCTAATGGGTTTCTTTTGGGGATGATGAAAATGTTCTGAAGTTCAATAGTGGTGATAGTTGCAAACTCTGTGAATATACTATAAACCACTGAATTGTGCACTTGAAACAGGTGAATTTTATGATATGCAAATTATATCTCAATACAACTGTTCTGAAAAAAAATGGAGAAGGTAGCATAGTACCTGGAATAGCATTAGCAATGAGTGTAGTTGCTTCTGTTTTATTTTAAATTTAAGTATTATTTTAAAGATAGTCCTCTTATTTCAAGCAACTTTTTTCTATTAGTAGAATGTATCCTGCATTAATTTGTTCTAATAGCTTTTATATAGTCTTTGAAGTTTTCACACAGAAGCCTCTCCCCCTATGCTGTCATTTGCATTTTTCTTTTTAAAAAGAGGAAGTCAGAAATTTATATGTGTTACTCTTATGTTCCAGAGAAGGCAACAGTATGGAGGTTCAGGTAGATATCGAGTCAAAGCCATCCAAATTCAGGCACAACAGTGGAAGCAGCAGTGTGGAGGATGGCAGTGCCACCCGAAGTCATCCTGGGGGTTCATCCAGTGGCTTGCCTGAAGGTAAATCCAGTGCCACCAAGTGGTCCAAAGAAGCAGCAGCAGGAAAAAAATCAAAAAGTGGTAAATTGAGGAAAAAGAGTAACATGAAGATAAATGAGACCAGAGAGGATATGGATGCACAGTTGTTAGAACAACAGAGTACGAACTCAAGTGAATTCGAGGCACCATCCCTCAGTGACAGTATGCCTTCTGTAGCAGATTCCCACTCTAGTCATTTTTCTGAATTTAGTTGTTCTGACCTAGAAAGCATGAAAACTTCTTGTAGTCATGGTTCCACTGATTATCACACCCGCTTTGCTACTGTTAACATTCTTCCTGAGGTAGAAAACGACCGTCTGGAAAATTCCCCCCATCAGTGTAGCATTTCTGTGCTTACTAAAACTGCTTCATGTTCAGAAGTTCCACAGTTGAATCATATTGCTGAAGAACATGGCAACAGTGGTATAAAAACCAATATTGATTTATATTTTGGCAGTGCACTAAAAGAAGCAAATAACAACCACTCACATCAGACAGTGGAATTAAAAGTTGCAATTCAGACTGATATATAGACCTACAAATGCTGCAAAATAATTACCACTTGAAAAACCTTGTTTGGAGCTGGTTGAACTGCACGTGACTATTTTAAGTTTCAAGTTGCCAGCAAACGCTGGGTTGCATCATCATAATGCAGATACATTTTCTGTGTTCAACAAAGCATTGTGTTTCATGTGGATCTTAATTACCAAACTATGAAATGAAGGCTTTAAAAGTGCATTATTGTAAGGACAGTAATTCTTAAGAGAATTATGTTTTGTGTGTTTGCCACAAAACATTGCTTGAAGCACATACTTGTGTATTTAGATAGAAATTTGGCTTAATTTATAATCAATATAAAATACTAATGCAGTTCTACAGCATTCTTATGAAGAGAACTTGAGGCTTAGGGCTAAGTGGTTAGTGACATTTTATTGAAACCACTAAAAGATACTGTTTAAAGAACCTTGCAGGTTACTCGCAGTATATGATACACTTTGTAACATTTATGTTCATAACTGGGCATAAATTTCATTTTTTTCTTCATATGCAGTGTGGATATATACAGCTTAATGCAGCCCATTTGCTACCATTTGGATACTTAGACACTTTGAGCAAGATTGTGGCAGTTTTTGCACAACTTTGAAATAGAAACACCTGGTACCCTATATATCTTGTATATTGTTGCCATCTTAGAAGAAAAGTGTAAAAGTAGGTAATTAAGTATACTGACAGCACCAAATAAAATATATAAAACTGCAAAATAAAATTCCATTAGTTTATAAGTATTACAAAAAAGTCACCTTTCATTAAGGGGAAGTTTGCACCCCACTGATTCTTGGTGCCTTCAGAATAGAGTAGATTTTAAGGACCTACTTGTTTGAGGGTTTTGCTGTATTGTTTTCCATAATGTCCTCTCTAGCCACCTTGGATTATGTAGAAAAATACAGGGTAGAGAAACATAAATATGATTAACAGTAACAATGCTGAAAAAGTATTAGCCTACCAAAGACACACTCAGGCTTTAGTGAATAACTTTACATAACCTCAGTTTTTAGCACATGTATATCTTCTCCAATCATGAAATCAAAGCACGGTGCAGAGTTTGTACCAAGTACTAAGGAGGGGTCTGTATATGGCTGGCTTTATTTTCCTTTGCTTTTGTTTATGGAAGATGTTCAGCTGACATAAACAGAAGTTGGCCAAAATATTGCCTATACTGTTAACTTCCAGTATAATTCACTTAAATAAAACAGGCTAACCTCAGTTAAAATATTCCATCTTATGTGTTTCTTTTAAGTATTACCATTATGGTGCTACAGAGCTTTTTCTTTTGATAAAAAGAAAAATGCCATGGGCTGCAGTCTTCTTTCATCATTTTTCTCACCAGGCCCATTAATATGCTTATAACACTAGTGCCAGTTATTTTATTTTATAATGCTTATTATGGTATTTGTATATTTGTCTGCATTCCAATTTTGTTCAATAGTGAGTGTGTAAACTGCATACATGAAATAAATGTAAATACTAATGTATCGCTGCCTATGGTTTGTGCACTGACATTTTTATAAGAACAGGAATATTCATTTGCCATGTGGCAAATTTGTAAATATTGCAAGCCACTGAGAGGATTCTGCATTCTAGTCTCAGCCTAGAGGGAAGCATCTGCTGAACTTCTCAACAAACAGTGTTAGAAACTATCCTTTCTTCATGTCGAATACCTGCCTTTCCTCCAGAAAGAAGCTGCTTTATTCATCACCATAAATTCATTTCTTTAAAGTATGTTGGTTGAAAAGTAAATAGAGCTGTCATTTAAATTGTGAAGAGATAAGCATTATAAATCCTCATCTTAAAAGAAAAGTAGGGTTTCCCTGGTGGTGTAGTGGTTAAGAATTTGCCTGCCAATGCAGGGGACACGGGTTTGAGCCTGGTCCAGGAAGATCCCACATGCCGCAGAGCACCTAAGCCCGTGCACCACAACTACTGAGCCTGCACTCTAGAGCCCGTGAGCTACAACTGCTGAGCCCGTGTGCCACAACTACTGAGCCCGTGCACCTAGAGCCTATGCTCTGCAACAAGAGAAGCCACTGCAATGAGAAGCCCGTGCACCACAACGAAGAGTAGCCCCCGCTCGCCACAACTAGAGAAAGCCCGTGTGCAGCAACGAAGACCCAATGCAGCCAAAAATAAATAAATTTGTAAAATAAAAACAAAGATTAAAAAAAAAGAAGAAAAGTAAAAAGGTCTTAAAAGACTTTTAAGAGATTCTACTCTGGCAACATTAGATTATGAAACTAGAGCCATTTAAATTCAAGCTAATAATTGTAATGAAACGCTTTCTATTCTCATAGCCTCTATAAAATACATAGATGGTTTTTCTGTTTTCCTGTTACATAGTTAATACTTCATGAAAATAATATATATGAATATGTTGACTGCCTGCTTGACATTTCTGTAAAAAAGCTAAAGAGTAAATGGAAAGCTAAATGATCTTAGGAGGAATACAGCAAAGGCGGTGCCGAGTTAGGAGGCCTGTGCAGTCGGTGCACCCCATCCCTCTCCTGGTTGTACCCCAACCAGTACTGCCTCAGTCTCACTTTAAAAATGGCCTAATCCTTTCAACTGACTTAAGAAGTTCCTTCAAACTTGGATTAATTAAGGACCAAACCAGATTCCTCTGGAGCTCAACCTTGGGCTATCATAGCATAAGAGAACACTCCACAGTTCAAGACAGGCCTTAACACATCAAAATCTTTTAAAAGCCCTTTACACTTTGCTTTCTTTAAGGGGAAAATCGCATAGTGGTGAGAGAAAGAATACACAGATAGTGATCATATACCCTAGTGTTTATTGTGTGGGCTACCAGTTTAACTGAATTCTCTTAAATGTACAAATTTCCAGCTTCAGAGCACTGAGTTAGTAAGCTTTTTATGTTAAATTTATACAATTCATCTTTCTTATTTTCACCAGAAATTGGGTTAATTTGTAAATATGTAAGATTTTCCATAGTATATTGTCTAGTTAAATACAAATTTTGGAGAACTTCCCCATGATGATGGAGAAGGAAGACTAAACTCACCTCCTCCCACGGGCACACCAAAATTACAATGATTTACAGAGTAATTATCTATGAAAATGACCCGAAGACTAGCAGATAAGATTTTCCACAGCTAAAGATATAAAGAAGGGGCCACAACAGATGCGTAGAAGGCGTGGAGACTCGGTATAGTCAGGACTCACACCCCCAGGTCAGTGACCCACAAATGGGAGGAATATCACAAGCACAGAGGTCCTCCCCAAGGAATGAGGGGTCTGAGCCCCATGTTGGGCTCCTACCCCAGGAAGTTCTACGCCAAAAGATGAGCCCCCAGGACATCTGGATTTGAAAATAGGGCTTTTTAAAAACATGCTGATTCTAAAAAGCAGAGCTTATGTTTGAGAGCTGGAGGGCTATAGGATAGAGAGACTCTGCTCTTAGAGGGCACATGCAAAGTCTCATGTGCTCAGAGTCCCAGTGCAGAGGGAGAAATTCGAAAGGAGCCCAGGTCCTAGACCCATGCACTTTTGCACAGCAAAGGAAACCATCTTAAGTGAAAAGGCAGCCTACTGAGTGGAAGGAGATGTTTGCAAATGATATGTGTGATAAGAGGTTAATATCCAAAATATATAAAGAACTCATACAACTGAATATCAAAAAAAAATTCCGTTAAAAAAAATGGACAGAGGACCTGAATAGACATTTTTCCAGAAAAGACATACAGATGGCCAACAGGCACATGAAAAGATGCTCAACATCACTATCATTAGGGAAATGCAAATCAAAACCACAGTGAGATAGCCCCTCACATCTGTCACAATGACTGTAATAAAAAAGACAACAAAAACAAGTAACAAGTATTGGCGAGGATGTGGAGAAAAGGGGACCATCCTGCGCTGTTGGTAGGAATGTAAATTGGTACGGCCACCATGGAGAACAGTATGGAGGCCCCTCAAGAAACTGAAAGTGGAATTACCAAATGATCCAGCAATTACAGTTCTGGGTATTTTTCTGAAGAACCAAAAACACTAATTTGAAAAGATAAATGCACCGCTATGTTCATAGCAGCATTATTTACAATAGGCAAGATGTGGAAGCAATCTAAGTGCCCATCAGTAGGTGAATGGATAGAGAAGGTGTGTGTGTATGTGTGTATATACACACACACACACACACACACACACACACACACATATAGTGTTGGCCAAAAGTTCAGGTTTTTCCATGTGAATATAAGCCATAAAGAATGAAATTGTGCCATTTGCAGCAACATGGATGGATGTATATAGGGCATTATGCTAAGTGAGGTAAGTCAAAGAGATATCATATGATCTCACTTATATGTGGGATCTAAAAAAGGAAAATGAAAACAGACTCAGATAAAGAGAACAAATGGGTGGTTGCCAGATTCGGGGGAAGGAGGGTGCTTTGGGCAAAGTAAGTGATGAGGATTAAAAGATACAAACTTCCAGTTATAAAATAAATGAGGTCCAGGGATGTAATATACATCAAAAAGAATATGGTCAATAATATTGTAATAACTTTGGAGACAGATGGTTACTAGATTTATCATAACGATCATTTTGTATGTAAATGTCAAATCACTATGTAGTACACCTTAAACTAACATAATATTGTATGTCAACTATATTTCAATTAAAAATAAAAAAATAAACTTTGATCACCAAAGGATAAAATATATGTTGAAAACCATCAGAGCTATTAATTCATACATAACATGAGAAAAATACCTAAACTCCTACTCCTTATATCATTTTGCCAATTTTAGAGTCAATTAAGATTTTCAGCTACATTTTATATGGCTCTTTTAATGAGTTTGTTTCATTTATTTCCCTTAATTAAGTATGAGATATCATTGCTTAAAGCCAGTATTTACATACTGGTGGTTTCTGGATGCCCAAAATAGTATTCTAAACCTGGGAGAGTTATAGCATTTTGGTAGCCATCAGTTAATATATGAATAGTGAAGGAGAGTTTGCAGTTTATAAGTTTAGTTCAAATTTAATCACTGCATTTCCTATGCCAGTGAGAATCTTTGTGATTTCTGCCAATTTATTTATTCATTCAACAAAGAGTAAATCTGGAGATACAGCATTGTACTAAATAAACATTCTCTGGTTTCAGCAAGCTTATAGTCAAGCGAGTGACATAAATAAAACATATACACATACCTTAAAATAATGGATGCTATGAAAATATGGGATGGGGGGAAAAGTGACCAGAAGTATTGGGTAGTGCTGTTTTATACAGGGAAAACTGGAAAGATGTCTTCTTAGGTGCCATTGGTACAAAGATCTAAAGGAAGTGAGGGAGGAACTATGAAGACATACCTATTGGATGAGCATTCCAGAAAGAGATCTTCCCCCAGGTGAGTTAATGGATGAGTTAGACGTCCGTCTTGGAATTTGTTTGATATCTAGAAATATGTTGGCCACCTTTTTTTTCTTGGAGAGTGTCTTGACTGTTCTTAGCACTTTACATTTCCATAAACATTTTAGAATAACCTCGTTGCATTCTATCAATTTTGGTTGGGATTGCATTGAACCTATACTTATTCCTCTAGAGATCTTTCACATCTTTTTTTAAGTTTTATTCCCGGGTACTTGATTTTTTAGGTATCATTTTCTGTTTGTTAGTATATAGAAATGTGGCTAATTTTTATGTAATGATTTTGCATCTAGGGAACAGTACTCTTAATTCCAAGAGTTTACCTCTAGATTCTTTGAGATTTCTCTATACACAGTCGTCATCTGTGAATAATTATTTTTTTATTTAACAAACACTTTTACAGTGCTTTGTAGTGTCAAACACTTTCTGTGTACTTTTAAAATATTCTCGTTGACTCTTTAGAACAACCCTGTGAAGGAGGTACTCATTATCCCCATTTTACAGATGAGGAACTGAGACACAGGGTTAGCATTTTGCCCAGAATTACATTGCTGGTTAGTGGCAGAACAGGGATTCAAATATTTCTCTTTGATCGCTGCATCATATATTTCTTTTTCTGGCCCATTTGGACTGGCTAGGACTTCAAGTGCATAATGCTGAATAGCAGTGGTTTTGGGGGCATTGTTAACTCGTTAATAATCTCAAAGGGAACCCTTTCAACATTTCAGCCATTAATTACGATATTTATATTTCAGTTATATTTGTAGATATATTTGTAGATACCCTTTATCAAAATTATTAAATTCTTTTCTAACTCTTAGTTTGCCAAGAATGTTTACCTTGGGAAATATGCTGAATTTTATTGGCTGCTATTTTGGGGGGAGGGTCATCTATCATGTAATTGTGATTTATTCCTTTAATGTGTTAACATAGTGAATTTGATTCTTTAAATGTTAAACTAACCTCCTGGGATAAACTTCAGTATCAGAGTATGTAAGACTGGAATTATGTCTTCCTTGAATGTTTGGTAGAAATTGTTACTAAGGCTGTCTGGACCTTCTGAATTTTTTTTTTTTATACCACGGAGGTCCACATTTTCAGGGTTAGTAAGCAATTCCTTTTCATTTACATAATAGGAGCAGCAAGGTGTGGCAAGCTCTTTCCTCTGTGATCACAGAGTTTGCTAATCCTAGAGTGTGGCAATTTGCTGGTTGTCTGGTGCTGACATATTCCTGCTTTTATTGTTTTTCTTTGCAGCTTTTTGCCTAATAATGTTGGAGCACCTATTTCTGCTACCTTTTGGCCTGCATGAAGGAGGTAAAACTTAGATATTTCACAACCCCATGTGTACCAGGTGCCTCCAAATTCTGAATTCAGGATACTAGGAAACCAGAAACCTTAAAAAGAAGGAAACTGTAGGCTCTCGGGGGCAAGAACTATATCTTTACTTTTTCCTATGTGTGCGCTTAATAAGTACTTCATCTACGGAGAGGGAATTGAGGATAAGCTTGCTATGATGGGACAGAACAACTGAGCAAAGACATGAGAATATTTGTGGACCAAGGCCTCAGAGTTGGTGACCAATCACTTCATTACATTGTCCACTAGAATAAGTTTTGAAACAAGACAGTGGCTGAAACTTTTAACAAGGTTTTATGCCAAATAGGTTAATTCATAAATATTCTAGGATGTATGACAGCCACTGGAACATCTTTTTTCAGGGTTGGAATAGCCAAGGCATTTTACTTTTGTTTCCGGGGGCTTTTTTTTCTGTTTAAGGAAAATGTAATACGTTCAGCTAAATAAAGAATCATCGTTGCTTTAGAGGTAATGTGCAAACTGATGTTTTAGAGACAAGTACTACTGAGAGTTTAAATAAACTGTGCACAAAAGACTTTCTTTCCCCGTCCCCCTTTTTCCTTTCTCTTTTTTCTTTGCTCCCCCTTTCCCTTCTCTACCCTTCTTCCCACATTATCTTCCCCCATAACCACTGAAAATGACCAAGTATGTGTGATAGCATAGCTTTCTCTACATTCATATAATCTTACACAGTGCGTATATGTATTGATTATTGTCGCGATTTTCTCAATATCTCAGAAATCAGTCCGAGTCGCGTGGTACAGCTCCAGTTCATTCGTTTTGATGGCTGCATGTTCATGGGTATGCACTTTGTGTCTCTTTTGTTTTGTTTTCCTCTCTACAAACACTGCAAAAAACATCCTTATACATAAGTCCTTGTTTTCTGGTGGTTTGGAGTATGGGAGATGGATTCGTGGAAATCAAATAGCTACATTGAAAAGTATATGTATTTTTAACTTTAATAAGATTATCAGATTGCCTTCCCCAAAAAAAAAAAATTGTCACAATTTCCAATTCCACTAACAATACATGAGTCCTCTTTCCCCTGTATTCCACCGACAATAGATATTAGGAGCTTTATAGTTTTTGCAAGGCTGTTTGGTATAAAGTAATACCTACTACTTAATTTTTCATATCCCTATGAGTGAATTTGTACATCTTTTTGTGTGGTTTTCTTTTTTATGAGGGGAGGGAAATGATGGTATTTGATTTGCTGTTCTCTAAATTGACTTTAATATTTTTTCTTATATTTTTTGAGTTGTTTTCTCCTTGTCAGTTTAAAAGATATCTTTATTATATATTATAGCTATCATAATAGCTATATATTATATATATTACTATTAAGTTATATTTTTATTATATTTTTCTCTAAATCTAGTATTTGATTATTGACTTTAACTTTTCTTGCTGTGCACTTTTTTCTTCAACTTTATTTAGAATTTTTTTTTTTTTTTTTTGGCTGCGTTGGGTCTTCGTTGCTGTGCGCGGGCTTTCTCTAGTTGCAGTGAGTGGGAGCTACTCTTTTTTTTTTAACATCTTTATTGGAGTATAATTGCTTTACAATGGTGTGTTAGTTTCTGCTTTAGGGGGCTACTCTTTCGTTGCGGTGCGCAGGCTTCCTTGTTGTGGAGCACAGGCTCTAGGTGTGCGGGCTTCAGTAGTTGTGGCATGTGGGCTCAGTAGTTGTGGCTCGCGGGCTCCAGAGTGCAGGCTCAGTAGTTGTGGCGCATGGGCTTAGTTGTTCCGCGGCATGTGGGATCTTCCCTGACCAGGGCTCGAACCCATGCCCCCTGCATTGGCAGGTGGATTCTTAACCACTGCGCCACCAGGGAAGCCCTATAATATTTTTAAACTTAAAGAAGAGTTGCAAAGATAATTCAGAGGCTCCCCATACACTCTTTACTCATATATATTATTTTGCCATATGAAAGCTCTAATTTTCACATGTGTCTAATGGTATATTTCAGGCCTCTAATCGTGGTTAAGGTCTCCCCTGCTCCTAAATGATACTTAGTCTCCTAGGTTTCTTGAGAGATTGTTATTTAATTTTTTACCTTTAATCTGTATTGAATTTATGTTTAGTATGTAATATGGAGGTCCAATCTTATTTTCTTCCGTTTAGAAAGCTGTTTGTGATGACACTGTTATATAATCTATCCTTTCCCTGTGATCTGAATACCGTTTTTATACTGGAATTTCTAGATTTCTACAAAAAAGCCTGCTGGGATTTTTATTGTGATTCAATTGAATCTATAGATCAATTGGGGGAAAATTAGCATCTTAATGATATTGACTCTTCTGATCCATGAATACATTGTATCTATCCATTTAGTTTTTAAAATTTCTTTAAACAGTGTTTTGTAGTTTTCAGAAACTGTTTTTGTAGATTTTTTTAAAAAAATCTCAGTTTCTGATTTTTCATTAATAGTATACGGACATACCTTGTTTTATTGCACTTGGCTTTATTGTGCTTTGAAGATACGGTGTTTTAATAAACTGAAGTTTTGTGGCAGATGATGGTTAGCATTTTTTAGCAATGGACTTTTTTTTTTAATTTATTTTTATTTTTGGCTGCGTTGGGTCTTCGTTGCGGTGCACGGGCTTCTCATTGCAGTGGCTTCTCTTATTGCGGAGCGCGGCGCACAGGCTTCAGTAGTTGTGGCGCACGGGCTTAGTCGCTCTGTGGCATGTGGGATCTGCCCGGGCCAGGGCTCGAACCCGTGTCCCCTGCATTGGCAGCAGGACTCTTAACCACTGCGCCACCAGGGAAGCCCATCAATGGAGTATTTTTTAATTACGGTGCATACAATTTTTTAGACATAATGCTACTGCATACCTAATAGACTACAGTATAGTGTAAATGTAACTTTCATATATGCACTGGGAAACCCAGAAATTCATATGACTCACTTTATTGTGATATTCACAATAAACCTGCAATATCTCCAAGGTTGCCTGTATAGCAATACAATTTTTGTAGATTGATCTGGAAATCCTACAAACTTCTAAGTCATTTATTAATTCTAATAATTTTTTGGCAGATTCTCTAGGATTCTTCTACACAGACGATCATGTCTACAAATAAAGACAGCTTTATTTCTTCCTTTCCAGTCTGGAAGCCTTTAGTAACTTTTCTTTTTTTCCTTCTTTTACCGGCTTCAACCTCCAATACAGCATTAAATGGGAATGGTTAAGACTAGACATGCTCGTTTCCCATTGTAGCATGGAAGTATTTAGTCTTTCACACATCCATAGCTTTTATTCCTTCTGATAAATTAAAGGGGTGACCATGCTTAAAGGGGTGACACACTTAAAGGGGGTGACCTGTTTGAAATGATTGGAATTTGACCCTAAGTTGTCTGAATTGGATGGTTTGCTTTTTTCCCCCCTCAATTTTAAAAATTGAGATATAGTTCACATATAAAATAAGAAAAATAGAAAACCGAGTTTGGTTTGTAAGTATCCTGACTGGTTTCTGACCACTTCGCAGTGAAGCATGCCGACAGTGGCAGAGTTTCAAACTAAGTTTCCAGTGCACTGTGACCCTGGAAATTCTACAGTAAAGTAATTCAATCAGACTGAGCTCTTTCTTCTCATCAACGCAAGTCAATTTAAAAATATGGCTTAGATTTTACCTCTTCCTGAAAATGTTCTTGATTAACTTTGGCCCTTTTAATAACTTTGACACTTGAACGTTATATTGATGCTTTTTTTTTCCTACTAGAGTCTCTTGAACTTGGTTTTATTTTCCGTTTCTTCCAAATTAGTCATAAGCTCATTAAAAGCAGGAGCTATCTTTTTATTTATCCCCTACAATACTTTATTCGGAGGGTCATAAATAGTTTAGTTCACTTAGATGCTTATGCAACTCAGATATTAATTAGTTATTACACACTCAGCTTCTAGGACAGTGGGTGTATATTCCAACTTGCCTAAGAATCACAAGAAATATTTTAAAATTTAGATTCCCAACCCCTGGACTCTAAGATTTCCAAGCGATTCTGATGCAAATATTCCAAGAACTACTGTTTGAGAAATATTTAGAGTGTCACTGTAAAGTTCTCAGTAATAGGAACTTCTCTAATCTGAATTTTGGAAACCAGGGTACCTTTTAGGGCAGTGTTCTTTCAGATTCATTCATTCAACATTTGCTAAGCACCTACCTACCTATGCCAGACTGTGAATATACATCTGTGTTGGCTCACTCTCAAAACAGTGACAGGTTGGAAAAGACACACGCTCTTACAAACAGGTTGTTAAACTCAACGTGTGGAGTCATCTCTTGGCTGTTGTGACATGACTGATTTCCAGGAGATGGCACCAGACCACTTCTCTGGCTATCCCATTTCTATTGGCGTGGTCTTAATGTGTGTGACTTACCCAGTAAGTAAATATAAAGGTGTCACTAATATTTGAAAATAGCTTTATTATCCTTTTCTAACAATATAGATGAGATCATTATACTTATGGGAAGAAAGGAGTTCTATACATAGAAGGTAAGATAAGGAACTTATGAAATAACACCAGGCATTTTACAAGAACTACATAATCCTACAACCCTGAGTGGTAGGAAGGTATCCCTCCTCATTTTGCAGATGAGGAATCTAAAGTCTTCAAGGTTATACAGCTCCTGAGTATCAATTAAATCCTGGGTTGGGATTTAATTCTAGGTTTATCTAATGCCAAAGTCTATGCACTAAAGCAGTTTCCCAGAAAAAAAGAAGGGGCAGCTCTGTCTCCTGCTGCTTTTTCACTGATCTTTATTAATTAACCTTCAACCATCTCTTTTATTTGATTTTTGGCAAAAGGTATCAAAACTGATAAACTTGATGAAATGCATTGTATTCTGGAGACAGATTTCGCACTAACTCGTGTGGGGAATTGAGAGAGGCAGCAGCCCATGACTTCCACATCAGTCCTTAGGGGTCCTTTTGGTCTGGGTGGTGCCAACTGGCTAATAGAGTAAAACAAATTCCTAATGAACCCGCTTTGCTTCATCCTGTTTCTAGATAGCAAACCCATGAAATAATAGAAAGGCAAGTATAATAAACTATCTTTGAACTCACTCTAATGTAAGTTTTGCTATAACTCATGATTAATCTTGATATCTTGCTCATGAAGGAGGTACTCTCTGCATATGCCTAAATAGATTAGCGCTCATTCTGGGCAATTCAGAAGTATAATAGCCAGTTTAGATTCGGTATTATAGCTGCCCTTACAGCTTTGCTTCTTCGCCTTTCAGTTTCACCTCCTTTGCCCACAAATCTCAGCAAAAGGGCAAAACCAACGCAGTCACCACTTCTCAGCGTTTCATACTATACAATATTCTGTTGTGTTCTTATTTGGGCTTCAGTATAAATAAAGGGATTAGCTTTAGGTGAGACTATCTCTAAAAAATTTCCTTTAGGCTACAAGAGTGTAACACAATTCTATGACTAAGAAAAGCCTTCTGGATTTGATCCAGGTGGTTGAGAGCAGTTTCAATAGTGATGGGAGGTAGAAGCCAAATGTCTTTCAAAACAGGAAATTTGGGAGGTGGGGAAAATGGAGAAAATTATCTATTTTTGAAAACAGGATGGTGTAGAAAAGGATGGAAGCTTGGATGTTGAAAGAGGGACTCTTCTTTAGGTGGGAAGAGTTGAGTCAGTTTGTAGGCTGAGAGTGGGGGCAGTAATAGAAAGGGACATATTGCAGATGGAAAAGAGGTGTTATTCTTGGGGGTGGGATCAAGGATCAGCATTAGGAAGGAGAGGAATACTGCTTTCTGGGAGAGAGAAGGAGCAGGGAACATTTGGTCATAAGCCAAGAGGAAGGGAAGCTGATTGGAGCAGTCATATGGGATGGCCTCAGTTATTTCTGCTAAGGTCAGGAGGCTGAGGGCAGCCAGGGCAGTGGACCATGGGATCATGTGGTAACAACTGCAGAGGGTGGACATTAACTGATGGGCCATAGTCAGGAGACGTAGAATCCTAGACTCAGGTTCTATACAGAGGGAGCTTTCATATTGTCCATGAACCAGAAATAATGATAGTCTCTTGTGTCGTGTATAGCTTAAAAGGTATTTTCATAGGTTATTCCACAACAAACATGATTGTCAGCGAGACGGTATCTACTAATCATTTAAAAATATGCAAACTTAATGATTATGATTTGCTCAGGTATATTGTCATGTATAGTTTTCAGAGCCTGTGTTTTTTTTTTTCTCTCCTTTTCTGTTTTACTATTTTGTCCTTCACTCCTAGTCTAGAAACTGCTTAAAAAGGTCCCTAAGGCATGAGTTTAAACTTTGATGATAAATCACCCTCACTCTAATAGAGAATTACTTTGAGACTTTTCTACTTCTGGATGCATGATTTACAGCAACCCATCAGATATAACAAGTGCAAACATCCTGCTGAAATAATTTAATATATGTACCCTAACATATAATGATAAAGTTAGCAATGCTTCTCATTCATTCCATGCAGATTTATTGAGTCCCTACTGTGTCAGGCATTTTGCTGATCAAGGTAGGGAACAGAACTAAACGAGACATTTTCTGTCATAGACAAGTCAACTCAGAACACCGCAGCAGTGCTTAGAGCTATGATAGAGCTGTGCACATGGCACCACGAGGAAACAAAGACAGATCATCTAACTCAGCCGAGGGAGGTGAGGAAAACCCTCTGGATTTTAAAATCCATTTGAACTGGATTTTAAAAGATGACTAAGAATTCACTCTTGTGGGTTTTTCTGGAGGGAAGAAGGAAGAGAGAAGAGCATCGGGAGCAGGGAAACATTCCGTGCGAAAGCAGTCAGTGTTTTTTTGTTTTGTTTTTTTATTTTATTTATCTATTTTTGGCTGCGTTGGGTCTTTGTTACTGCACGTGGGCTTTCTCTAGTTGCGGCGAGCGGGGGCTACTCTTTGTTGTGGTGCGCAGGCTTCTCATTGTGGTGGCTTCTCTTGCTGTGGAGCACGGGCTCTAGGCGCGTGGGCTTCAGTAGTTGTGGCACGTGGGCTCAGTAGTTGTGGCTCGTGGGTTCAATAGTTGTGGTGCACGGGCTTAGTTGCTCCGCGGCATGTGGGATCTTCCCGGACCGGGGCTTGAACCAGTGTCCCCTGCATTGGCAGGCGGATTCTTAACCACTGTGCCACCAGGGAAGCCCTGAAAGCAGACAGTGTTGAGTGAGTGCGCCATACTGGGTAATGAAACAAGTTGCCTGGATGAAATATTGGATGTGGAGTTTGAGAGAGCAAGGAAAGTCTAGGATGAAGCCAAAGTTCCTGGCCGAGGCCAGTGTATGAATGCTGGTAACTTTCACTAAACAAGTGAAGCCTAAGTTTGAGGGAACAGAGTTTAGTTTGGGGGACATTACATTTGTAGCAATGAGACATCCAGGTGGAGATGAACCATTTGAAGTTGGCTTTACAGGCCAGGAACTCATGAAAGATTTAAGGACTTCAGGTGGAAGAGATATAGAAACAGACTGTGAGAGGTTAAGTCTTTGGATATAATTACAAACAATCCAAAATGTCAGTGGCCCAACACAAAAAAGCTGCTTTCCCGGTTAGGCTCTCCGCCCAGGGCAGGTTAGCTGGCCTCTGCTTCGGGCCCACACTCACTCAAAGCACCAGGCTGTTGGAGGGGTCATCATCTTGTGACCCACTAACTGGAACATGAGGCCTTCTCAGTCACTGCAGCGAGGGAAAAGGCTGTGTGGGGGCTTTGTGCCAGCTCGTGCGTACTCTGGCCCAGAAGTGACGGACAGCTTTTACCTGTACCCCAGCGGTCCCCAACTTTCTTGGCACCAGGGACCCGTTTCGTGGAAGACAGTTTTTCCACCGACGGGGGTGGTTCGGCGGTAACGTGAGCGAACGGAGAGGATGAGCCAGGCGTGCTGAGTGCGAGTGACGGGGATCGGTGGGGAGCGGCAGTGAAGCCTCACTCGCTCGCCCGCCGCTCACCTCCTGCTGTGCAGCCCGGTTCCTACCAGGCGCGGACCACCACGGGTCCGCGGCCCGGGGGTTGGGGACCCCTGCTCTACCCTATTGGCAGAAGAGGTCACCTGGCTCCAGCCAATCACAAAGAGGCTGAAAAGTACCGTTTTGGGTATGCCCAGAAGGGGAAGAAAACCAGGTACTGGTTAAGAGTGGTAATGCCTGACTAGGAAAAGAACTATTTGTATAATTAAAACTCTGATATCACTACCATTTCATGTGCAGCATGCAGCTATATCCAATTATAATTCCTTCAGGCTTTATCACACAAAGCTTAGGCTCCACTAGTACTAAGGTGAAATGCAGTTCCCCAAACGGTCCAGATATTTCACCCTTTCATTCAACACGCACCATCACTATGCCTCTTGATGCCTTTGTGTCTCCTCTGCCTGGCACATCGTTTTCTCGCATCCAAATGGCAAACTTAACTCCTTGAAACCTTTCCTAACCTTCTCACGGCAGGGCTGGGCACTCCTCTTGCCCTGCATAATCACTCTAAATACCTCTATTGGGGTACCAAAGTTGGTAAATTTACATATCCATTGCCTCTACTAAGCTGTAATTCTTAAAGGCCAGGCACCTTACTCATTATTCCATTCATACATTTAAAATTTTCCTTTACACAGCACAGTGCATATGAGTTCAAAAGAAAGACTGCCCAGGTTTGAATCTTGGACTGGCCATTTGCTGCATTTGTAATCCTTGTTAATTCATAAGGATTTAATTTAACTTAAATTTTCTGTTTTTAATTTTCTCTGTGCCATGGTTTCCTCATCTGTAACAGAGTTGTTATTAGGATTAAACTAGACAATGTATGATAAACTAGGCACAGTGCCTGGCACAAAGTGAAGCTAAAAAAAAATATCACTTGCAATTATTTTTACATTGAAATATATTTGGCATATAACATTGTATAAGTTTACGGTGTACTACATGTTACTTGATACATTTCTATACTACAGTATGATTGCTGTGGTACTGCTAGCTAGCACCTTTATCACATCACATAATTATCATTTCTTCTTTGTGGTGGGACTAATTAAGGTCTAGTCTCTTAGCAAGTTTGATGTTTATAATACAATATTGTTATCTATAATCACTATGCTGTGTTAGATCTCCAGGACTTATTTATCTACTAGTTGTTAGTTTGGACCCTTAAACAACATCTCTTCTATTCCCCCACCCCTAACCCCCTGATATACACCATTTTACACTGTTTTTATGAATTCAGCTTTAAGATTCCACATATAGGTGGTATCACACAGTATTGGTCTCTGACTTATGTCACTTAGTATAATACCCTCAAGGTCCATCCACGTTGTCACAAATGACAGGATTTCCTTCATTCTCATAGCCGAATAATATTCCTTTGAGTATATATATTCCATATCTTTATCTATTCATCAGTTGATGGGCACTTTAAAGTATCAGGTCTTGTAAGTCCTTGATCTATTTTTAGTTAATTTTTCTGAGTGGTATAAGAGGAGTCCAATTTCTTTTTTCTGCATTTGTTTACCCAGTTTTCCCAATACCATTTGTTGAAGAGACTACCCTTTCCCCATTTGGTGTTTATGGTTCCCTTGTCTAATATTAGTTGGCATATATGTGGAGGTTTAATTCTGGGGTCTCTATTCTGTTCCATTGGTCTGTGTCTATTTTTATGCCAGTACCATACTGTTTTAATTATTGTGGTTTATTGTATAGTTTGAAGTCAGAAAGTGTGATGCCTCCAGCTTTGCTCTTCTCTCTCATAATTGCTTTGGTTATAGGGGTCTTTTGTGGCTCCATACAAATTTTTAGGATTTCTATTTCTGTCAAAAATGCCATTTGAATTTTGATAGGGATTGCACTGAATCTATAGATGGCTTTGGGTAATATGGACATTTTAAGAATATTAATTATTCCAATTCATGAGTGTGGGGTATCTTTCCATTTGTTTGAGTCATCTTTGATTTCCTTTTTTTAAAATTAATTAATTTATTTTGGGCTGTGTTGGGTCTTTGTTGCTGTGCACAGGTTTTATTTAGTTGCAGTGAGCAGGGGCTACTCTTCGTTATGGTGCGCAGGCTTCTCATTGCGGTGGCCTCTCTTGTTGCAGAACATGGGCTCTAGGCTCAGTAGTTGTGGCTCGCGGGCTCTAGAGCACAGGCTCAGTAGTTGTGGCACATGGGCTCAGTTGCTCCACAGCATGTGGGATCTTCCCGGACCAGGGCTCGAACCCATGTCCCCTGCAGGTGGATTCTCAACCACTGCGCCACCAGGGAAGCCCATCATCTTTGATTTCTTTAAACAAAGTCTTGTAGTTTTCGTTGTACAGAGCCTTCATTTCCTTGAGTAAATTTATTCCTGGTATTTTGCTTTTGATGCTATTGTGAGTGGGACAGTTTTATTTTTCAGGTGTTTCATTGTTAGTGTACAGAAATGCAACTGATCTCTGTATGATGATTTTGTATCCTGCAAATTTACTAAATTTGTTGATTAGTTCTAAGAGTTTTTTTGGTTGAGACTTTGGGATTTTCTATATGGTCGTCCCTTGGTATCTATGGGGGACTGGTTTCTGGAATCCCCACCAATACCAAAATTCACAGATGCACAAGTCCCTTATATAAACCTCTCATGGATTCTAAATCTGTAGATTCAGTCAACCCCAGAATGCAAGCCATGGATACAGAGGGCTGACTGTATATAAAATCATATCGTCTATCTGCAAATAATGAAAATTTTACTTCTTCCTTTCCTATTTGGATGCCTTTTCTTTGTCTTGCCTAGTTGCTCTAGTGAGAACTAATGATACTAGTATTGAATAAGAATGGTGAGAGTGTGCATCCTTGTTCCTTAGAGGAAAAGCTTTCAATTTTTCACTCTTGAGTATGTTTGCTGTGGGCTTGTCACGTATGGCCTATATTATGTTGAGGTTATGTTTCTTCCATATCCAATCTGTTGCAGGTTTTTATCATGAAAGGATGTTGCATTTTGCTATATGCTTTTTTCTGCATCTATTGAGATCATCATGTGATTTATTTCTTTCTTTCTGTTAATATGGTATATTAGATTTATTAACTCACATGTGTTGAACCATTCTTGTATCCCAAGGATAAATCCCACTTAGTCATATATTTAGTTGTTCCTACGTTAAGCCCATACATCTTTATGATTGTTATAAATTCTTGCTTACTGACCCCCTTCATCATTACATAATGACTTTCTTTGCTTCTTGTTATTGTTTTTGGCTTAAGGTCTATTTTGTCTGATATTAGTATGGTTATCCCCACTTTTTGTGGTTTCCACTTGCATGGAATATCTTCTTCCATCCCTCATTTTGAGCCTGTGTGTCTTTAAAGCTGAAGTGAGTCTCCTGAAGGAAACATATAGTTGGGTCTTGTTTTTTTAATCAATCCAGCCACTCTGTGCCTTTTAACTGAATTCAATCCATACATTCAGAGTAATTATTGATATGTACGGACTTACTATTGCCATCTTATTGATTGCTTTCTGGTTTCTATTTCCATTGTTTCTTTCCCCTTTGTTTCTGTTTTTTCCTTATGTTTCTTTTTCCTTTTGTTTCATCTTGGTAAACTGGTGATTTCCATGGTGATATGCTGTTTTCCCTTTCTGAAATCTTTCATGAATCTGCCCTAGACTTTTGCTTTGTGGTTACCATGAGGCTTAGCTAAAACAGCTCATAGATGAAACAGTCCACTTTACACTGACAGCACCTTCATTCACCTATGAAGACTCCTTCCTTCACTAGCCCCCCTTTTACATTTTTGATGTCACAATCTATCTTTTTATGTTGTATATTTAATTATAGTAGCTATAGTTACTTTTAATACTCTTTTCTTTTAACCTTTATCTGTAATTGGTGGCTAATACACCATCTTATTATAGAATTAGAATTTTCTAAATCTGAGCATGTATTTTTCACCTTTACAGGTATAAAGGTGTTTTCATGTCATTGATGAGCCTCTTTTCATGTCAGCTTGAAGAACTCCTTTCAACATTTCTTGCAAGGCAGGTCTAATGGTGATAAACTCCCTCAGCTTTTGTTTGTCTTGGGAAAGTCTTTATTTTTCCTTCATATCTGAAGAATAACTTTGCTAGATAGAATATTCTTGGCTGGGAGTTTTTAATCTTTCAATGCTCTGAATATGTAATCCCACTCTCTCCTAGCCTGCAGGGGTTTTGGTGAGAAACCTGTTGATAGCCCAATGGATGTACCTTTGTAGGTTATACTTTTTTTCCCCCCCGGCTGCCTTTAGAACTCCTTATCTTTGATTTTTGGTAGTTTCATTACAACGTGTCTTGGAGAAGGTATTTTCACATTTAGATAACAGGGTGATCTATTAGCTTTGTGAATTTGGATGTCCAAGTCTCCCCAGATTTGGGAAGTTTTCAGCTATTATTTCAGTAAACTTTCTGTCCCCTTCTCCCTCTGGATCCCCAATTCTTCTAGTATTGATATTTGCTCTCTGTCTCAAGTCCCATAGAGCATGCATGCTTTCTTTGCTCTTTTTTATTCTGATTTATTTCAAAATTCTCATCCCCTAAGTCATTTATTCTGTCTTCCATCTGCTCTGCGCTACTGCAGAGGCTCTCCAGTGCATTCTTCATCTCATTCACCAGAATTTCTGTTTAGCTCTTCTTTTTTGTGATTTTTTTGGTAAAGAGTTAATTTTGTTCACGTATTTTCCTTCCTATTGTCATGAAGCTGTCTTTCTGAGTTTTCTTGTAGCTCACTTCAGAACAGCTTCTTCAGAAGAGTTTCTTCAGAACAGCTATTCTGATCTCTTTATCAGCTACATCAGAGTATTCTGTCGCTTTGAGCCCGATTGTTGGAGAATTACTGGTATCTTTTGGAGGTGACATATTTTCTTGATTTTTCATGTTCCTTGTATTTTTGTGTTGCTGTTTTTGCATTTGAAGTAGCAGGCACCTCCTTAAATCTTTACTGGTTGCCTTCAGTTGGGATACTAATCATTGGTGTTGCTATATGAGGGGTTTCCCCGGTTTCCGCTCCACTCTTCTTGTTCTGCCTTGTGGCAGAATCCTTAACCTTTTATGTTTCTCCTTATTCTTAGAATTCATCAGACCGGCTGCTGGAAACCTCTCCTTTGTCTTCCAGAAGGTAGTGTTATAGCTCCAGTTGCCATTTCTCCCCTACCCACAGACTCTGGTCCATCCTTCTGAGAATACTCCAACTACTGCACCTGCTCTCACTGCTGCAGCACTCAGGAGCATGCAGAAGGATCTGGTCACAGAATGGCAGGAGGTGTGGGTTTAGCACTTGGGGTGTTGGGGATGCCCACAGACCCAGTGGGGAGATCCCTAAATAGGGTACTCCCAGAGGCTTGTGGGCAGACTTCCTGCTGAAGTCCTGAAGCTGTCTGCAGAAACTGTGCTCCTTTAATGCCCTTGATATTCTTATCTGCTTCCTTCACTTTCTCTTCCCTTCCTTCAGTCATGGAGGTCCTCCCTCAGGACTCCGGCTGGGGAGAAACAAGTTTCTCCAGGTGTGAACCCAACAGTTGGGACAGCCCGGCACTTGCTCACTGCTTACCACCTCCTCCACGGGAGAGGCTGCCCCATGCAGCTAGTACTGGGTATGTAACTGTCAACAAAAGAGAACGTTTCCTTTTTATGTTTCTACTGTAAAGTTACTAACACACTCCATCATGTACTTGCACAGAAACTTAGTATCATTCAAAAGGAGAAGACTGTTTTGTTCATTTGCTTGAAGACTAGAGTTAAATACCCATCACAGCAGATTTTCATTTATGAGCTTAGGAAAGAATAGTTTTTTTAAAAAATGGCACAGTTTGAAACCATTTACCCACAATACTTTAAATATTCTTTAATTATTAAATATTAGATAATAATGGATATGGTAATAATGAATGTGATAGTCATCTTTCGTCTGCTCTTCTAAAGAGCAAGAAAATGCTTCAGAAGAAGAAACCTGACCAAAGACTACAGAATTAAATGACAGCACACTGATAGAGACCTGAAGGTTTTATGGTAAGAAACACCTTTACTCTGACCCAGTTAACAAGGGAGCTCTCAATATAAAGAGTTCTTCACTTTCCCTTTTGCACGAAGGGAATAAATATGATTATGCTTAAAGGAGGGGGGGAACAAAGAAAAAAGAGGGAGAAGTCATTTTAAATGTTTGGGGGAAGTGTGGGAGTGACAATTCAAATAGAAATGCAGGCTTAGTTGCTTTTATATAGTGGTTGTTTCGTTATTGCTTATATAAGCAACACATAAGGGAAACTTGCCTTTAAAGATCTAGTAAAAAGTAGAATTTCAGGCAATTTTTGTTCTTAATTATTAGGTAATGCTTCCATATTAGAAAAAAATAAGTTCCTCTTATAGCTCTAAATTAATAATCACAATTTATTTAATAATCATTTCATATTATAGACTTAAGTGTTACATTTCATCTTAGAGGCCTGTAATCCACAAGGAGTATAAAATGGGATTTATATATATCTTAGCAGGAAATAAAAGTGATGTAATAATCACTTAATGATTTTCACTTTTAAAAATGAACTGTAAAGAAATACATTTCTATCAAACTTAACAGGACTCCTTCATACCCAAAGAAGTGTAATTTAACTCAAAATTTTAACAAGTCAGTTATTAAAAGAAAATGTATAATATAAATTAAAATGCATCTTAACGAGTTCCAGATATACTTATTAAATATAAAGATGTTAGCTCTGGTACATAAGAAAATATTTACAACTAATAAAAAGCAGATTGTAGAATATATGTGTTCTATGTATAAAAATAAGTAAAATAGTTTATAGTCCAGACCAAGGGATCTTTTCTAAGCCAGGTTTTATCCATGCAACTCTATTACAATACCATCTCATTAGCATTACTGGGACACATACATGCATGGAAGAAATCTAACAATAATCTTTATTTAAAGCTCATACTGCCTTTTGAGGGCCTGCACGTCTTCTAATGTAAAATGTTTGTTTGGTGTGTCTGAGAGGTCATCAAAGAGCTGTTTAATCTGCTCCTTTTGGCCCTTGCTAATCAGTGTCAACATCATCTGAAAGAAGGAGAAAAATTATATTAGCATACAAACTGGCATTTTAAAGTTGTTATAAAAACCCTAAAAAAATCAATCTCCATGAATAACATAGTTTGACACTTACTTTAAACCTTTCTGCTTTACTCAGATATAAAAGATGCTGATATACCAAAGAAGGATCTTTATCAATAAGATTATTTTTCAGAGACTGGATGAGGAGCAGGAATGTATCCCCTTCAAGTTTGTTGCTCAACAACACTGGCAAGTCTTTCGGTTCAGTGATGGCTAACAGGTGTGCACAGGCTTCTTCATCTTTCCTAGTACTGACTGCGTTTATAACCTGGCCAAATTCGTAAGCATTGTTAGGCTTGGGGATTGGTAGTTTCTCATAGAATTCTCGTGGCCCGTTGCTTGTGTCCCCCATCTCAGAAGCACGGGAGTCAGTTGAGACGTCCTCCGAGGTCCTTTCAGGCTCCTCTTTCTGGCCTTCATTCACCTTCAGGGGGAGACAGATTACACCGTGACACAACAGCCACTGCACACACCCCAAGTTACCTTCATTAAAACGGGAAGGGGGCTTCCCTGGTGGCGCAGTGGTTGAGACTCCACCTGCCGATGCAGGAAACACGGGTTCGTGCCCCGGTCCGGGAGGATCCCACATGCCGCAGAGCAGCTAGGCCTGTGAGCCATGGCCGCTGAGCCTGCACGTCCGGAGCCTGTGCTCGGCAGCAGGAGGGGCCACAACAGTGAGAGGCCCACGTACCGCAAAAAAAAAAAAAAAAAAACCCAAAAAACGGGAAGGAACTGAAAAACACAAATGGACTGTAGTTTAGTCAAGTTCTAAGTGAAAAATATATAACTTGTAATAATCATAAAATCTACTTTTTTTTAGGAACTTTTAAAGTATAAGTATCCATTCATAAAAGCATTCATTTTTAAAGTTTAAAAAAAATCTTGACACTGAGAATATGACAGTGAAATTTTATAATTTTCCACAAGTAAAAGCTGCTGCATGGAGGAAGACCTGTAACAACTTTATATCTCTTCTTCATGATAAATTTTACATTTACTTGTTTCGTTACATTTGATAGAGAAGTCAACTTACATTTTTCAATTCTCTTAAAACAGCTTTTTCCTTCCCTCCTTAGAGGGAAAAAACTCCCTAGCTTCTTTCACATATTAGCCTCTAACTCTTAGTAGAAATGTAAGATGATAGGTAGCTGATATAGTATTCATGAATACACAGGAATCCAAGAGCTGACATTCTTCACTGAAGGCAAAACAAAAGGCTACAGCACAACGCATTGAGTTGTCTGAAATCACAAAGGTAGGTTTGATTCTAGGGTAGTCCAGGACCCCTGATGAGGCCGGTCTTGTTTACAAGTTTACTAAAAAAGTCTAAATCAATCATGAGCCCTCTATGGGGTGTGGCGTGCAGGACCACTGAAATTGAATCAGTCCTGTAGGGTTCTCTGGGTCGACCAGGAAGCAAAGCTCAGCGGCCACAGGCTCGCAGGGCAACCTGGAGTGGAAGCAATAAAACCACAGGCCAGGTGGTACCGGGGGAGGGGAGCACAGAAAGGAAGAATGCAGACACCCAAGGGTCCTTGGACCCAAGCTGGGAAATGCAATGGCTAATTATCACAACAAAAGAAAAATCTTGTCATTAATTTGTTAAAATGTCTTCATTGATCATCAGAATAAAAACATGAAAAATTTTAAAGTCATAGGAATATGACCTCAGAATCCCATATGAGTATAGGATCTCCAAAAGAGTACTTTCAGAGATAATCAAATACACATACCTCTTCAATCTCAATTTTCCTTCTCTCCTTTTCTTTGTTGAATAATGCTGCATTCTCCTGAACATTCAGGGTTCTGGTTACCTCCTCCAGTTCCATTTTTGCCTCAATAATATTTGGGTCTAGTAGGAGAACTTTATGGAGATCGTTTAAACTTTTCTGATAATTCTGAAAGCAGGAAGGCAGAGAAAATAATTTTCATACATAAAAGGAGAAGGGGCACAGATGAGCCCAGGTGGGAGTGAAATTGGTGAGATGAGTACACAGAGTGTGTGTAGTGGGTTCCATTAGTACCGCAGTAGTAAAGTTAGGCCTATGAGATAAGTCTTGGGCTAAAATATTGTAGCCCACAACACAGTGGCCATCCTCTACAGAAGAGTGAGCCCGGAATCTGGGGTTAGAAGGCAAGTTAAGTTCTGTACCACCACAGCTTTCATAGTCCCTGGCACACACAGGCATTTGTGGTCTGCTGAATGAATTGATGAAAGAGCGAACAGCCTCACATCAGCACCTACTAGTAATGAAAGCTTGAGCAAGATCCCACTTCAGCTTTCTGAGCTTCAGTTCTCTCATCTTGAAAGTAAGGATGAAAAGAGATTCTACTCTAGTTTTCACGAGGTTGTGCCGAGTAATCAGCTCATTAATAAAATAACATGGGAGTGGCTTAGCCTTAGAAAGAGCTGGGCCAGTGTTAGCTGTTACCATGATGCCCTGTTCTGTAACACCCTTCTGGTTGCCTACTGCTCAAACAGCCTAGAGTCAACCATTATTCCTCCATAAAGAGTCAGGCAATACACTGGAGAGGTTGAGGGGAAGGAGAAGGGATCTACGCTTAACCAGACACTGCACAGAACCTGCTGGCAGAGACGGACACCGCAGAATCACAGTCTGCTGTGACAAGCCACATTCTAGAACTACAGACTAGACCCGTGTTTTGATTAAGCCAAAATTAATTCTGTGAGGAGGCCAGGAATTCCAATGACGTGTCACCTCTCAAGTACTCACGACATATAATAACAGCATGCACTGGACGCTGAAGCACAGGTAAGATAAGCTGGTGGTTACGTGACACTCCTGGGGGACGAGCTGTAATGCCGCGGCCCTTCCCACTCCACCCAGCAACATACTAGAGCAAGAGTGATGTGTTTAAAAGGGATAACCTTAAACCTGCTCTAATGTATTTTTTAAAAAGGTAAATTATTTACAAACTGTAGTACATCAGCGCTATTAACAACAATCTCCACATAGCACTTTGTCACAACAGCGCAGTTGGAAAACCTGCTACAAAAGGCAAATGACACTGTGTTTCCATCCTAGGTGTTCAGGCACGGAATCATACTGAAAGGCAAGAAGGGGGGGCAGCGGGGCAAGCTGAGGGAGTAATAATAGCTAACTCTTACCCGTCTCAACATTTTGCAAGTATTCTTATTTTAGTCCCACAATAGCCCTATAAATACTGTTACTGTCCCCATTTAAAGATGAGGAAACTGAGGCATAGAAAGATTATCTTTGAGATGATGAAAGCAGCACTGAGCAGAAGGTGAATGATAAGACGGTTGTGGAGCTCAAGTGAGAGGCCTGAAAATGGAGACTTGTGAGCTGCAGCCTTGGAAATAGAAGGCCACCGGCAAGGAGTTGACATGACTATTTTTTTCATCCATTCAAGGAACAACTGTGCCTAAAGACCAATCTGTCTGGTTGGAAGAAACCTAAGAAAGCAAGAAATACACTTTGATAAATGTTAAACAGAGGCAGGCAAGTGTGAAGAGAGGGCCTGACAGCAGGAGGCACGGGGATGGCCATGGAGCAGGGAGGCGGTGACAGAGGAGGGGCTGGGGTGCCGGGTCAACACAGCATCAGACCAGATCCGGCCCTCCGTGGGCCAGGGGCTAGGACACCATGGGGGAAAGGATAGCCGGGGCCCCGGCCCTTGTGGAAGCTTACGTCTTATGAGGGGAAACAGTAAGAAAACAAGTGAACAAATGAATAAATAAAGTAAGCGTGCAGTGTCATTTATGCAATTAAGAGAAGCAAGGATGGAGACGGATGCTAACGAGGGGGAGGAGTCTCCTTTGACACGGGTGTCAGAGAACAAAGGACCTGAAGGGAAGCCAGCCACGCAGAGTGGGGGGCAGAGCAGAGCTCACACAGAGAGAGAAGTGCGGCTCCAGCAAAAAGGAGGACGTTAAAAGTTGCTAATGACCTTATCAGGCCTCAAAAAAAAAAAAAGGTAAAGTATAATCACGTGTTTGTGATAACATTTACTATTAATAAATGTGCTTAAACTCCAATAACAGCAATTATTTTAGACGATATTACTCTTTTTGATACTTTTGGCCTGATAGCATCCCCGGTTGGCTGTGAATTCCCTAAGGCAGGCACTATGTCTTACCACCTCTATGCTCCCAAAGCCTAGCACGTGAGTGGCACTCGACAGAAGACATAAATTGTAAGTAAAAGCAAAATGTTCAATTATCTTTTCTTATGAAGAACAGCTGAACATTAAGGAAAGCCCTATATTTTTCAAACCTGGCACACAGAAAAAATAAAATAAAGCAAGCTAGAAAACGAACAAAATATCTGAGAAAGCACAGGCAGGGCCCCAGCTCCCTGTGAGCCTCTGTGCCACCTGCTCACCAGTCACACAGGGGAAGCCAATCCAGGTGTGAGTTCTGATGCGTTTTATAAGCAGTGGTAGCCTTTGAAGATCCTGAAATTAAATTCACTTGGCACATAAACTACAGGGTATACAGATCAAGTTATAAGAAATCAAACCAGGAAAGATGCCAGCCTCATACTCCAGTGGGATAGCATTACTAAAAATTGGGATTATCTTTCTGCATCATAATACAATTTCTAGAATTCATTCCAAGGAAGTATAAAATTCCGGTCTTTCATTAGGTACAACTTCTGACTTTGAATCAAGTAAACAAGTTCAAAGAGTCAGGCAGCCAGTATGGGATAAACCTGTTCTAAGGGTCTGGATATAAACTCATGAGTCATGCAGATCATGAGTACCTCACGGACCCAAATCCATCGGGTTCAAAAACAGTTGAGTAAATTTTCAAGAAGCCTCTTTTAATTCATGGTGCCACACACCACCTAGGAAATCTTTACATGAGGTTTACAAATGAGTATGTTGCTAACAAAAGAAAGGGGAGGGGACTGGTCAGGTCGCCTGGGCCCTGGGAATACAGTGAACACACTGTGAATACACGACACAGTGCAGCTGTGGAGCCGCTGGGCTGGTGAGTGGGGCATCCACATGCTGGGAGGGTGACGCACCCCAGTTCCATGGGGACAGAAGCTCCTGCGCTCAGGACATTTCTGGACCTCGCCCTACACACCTCTTCACTTGCCTGTTCATCTGTGTGCTATATAACAAACTTAGAAGGGCAGGGGAGGGGAGGAAAGGGAGGGCAGCTGCATGGCCCCGCTGGTCAGGGGTAGAGGTGTGGCTCCACTGCAGCCTGAGGGGATCTAGGACCTAGAAAAGCCTGAGCACTCAGTGCACACAGGTCGTACTCATTTGATACAGGACACAAAAACATGACCACCCTCTCTCAACAAAACCTAGGTTTTATGGAATATATTTTTAGATATTTCCCTGTCAGTGATGGGCAGGGAATTACAGGAACTCTCTCAAACTCAATAAGGTCAACACTCCTCCCTCAAATCTCTCCCTCCTGCTGTACACCCTCCCGTATCACACTGTACTGCTCAGCCACCTGAGACAGAAACCTGTACTTATCCAAAGAAAATGAAAACACTAACTTGAAAAGATACTCCCATGCTCACTGCAGCATTATTTACAATAGCAACCTAAGTGTCCACCAGTGAATGAAGAGAAAGAAAATGTGGTATATCTACACAATGGAATATTATTTAGCCATAAAAAAGAAGGAAGTTCTGCCATTTGTGACAACATGATGGACTTTGAAGGCATCATGCTAAGTAAAATTAGTCATACAGAGAAAGACAATTACCTTATGATCTCACTTACATGTGGAATCCAAAAAACCCAAAAAAACCCACCACCAACAAAAAAAACCACCACCTGAACTCACAGAAACATAGAGAACAGAATGGTGGTTTCCAGAGGCAAGGTAGGAGTTGGGGTGTGGAGGATGGGTGGGAAAGGTTGAAGACCCTCAAAAGGCACAAAATTCCAGTTACAAAATAAGTCATGGAGATGTAAACAGCATGGTGATTCGAGATAGTAATCGTGTATTGTATATTGGAGAGTCTCTAAGAGAATAAATCTTAAAAGTTCTCGTCACACACAAAAAATTTGTAACTATGTGTGGTGAACTACACATATTGTGATCATTTCACAGTATATACAAATACCAAATCACTATGTTGTACACCTGATACTGATATAAAATGTCAATTATATCTCAGTTAAAAAAAACTTTAAAGAGGAAAAAAAAAAGTCAATGACCTGTACACTGACAATGTGTGAATTTCATTGTATTAAACCTTAATCAACTTGATTCTTTAAAAATACCATTTCAGGAAATGCCATTTCCCAGTATGATCTGATTTTTCCTTGTCATGTTATTTTCTACAAATGTGAACATTCACTCAAGTTTTCCACACAGAAGAATCATCATAAAGAAAAATGTAATTATACAATACTTTCCTTGAAAATAATGGTGTGGTTTTCTTAGAGAAGAATGCCATCCTATAGCCTCACACTGACCACCGGCCAGTTTACAGCCCAAATCACAACAAACTTCCCCGCCTCTGCCATGTCTCTACCAACGTCCATGGGGTGAACACATTCTCCGTTCTGATACCTCCCACCCTACAGACAACCCCAGTCCCCTGCTAGAGGAATCCAGTGGCGGTGATGATGGCCTTCAGTAATTCAAACAAACCTTCCTGTCCTTTAAAGTGGACCTATTATAACTAACAACACTCCTTAGAAAATCAGGAAATAAATCATCGCTTTTGAGCTGGAAGGAATCTTAGAAATTATCTAGCTCCACATTATAGTCCGGGGAAATCTGAGGCATCTTCCAAGGTTTGGGGACTGCTGAGTACAGAACTGGGATTAAATCCCAGGATAATGTCACTGCCATTCCTTGAGCCCACAATTTATGTTCATGAAAACCACATGATCTGTTCAGAGCTGACATTTATATATTAAAACGAAGATTTCCTCACCTTGAGTCCTTTGTAAGCAAGAGCTCGTCTATAGCATGCCTTCACATTCCCGAGATCTATCTGAAGCGCCTGGTCACAGTCCTGCTTTGCCTCTTCAAACTGGCCCAGCTTCAAGTAACAGAGGGCTCTGGTATGTAATGGAACTCAGCATTATGGAAGTAAAAACAACATATCTATAAACTTGGACAACTAACAGAAATCAGAAAATAGATAAACAAGTCCGTTTCTACACCACAGCTGCTGCAATTGAAACCTAACATTTTCCTCCAATTATGGCATTTTCTTGCAATACTTGAAATTAGGGCCCTGGGGATACAACCGCAATCAAAACAGTCCCGGCCCTCAGGGAGGCTGCAGTCTAGGGGAAGAGACAGTCAAAAGAAGCAAACACAATAAAATCTGTAGAGGATGCTCTGGTAGCACAGAGCTGAGACTCTCATCACATTTGGTGGAGCTGAAGCAAGGGGAGGAATAGTCAGGGAAGACTTCCCAGAAGAAGTGACGTTTAAGTTGAAGCCCAGAGTACAAATTGAGAATTATCCAATGCGAAGGCACTGGGCTGAGATTTAATATGTAGGGAGGGCACAGCACATGCAAAGTCCTACGGTGACAGAGAACACGGTGCTCTTGATGGACTAAGAAAAGAGCGCTATGGTGGTGATGAGGCTGGGAGAGTGGGAGGCCAGATCAGAAAGGTCCCGGCAGGAGGCTGAGCTTTATCCCAAGGTTAATGGTAGTCCAGTGATGGGTTTTTAAGCAGAGGCTGATCTGTTCACCATGTTTTAGGAAGATCGCTCCAGCTGCAGCATGGAGAATCAGAGGGAACATGACTGTGCGGGGATACCTGGGAGGGCACTGCAGACATCCAGGGAGAGCCGGTGTCAGCGGAGGAGGGGCTGACGGTGAGGGTGGACAGAAAGGCTCACGCCCAAGAGGAATTTAGAAGGTAGGACATCTGAGCTGCTGACAGACTGGAGAGGGAGGCGTGGGTCAGGGATGATAACCCACCATGAGTGCAGAAGGGAGGGAGGTGCTCAGGTCCGGGGCTCAGAGACAAAGATTTGGGGGACATAATTGGAAGGTGGTAAATGGAGCTGGGGAGAGGATTAAATGGCCCAGAGAACATTAGAGCAGACAAGGGATCTATGCCTTTAGAAGCCCGAGAACACCAGGGAAAGAAAAAAGAAAAGTGAGAAGGGGAGAGCCAGGCAAGTGAGCTGTCTGCACCGCAGCCAAGAGGAGAGGTGGTCTCCAGGAAAAACTGAGTGGCCAGTGATGCCCAAGGCCACCGAGGCTGAACAGGAGAAGGGTAGAAAAGTACCTGTTGGGTTCAGTGACAGAATCTTTCACAAAAAAGGCTGCCAAAAGAGGAAAACATGTACAAAAACAAAGCAGTGAGAGATTAAAAGTTTTTTCTGAAATGGCTAGGAGAATCCATGCTGAGCCCCTATTTAGGAACCATACCTTATTCTTCCTTGTCACTGCAGACTCTATCTATGCCCTAAAAATCCCCAAATCACCATATTCTAGGTTAACTATCTTTTTTACCATAATGTGTTAAACATGGCACCTTGAGCAGCATTCTGGAAAAATCTGCCCATTCCTACTACACATTAGAAGATGCTGGGCCCTTCCCTTAGCACTTCAAGAGAAAAGGGGCCCTTAAGACACTAGTTTGAAAGGCAGCTGATTCCTGCCCCCACTCTGGAGGACCGCGCTGAGGCCTCCTCACGAGCCGCGGCGAGGCCACACACCACGGAGAATCAAAGCAGCACCAGCCAGGGCAGCCATGGCCACGCGGGAACCTAGCGCAGTCCACGTCAGACCTTCCAGCTCCGAGACACATCATGTTTTCAATCTCTCCGATAGCCCCACCTCTTTAAAAAACACTCACTTAAAACAATTTGCTATATAGAGTCTCAGAATCATGGGAATAAACTTCGGCAAGTAATTTATAATTTTTTCATCAAAACTATGAACATAAGAAATATAGAAAGTCACAAAGAACTTGCCTGTTTGTATAAATGGCACATTCCTTGTTAATTTTTAAGCATTCACTGTATTTACTAAGGGCATCTTTATAGTTTTTGTCCTTTACACATTGATTTCCTTCTTCTTTAAGGGTTTTAAACATTTCTTCATCTATGGGACACACACAAAAAAGAGCAAGTATTCATATAAGCACCTTTACAAAACTGTAAGTAAGTGACCACAACCATACAGAGCTAAAGTCTAAATGGAACGAAACGTTGTATACAAATTAAAAAGATAAATTGGCTATAAGTAAAAATGATTATACAATTATGACACTATTTTTTCAAATTAGAGAATAAAATACAAGTGATTCTATCCTTTTATCCATATTGGCACGCCTTCTTTTCTCTGCTGGAGATAGAAATATCTAGTGTTTGGTGTAGTAACTATTTCATGAAAAGTGAACAAACCAACCCATTAAAGCCTGAATTAGACATCTTCCTTGGAATCACACCTCCTCCACTCTCTGCTCCTAAGGTTTAAGTAAAGCAAATCCCACCCTAGCCCTACCTTTTGGAGTAATCTTTGTTTTACTAACCAGCACACTATGTTCCCTTGGCCACAATAATCTAATTGGTCAGGAATGGACCTATGAGAGCCAATGAGCTACAATAAGATTTTAGTGGCAGCTTCTGGTAAGGTAATTCTTGCTCTTTGCCGTGGAACATGAGGATAAAAGGAGGAGCTATTTTGCCATCGTGTGATGCAAGGGGAGAATCTGTCTGAGAATGGGGCCAACAGAGCAAGAGAGAGGCCAAGACAGACAGCTAACGAATAACCTCTGAGTGCCGAATCCAGTCATCCCTGCAGCCATCCTACTTGTGGCCTTTTCCACAAGGGGTGCCGATACACAACCTCTTTTGCTTAAGACAGTAATGGTTGGGTTTTCTGTTATCAGCGATCAGAGTCCCAACTATTACTATTGCCTATTATCTTGCCGTGAGCATGGCTGACTCCTCACTCAGGATCCATTTCCTTCTTCCTAAGGGTACCTCAACATTCATTCAGCTATCACTCCTCTCCTACTCAGCCCATGTGTCCAGGGGAAGCTGACCCCACTGATCGGGGAACTCATGGCATGGCATTTCTTCATTACAGGGAGGGGTTCAGCAATGGGCACATGACCCATTAGAATAAATACCAACAGAGCTCAGCCAACAGAATAACAGGCTAAAAAAGCTGGGTCTTTGGGGCAACATATCTCCTCATTCTTAAATTAATGCCACCAAAAGCAATGGTGCCTCTCTCCTTTTGGACATTGATATGTGCAGACATGAAGTCTAAAACTGCTACATTTCTATTATTTCTGGCCAGAGCCTGAGCCCTGACAAGTTGTGCCTGATTTTAGAGCCTGTCTGGGCCCTTTCAGTTACTTGAGCCAAAACTATTCCTTACAGTTATAAGTCAACAGATACTCTGTTACTTGCAACCAAAGTTTTCTAACATACATAAAATGTTAAAATTTAAAGTTTTAAATCTATGTAATAACTTTATGGAGTATCTTGATATAAAATAAAATTGCATAACAAATTTTAAAATATGCCTTTAAATTCTGTGATCTAAAAATCTTGATAGATGTACTGAATTTATAGTATAAACTTGGAATGTAAAAAATAATCTTATTTGTCCCTCTGCACAAATGGCATGACATATTAACTTTTCATCCTTTATTTCAAATTACAGAATATTTCTGCCTAATGTTTCATGTTTCAAAAGAACTCACACTATGTGGCCAAATGACAGTCCCCATAAATCTTGGTACATCTAAGCTCTGAAACAGAATATTACAGAGGATTTTTTTTCTTCCAAGTTGCTGAAAAACTTTCCTCAAGCTTTTCTTCCTACATTATTTTTAAGTCTTTGGTATCCAGTCTCACTAATAATTAGTACACAAATATGAACAGAAAGAGCTGATTATTCTTGTGCTCATGATTCACTATCACATATCTATAGTATGGTTAGTATATGCACGTTCTTAGTAATGAATAGCTACCCTTTACTGAGTAAACGCTTTGTGCCAGGCCCCATTCATAATGGATTCTAGAAGCTAGAGATCTCCATGTTTTTCCCAGGACTGCTGAACCATCTAAAAGCCTTGGCAGAAGTTCCCGGCATCTTCATTCTAGGCAATGAAAAGGGTGAGCCATTGGGACATCATGGCTCAGCACGTCTGCAAGATGAAGCTCGACACAGACACACATGGGGTTCCTAAGCAGGCAGGAGAAATGGAGCTTCAGCCAGCTTTCAAGCAGAAGGCAAGCGTGAAGCCACATTAAACACTCTGCACAAAGTTCTGAGATAAGCACTGTGAGGATGTATGTATGGATGTGAACAACTACGATACAAGGCAGAAGGAGGTACTGCTAGATATATGTTGTAGGGCTTTTTTTTTTTGAAAACCTATAGTTTATTTTATAAGAAAATTGGGATTAAATTACAAGGATCCATGTGACCCCAACTTCTGTCAGTCGTTTCATGATTTGTGAGGCTCTGGTCCCTTCCCTTGGCATGGTGGCACAGCCTGAAAAAAATGTATACTTTCTTGTTGTTACTTAATAGAGATCTTCCTGGGCATGTTCCCCAAAACACTCCACAGGATGGGAGAAAGGTGCTACTACAGAGTAACAATTTTTGTTCCTACTCCCTCTCTGCTTTGTAAAACCAAAGTCAGATGTTATATAGCCCTATCCCCAACCTTAAATGTAAACAACCAAACGATGTTTAAATTAAAGCCTTGCATCTTTGGCATTCTCGAATTTCTGCATGGTGAGATTTATAAAATTCATATGGAAGTACACAGAAGTTCTTATAATAAATGATGGCATTCCCTAAGACTTAATCTTTAGATCTCTCAATTATACTTTGTAAAACCTTGGTGATCTCATCTAACCTCATAACTTGAAATATCATTTATAACCTGCCTGCTTCCAAGTTTATATGTCAATACAACCTCCCTCCCCTCTCAAACTCTAAGTTCTTTTGAATGTCTAGTAGGTTTTCTGAACTTGATGTGTCCACAATTGAGTTCTTGATTGTTCCAAATCTAATTTTTCTGCGGTTTTACCATCTAATAAATGGCACTTCCATCCTTCTACTTACTCAAGACAGAAACCCTGAAATTATCTGCAGCTCTTCTCCCACATCCAACTAGTCAGCTTTACCTTTAAATTGTAACTAGAATCTAATAATTCTCACTACCTCTTCTACTACCCTCTTTATTCAAGCCACCCTTATCTCTTGACTGGATTATTATGGTAGTTTCTTAATGCCCCTATCTCTTCCTTCCTTGGCTTTCTATAACTGAATCTCATCACAGTAGCCAGGGTGATTTGTAGGGCTTTATTTTGCTTGATTATTTCAAAAACATCAATCTCATTAAACTAGCCTTGCCACATACATGGTGTGTAGAGAACTATATGCTACTCAATTCTTTTTTCTTATTTTTAATAATAATGCTGACTTAACGTTTATTAAGAGGCTACTATAAGCTTACACAGTCAGCACATGTGCTAAGTATTTCAAACGCAACTCTCCATTTATTCCTGAGAATAACTCCATGAGACAGTTACTCATACTTCCCCCTTTCATATACAAACACTGGAGGTATGTGGCAACTTCCTAAGACTCTGCAGTTAGAAAGAGGGAGAACAGGGTCTTAACTTAAACCCATAGCGGACGCCTGAGTTCAGGCACTTATCCTTCTGCTTTACTGTGAAAATATATGCACAGCTCCCGATAACCTTCAGAAGAAATAAGTGTAGGCTTCCCCTACCTGTGATGCCCGGTTGGTGATGGCTGCAGGAACTTCCCACTTGGTCTGGCGGCGTCTCTGCCACAGGCCGCCAAGCTCGCAACTGTGCGGAAGTGGGCACAGCAGGAATGGGCGACAGCTTCTCCCGCCAGCTTGGTCCATCCAGGGCCATTAGGATTTTTGTTATCCTAAAAAGAAAATCAGATTCCTCTGTTGATCATGCAATTTGCTTTCTACATTACTGGAGGTCATATCAAGAGTAAAATGTACAAATGCAATGCATTTCTGTACTTCCCTGTAGAAAGCACACAATCAAGCCATTTGCTATCCACATAAACAGTCTTAAAAAGGACTCTTAAAAATTGCCCCAGGGCTTCCCTGGTGG
This sequence comes from Leucopleurus acutus, assembly GCF_964270905.1. Taxonomy (NCBI): domain Eukaryota; kingdom Metazoa; phylum Chordata; class Mammalia; order Artiodactyla; family Delphinidae; genus Leucopleurus; species Leucopleurus acutus. Next base: position 47,576,606 of record NC_139159.1, on the reverse strand, counting down.
CGCAGTGGTTGAGAGTCCGCCTGCCGATGCAGGGGACACGGGTTCGTGCCCCAGTCCGGGAAGATCCCACATGCCGCGGAGCGGCTGGGCCCGTGAGCCATGGCCGCTGAGCCTGCACGTCCGGAGCCTGTGCTCCGCAACGGGAGAGGCCACGACAGTGAGAGGCCTGCGTACCACAAAAAAAAAAAAAAAAAAAGCCCCAAACTATGTAACTTTAGATCCTTTTTGCATCACAAGAAAAAATTAAGACATTCCTAATTAGTTTAAAAAATTTTTAATGTATATGCAATAAAATTTTAATTTTTAAAAAAGTGAAGTATAAAACTGAAAGTTAGGAGGCCTAGAAGAAATATCCCCTGTATAACATTTCATATAATTACTAAATTGATAATGTACTACTCTTGAGAATAATCAGAATTACTTTGGAATTTCTATGCCCAAAGTGCATACGAAACACAGGTATATAACACTGGCTGTTAAAAGTGATGAGGAGTAGCAGTTACATGGAATAGTGCTTCTTCTGGAAATATTTACCTGTGGTTAAGATACTCTTTACCTTGTGTTTTTTTTTTTTGTTTTTTTTTGTTTTTTTTTTGCGGTACGCGGGCCTCGCACTGTTGTGGCCTCTCCCGCTGCGGAGCACAGGCTCTGGATGCGCAGGCTCAGCAGCCATGGCTCACGGGCCCAGCCGCTCCGCGGCATGTGGGATCTTCCCGGACCGGGGCATGAACCCACGTCCCTTGCATCGGCAGGTGGACTCTCAACCACTGCACCACCAGGGAAGCCCTACCTTGTGTTTTTTTACATCTCTAAAATTATCCACTCTTTATGTTTTCATATGCATAAAGATGAAAGAATAGGATATTGGAGTCTACTACGAGGGCCCTTGTATTAATGACATTTGCTAATGGCTATCATAATATTGAGATAACATCCCTGATTATCACTTTCTCATCACTTTAAACTTACAAAATATCATACTTAGATTTTAAAACAAAACTGAATTATGTCTTTGGGAAAAATCTGGTTTCAAAAAAAAGGTGGTTCCTACCCACCAGAAAGACAAGATCCAGCCTCATCCACCAGAACACAGGCACTAGTCACCTCCACAGGGAAGCCTACACAACCCACTGAGCCAACCATAGCCACCGGGGGCAGACACCAAAAACAATGGGAACTACGACCTGCAGCCTGCGAAAAGGAGACCCCAAACACAGTAAGTTAAGCAAAATGAGAAGACAGAGAAACACACAGCAGATGAAGGAGCAAGGTAAAAACCCACCAGACCAAACAAATGAAGAGGAAATAGGCAATCTACCTGAAAAAGAATTCAGAGTACTGAGAGTAAAGATAATCCAAAATCTTGGAAACAGAATGGAGAAAATACAAGAAACGTTTAACAAGGACCTAGAAGAACTAAAGAGCAAACAAACAATGATGAACAACACAATAAATAAAATAAAAATTCTCTAGAAGGAATCAATAGTAGAATAACTGAGGCAGAAGAACGGATAAGTGACCTGGAAAATAAATTGATGGAAATAACCACCACAGAGCAGAATAAAGAAAAAAGAATGAAAAGAATTGAGGACAGTCTCAGAGACCTCTGGGACAACATTAAATGCACAAACATCTGAATTATAGGGGTCCCAGAAGAGGAAAAGAAAAAGAAGGGGTCTGGGAAAATATTTGAAGAGATTATAGTTGAAAACTTCCCTAATATGGGAAAGGAAATAGTTAATCAAGTCCAGGAAGCACAGAGTCCCATACAGGATAAATCCAAGGAGAAACATGCCAAGACACACATTAATCAAACTATCAAAAATTAAATACAAAGAAAAATATTAAAAGCAACAAGGGAAAAACAACACATAACATACAAGGGACTCCCCATAAGGTTAACAGCTGATCTTTCAGCAGAAACTCTGCAAGCCAGAAAGGAGTGGCAGGACATATCTAAAGTGATGAAAGGGAAAAACCTACAACCAAGATTACTCTACCCAGCAAGGATCTCATTCAGATTCAACAGAGAAATTAAAACCTTTACAGACAAGCAAAACCTGAGAGAATTTAGCACCACCAAACAACCTTTACAACAAATACTAAAGGAACTTCTCTAGGCAGGCAACACAAGAAAAGGAAAAGATGTACAATAACAAACCGAAAACAATGGGTAATAGAAACATACATATCGATAACTACCTTAAATGTAAATGGATTAAATGCTCCAACCAAAAGACATAGACTGGCTGAATGGATACCAAAACAGATCCATATATATGCTGTCTACAAGAGACCCATTTCAGACCTAGGGGCACATGCAGACTGAAAGGGGATGGAAAAAGATATTCCATGAAAATGGAAATCCAAAGAAAACTGGAGCAGCAATTCTCATATCAGACAAAATAGACTTTAAAATGAAGACTGTTACAACAGACAAAGAAGGACACTACATAATGATCAAGGGCTCAATCCAAGAAGAAGATATAACAATTGTAAATATTTATGCACCCAACATAGGAGCACCTCAATACATAAGGCAAATGCTAACAGCCATAAAAGGGGAAATCGACAGTAACACAATCCTAGTAGGGGACTTTAACACCCCACTTTCACCAATGGACAGATAATCCAAAATGAAAATAAATAAGGAAACACAGCTTTAAATGATACATTAAACAAGATGTACTTAATTGATATTTATAGGACATTCCATCCAAAAACAACAGAATATACTTTCTTCTCAAGTGCTCATGGAACATTCTCCAGGATAGATCATAGCTTGGGTCACAAATCAAGGTTTGGTAAATTTAAGAAAATTGAAATCGCATCAAGTATCTTTTCTGACCACAATACTATGAGACTAGATATTAATTACAGGAAAAAATCTGTAAAGAATACAAACACATGGAGGCTATACTACTAAGTATACTACTTAATATACTATACTACTACTATACTATACTACTTAATAACCAAGAGATCACTGAAGAAATCAAAGTGGAAATCAAAAAATACCTAGAAACAAATGACAATGAAAACACGAAGACCCAGAACCTATGGGATGCAGCAAAATCAGTTCTAAGAGGGAAGTTTATAGCAATACAATCCTACCTCAAGAAACAAGAAACATCCCCAACAACCTAACCTTACACCTAAAGCAATTAGAGAAAGGAGAACAAGAAACCCCACAAAGTTAGCAGAAGGAAAGAAATCATAAATATCAGATCAGAAATAAATGAAAAAGAAATGAAGGAAACAATGGCAAAGATCAATAAAACTAAAAGCTGGTTCTTTGAGAAGATAAGCAAAATTGTTAAACCATAGTCAGACTCATCAAGAAAAAAAGGGAGAAGGCTTAAATCAACAGATTTAGAAGTGAAAAAGGAGAAGTAACAACTGACACCGCAGAAATACAAAAGATCATGAGAGATTACTACAAGCAACTATATGCCAATAAAATGAACAACCTGGAAGAAATGGACAAATTCTTAGAGAAGCACAACCCTCTGAGACTAAACCAGAAAGAAACAGAAGATACAAACAGACCAATCACATGCACTGAAACTGAGACTGTGATCAAAAATCTTCCAACAAACAAACGCCCAGGATCAGATGGCTTCACAGGCGAATTCTATCAAATATTTATAGAAGAGCTAACACCTATCCTTCTCAAACTCTTACAAAATATAGCAGAGGGAGGAACACTCCCAAACTCATTCTACCAGGCCACCATCACCCTGATACCAAAACCAGACAAAGATGTCACAAAGAAAGAAAACTACAGGCCAGTATCACTGATGAACACAGATGTAAAAATCCTCAACAAAATATAAGCAAACAGAATCCAACAGCACATTTAAAGTATCATACACTTGGGTTTCCCTGGAGGCGCAGTGGTTGAGAGTCCACCTGCCAATGCAGGGGACACGGGTTCTTGCCCTGGTCCGGGAAGATCCCACATGCCGCGGAGCGGCTGGGCCCGTGAGCCATGGCCACTGAGCCTGCGCGTCTGGAGCCTGTGCTCTGCAACGGGAGAGGCCACAACAGTGAGAGGCCCGCGTACAGCAAAAAACCAAACAAACAACAAAAAAGTATCATACACCATGATCAAGTGGGGTTTATCCCAGGAATGGAAGGATTCTTCAATATACGCAAATCAAACAATGTGATAAACCATATTAACAAAATGAATAAAAACCATATGATCATCTCAATAGATGCAGGAAAAGCTTTCAACAAAATTCAACACTCATTTATGATAAAAACACTCCGGGAAGTAGGCACAGATGGAACTTACCTCAACATAATAAAGGCCATATATGACAATCCCACAGCCAACATCGTCCTCAGTAGTGAAAAACTGAAACTATTTCCACTAAGATCAGGAAGAAGACAACGTTGCCCACTCTCACCACTGTTATTCAACATAGTTTTGGAAGTTTTAGCCACAGCAATCAGAGAAGAACAAGAAATAAAAGGAATCCAAACCAGAAAAGAAGTAAAGCTGTCACTGTTTGCAGATGACATGATACTATACATAGAGAAGCCTAAAGATGCTACCAGAAAACTACTAGAGCTAATCAATGAATTTGGTAAAGTAGCAGGATACAAAATTAATGCACAGAAATCTCTGGCATTGCTATACACTAATGATGAAAAATCTGAAAGAGAAATTAAGGAAACACTCCTATTTACCACTGCAACAAAAAGAATAAAATACCTAGGAATAAACCTACCTAAGGAGACAAAAGACTTGTATGCAGAAGACTATTAGACACTGATGAAAGAAATTAATGATACAAACAGATGGAGAGATATACCATGTTCTTGGATTGGAAGAATCAACATTGTGAAAATGACTATACTACCCAACGCAATCTACAGATTCAATGCAATCCCTATCAAACTACCAATGTTATTTTTCACAGCACTAGGACAAAAAATTGCACAATTCGTATGGAAACACAAAAGATCCCGAATAGCCAAAGGAATCTTGAGAAAGAAAAATGGAGCTGGAGGAATCAGGCTCCCTGACTTCAGACTATACTACAAAGCTACAGTAATCAAAGAGAGCATGGTACTGGCACAAAAACAGAAATACAGATCAACGGAACAGGATAGTAAACCCAGAGATAAACCCACGCACCTATGTCACCTTATTTTTGATAAAGGAGGCAAGAATATACAATGGAGAAAAGACAGCCTCTTTAATAAGTGGTTCTGGGAAAACTGGACAGCTACATGTAAAAGAATGAAATTAGAATACTCCCTAACACCATACACAAAAATAAACTCAAAATGGATTAAAGACCTAAATGTAAGGCCAGACACTATCAAACTCTTAGAGGAAAACATAGGCAGAACACTCCTATGACATAAATCACAGCAAGATCCTTTTTGACCCACCTCCTAGAGAACTGGAAATAAAAATAAAAATTAAAAAAAACAGACATTTCTCCAAAGAAGATATACAGATTGCCAACAAACACATGAAAGGATGCTCAACATCACTAATCATTAGAGAAATGCAAATCAAAACTACAATGAGGTATCACCTCACACCAGTCAGAATGGCCATCATCAAAAAATCTACAAACAATAAATGCTGGAGAGGGTGTGGAGAAAAGGGAACCCTCTTGCACTGTTGGTGGGAATGTAAATTGATACAGCCCCTATGGAGAACAGTATGGAGGTTCCTTAAAAAACTAAAAATAGAACTACCATATGACACAGCAATCCCACTACTGGGCATATATCCTGAGAAAACCATAATTCAAAAAGAGTCATGTACCCCAATGTTCACTGCAGCTCTATTTACAATAGCCACGACACGGAAGCAACCTAAGTGTCCACTGACAGATGAATGGATAAAGATGATGTGGATAAAATATTCCATATATACAATGGAATATTACTCAGCCATAAAAAGAAACAAAATTGAATTATTTGTAGTGAGGTAGATGGACCTAGAGTCTGTCATACAGAGTGAAGTAAGTCAGAAGAAAACAAATACCGTATGCTAACACATATATATGGAATCTAAATTAAAAAAAAAAAAGAAAAGCTTCTGAAGAACCTGGGGGCAGGACAGGAATAAAGATGCAGAAGTAGAGAATGGACTTGAAATGTACTTGGGGAGGGAGAAGGGTAAGCTGGGATGAAGTGAGAGAGTGGCACGGATATATATACACTACCATATGTAAAATAGCTAGCTAGTGGGAAGCAGCTGTATAGTACAGGGAGATCAGCTCGGTGCTTTGTGACCACCTAGAGAGGTGGGATAGGGAGGGTGGGAGACTCAAGAGGGAGGAGATATGGGGATATATGTATATGTATAGCTGATTCACTTTGTTATAAAGCAGAAACTAACACACCATTGTAAAGCAATTATACTCCAATAAAGATGTTAAAAATAAATAAATAATTTTAAAAAGGTGGTCCCCAAGACTGATAAAGTTACTGGTAATTAGTAGAATGCATTCCAATTAGTGAGCTCAGTAGTACTTTTTCTGTGAAAAAAATTTTATATTTATATAGAGGCAAATGTAATACATACACCTTCCCTGCAATTTCATAAACCGAAATTTCAATAGTGATCTTTGGCTATGATAACCACATCTCATATATTTTAGTGTAAAAAATAAATTTGAAAAAATAAATGTATAACCACCCACAATAGCAGAAGAAAAAGAAAGAAAATTTTAGAAAAAAAGAATTTTCAAGCAAAACTTGTATTACCAGCAGAGAGGTAAGGAAGAAGCAGCTGAAAAGAGATGATGTGTTGCCTGGGAATAAATAAGTATATGCAGGGAAATGTAACACGTAAGATTCCTGGGGAGGGATATGGTTAATGGAAGACACACACAAAATAGGCACAGATGTTTAAATTTAAGGAAAAAAAAGCTGCTGTGGCTTTGGTGGCAAAGCAAGCATAAATATGGGATTCATGAAAAGGTATAGTGAAATTTTCTAAATGGATATTTTATAGAAGATATATATGGCAAAACCAGACAAAGCCTCCTCATCCTATAAAACGATGTATCAGCAAGAGCCATTCAATTAAAAAAAATGAGTCTTAAAAGTCAATTTGTGTAAAAGAACCTTCTTGAGTACATATAAAAGTTACAATACAATCCTCAAAAAGCTAAACAGAACTACCATATGACCCAGCAATTCCATGCCTAGGTGTACGCCAAAAGGAACTGAAAACACGTATGCAAACAAAACCTTGCACGTGAATGTTCAGAGCAGCACCATTCACAACAGCCAAATGGTGCAAACAGCTGAAAGGTCCATCAACGGATGAATGGATAAACACAATGTGATACATCCATACAACAGAATATTATTCAGTCATAAAAAGAAATGACGTCAACACACATGCCACACCGTGGACCAACCTTGAAAACATTATGCTAAGTGAAATAAGCCAGACACCAAAGGTACTTATTGTATGGTTCTATTTATATGAACTATCCAGAAAGGGTAAATCCACAGAGACAGCAGATCAGGTGCTTGGAAAGGCAGAATGAGGAGTGGCTGCTTAAGGGGGACAGAGTTTCCCTTTGGGGATGAAATATTTTGGAACTAGTTAAAGGTGCTGGCTGCACAACACTGTGAGTGTACTAAAGGCCGCTAAACTGTACACCTTAAAATAATTTAGCTGTTATGTGAATTTTACTTCAATATTTTAACAAAGTATAATGCAGAAGCTTCAGAAATGTGAATGCCCAGTCTTTCAGACATAAATTCCTCCCTTCAGACCATTCAGCCTATCATTATGAACCAGATTTCCTAAACACCTCCTCAACAGGCCCCTTGTCTCTCTGTCAGATGCTTCCTTGTTTCATGAGAACCCCTAACCCTGGGAAAAGATCCTACTTTCCCCAACCATCTCGGAGACTCCCACACAGAGGATGGGCAGATTAAGAGCAGAATTCCACAGCATGGGGGAGCCACGCTCTGTCTGTTGGAGAATGCATTCATTCCACACAATTTTACTGAGGATGCCTACTGTACAAAGTACCGCAACTACAGAGACAGATAAAACACAACCCCGACCTCCAGGAACTCCTAGAAGAATAAGAGAAAAAGAACTTTACAAAAAGAGAAGGCAGAGAATTTACAAACAATATGGAAAGAAGGCATAGGTGGTAGGAGAGGAGCCTGAAGGGCACGTGTGCTGGGGAGATGGTGGATCAGGGAAAGTCCTCTTCTTCGGGACAAGAAGGAATTAACCAGACAAAAAGGGGGAAGAAGAGCCTTCAGACACATATGAGGAGGCAGCAGATGACGTGCAGCGAGGCAGCTGTGCAGCAGGAGAAAAGGCTTGGAGAGCTCTCAGTGACACGCCTGATTTTACAGGATGGAGACCAAGCCGTGAATGCCCATGGTTCCATCTGGTCCCACTCAGATCCAATAACCAACATCTACCCTTTACTTCCGGACAGGCTGGGACCAGACAGGTCCTGAGCGACCACAGAGTAGAAGCACCAAGCCCACTCTCCACACGGATCTTTCCAAGAGTTTTTCTCCAAAGTGCAGTGGGACCACGTGGGGAGGTAAGGCAGGATCTCAAAGAAGGAATTAATCCGAAACCTGCCATTCTCATTTTCCATAGCTTTGTTCAAGGTCCCCTCGTGGTCTCTCAACGCCCTTCACCTCTCCAACAACTGTGGCCCACACAGACAAAGGCAGCCTCACCTCTCTGTGATCCCCACCTCACTAATGTTCACACTTGGGGAGAATCTGTCTTATGTTAAGTTGTTCCCCCCAGCTATGTTCTAGTTTACTTAAAGACAGAGGCTATGTCATTTTTTTTTTTTTCCCTTTCTGTCTTTTTGTGGGGAGTGGGGCATGGTACGCTAGACCAACACAAGGCTCAGTGTACTATACACATACTTGGAAGAAATTATACTTTGGACAAATGGGACCAGAAAAATATTCTACATACCTAGAAATGTTATCCAAGTAGTAATTTTCAAAGTTCACCTGAAAGCAATTTATGAAGTCTGGAAATTCTTACCTTCCCATTCTCACCCAGGGGGTAAATAGGTCATAATATAAATTAGAACCAAATTCTGTGCTATTTTGCCATTTTAAGTTAATACTCATCCTAGATGAGTGTCTATTTAAAGGGCACATAACACAAATATCTAGCAGGCCCATGAAGATATCCATCAAAACCATTTGGTTTTGAAGGAATGAAAGAAGACAATCATTCATGTAATGCCAATAACAAAGAACACATCTACACTTTGACATCGTTCTTGAAGGAGGGGAGGAAAATAAAATCTCATTCCATTAGAAAACAACTAGACCTCAGGCGGCTGCCTCTGATCAGGTTACCTGTTAACACTGTCATTTGCTATCTGGATTCCGCAGTCTATTTGCAACACTGTTTTATAATCCACATAAGCTTTCTGATACTGCTCTAAAGCTTCATAGGCCATTGCTCGTCGAAGAAGAGGCTTGATTGAGAATGGACGAAGTTCCAGAGCCCTAAAGGAGACAGAAATATTACACTGTCATTTGTTTTGAAAATTACTCCCTTACTTACGCTAACTGAATGTATCCGATAGGACTGGACTCTCACATGCATTCATATCTGATATTTTACCTTGGAGATCTGGCAACATACCAGAAAGGCAAACCCAGAGTAGCAGAGCAATCAAATCTGTGGTTACTTCCTTTCTTTTAAAACAGTATCGAAGCCTGCTCTTTCCCCCGGTGAGACTGAACTCCCCGAGAGCAGGCGGTGCCCTCCCTCCCACTCCCCTGTGTACTAGCAGAGCCTATCATGGCACCAAGCACAGAGTAGGCTTTCAACAGGTTCTTGTTATTGACAGATTAAAAGGAAAATTTTTATTTGCACCTATGTATTTAATAAGGCACTTAGCACAGAACCACAAAACCTACACTGCATTTTGAAAATAAGCTCTCCAAAACTTAATACAGTTGATTATGATTTACTTGCTGCCAAAGGGCTTCAAACATAGACCCGAGGAAATCAAGGGAGTAAGTACCCAATAATTTCTTGTAAGTCATGAATTTTCACCTTGTACTTTTTAGCCTATGAAGCATTTCCAGTATCACTAGAGATGTATTTCAAGGTTATGTTCCTTGGTTTTGTCTGAAATAACTGCTTAAAGCTACCTCACTACTTAAGGCACTTCATTATATTCTGAAACAAAGAATACAATCAAAAGATTGTATTTATGAATGAAAACTATTGTACTCTTAGTTTTAACAAAATCAGCTGAAACTGTAAAGAAGTACTCCGTGCAGAGATCCTATGAAGAGCTAATAATCCACTAACAAATCTCCGTGCCAGACTGCCCACAGCGGGCATAAAGGTTTGCTCTTCTGGTAATTCTTATGCATGAGCAGTTTATAGATCAGACATAACTTGCTTCAGGAAAAGCACGAGTGAGGGCTTCTTGACTTTTTCCCCAACAGTCCTAGAGATCTGCTGTCTATACCTGTCTATAGTGATCTGGAAGGAGGAATCTCCGACAACATCTGCCATTGTTAGTCTCTGCAGACATTCTCATCTAATGTCACAACAAGCCTGCAAGGTAAATAGTAACATGTTCATGTTGCAGGTGAGGAAACGGAGAGACACAGGGAGCAGTCTGCCCACGTGCCCGTTCTTCTGAATTTAAGCTGCAGGAAAACACTGGCGTTGCGGGAGCTGATCACCACTGTATCCCAGTGCCTAGATCACTGCCAGGCCACTGGAGGGACTCAGCAAACCCCTCCCAAATGAACCTGCAGGGCCTACACGCTTTCTACCACGAACAGAAACAAGAGCACCACAGATAAAGGAACTCAGAGTCACCTGCCATTCAGGGATCCCCAACCCGTGGGCCACGGACCGGTACCGGTCCACGGCCTGTTAGGAGCCGGGCTGCACAGCAGGAGGTGAACGGTGGGTGAGCAAGTGAAGCTTCGTCTGCCGCTCCCCATCTTCGCAGCCCCTTGCATTACTTCCTGAACCATTCCCCCAATCCGAGGAAAAGTTGTCTTCCGCGAAACTGGTCCCTGGTGCCATAAAGGCTGGGGACCACTGCTCTACATCGTACAGATACTCAACTGGGTGTGTTCCTCAGCTGTGTATCATAGAATTTGTTCTAGAAATGTCATTAAACCTAATTAGCTTCATTTCTTTGAAAAATAACCAATTTTGCTTTGCCTAAGTGTTAGGATTGGGGATGATTTTAATGATCTTCTTTGCGTTGTACTGGGTTTTAAGACTTTTTTGTATAATAGGTATGTATTACTCTTGTGACCAGTAAAAGTTATTTTAAAAATAATTAAAGTCTATTAAAAACACTCAAACACTAGAAAACAGGTTTCTGGGCATCTGTACCACTACCTTAAATCTACCTTAGTTAAATGCTTAGGGAATATTAACTACACAGTGATTATAAATATAGGTCACAAACACAAGACTACCCCCATTTTACCAAAGACTTCCAACACCCAAGGTGCTATTTATCCACAAGAGAGACCTGAGGTAGGCGTGGAATCTAAAACTGAATGAGATGATGCATTTAATTTTTAGCATTGCCCAGCCAAGTAAATGCAAGGTTTTTTCTCTTTAACCGCAATCCTGAAAATGAATGTGAGCTTTTAAGTGAGAATTCCACTAGAAGGAAAAAAAAAAAGCACATCCATTCATAAAAACAAACACAGAAAACTTTTAAACCAGAGTTTACAAAAGCTTAACTATTCAAGTTAACACAGTTAAGACTCTTAAATCGTCTTCTAATTTCAAGTCCGTCTGTGAGCAACAAAGATGAGAAAAAGCAGAGAATTACCAGGCAACATTCATTCGTCTTGATTCTGTCAGAATACCCTCAATGGAAAATCAGTGAAAGATTTCTGATGTGGTTTAGATAACCCAAAAGATTCTCTGACAGACGGGAACAGTGAAGATTTTTCTTTTAGCTGATAAGCAATTATGAGAATGACAAGTAATTTCTAGAAATAATTCTAGAATTTCTAGAAATAATTCTAGAATTATTTCTAGAAATTGTTTTATTGTTTAAAATCATTTGGTTTTAAACTTTTCTTAGGTGTCATAACCCTGTTTCATGCTTCACCTGGAAGCCTAACCTAGAAACCTGGAGATGCTGAGGGGAGGAGAGGGCAGGGCCTGCAGCCACTGAGCTCCTCAAACAGCCTCATGCTCCCAGCAGCTGCTCTCCATAAGCCCCTGGGAAAGAGCTCAAGGGAAGTGCTTCAGAGTAGGCCCCAGGAGTGTAGACACTTAAAATCAAAGACTTTTCCCCAAAAATGCATACAAAGTTATTTCATAGGTTCCCCCTCTCCCTTATTTTAAACTTTGCCCTGGGCAGTTTTTCTTTTTCGCTGTTTGAATCCTGCTACCACTTGTTTTGTAATAAGCGCTCCTGCAACAGGAAACAACTCTCCAAGGAGCAAAGATAATTAACTGAAAAACTAAAAAATAGGCTCCCTTTAAAATGTATGTAGTATTTTTCAGGTGAAGAGAAAACAGTCATCCTTCTGCTAATAATTGGTTCCTAGTTTATACATATTTAAATACAGCCATATTTCAACATGTTCACATAAGTAAATCATGGTTTCCCTGGCACTGAAATGAGATTGAGAATCGCTGCTTTGGCGTAAAAATCACACCATGCTCCTTATGCTAAGACTCATACACCAGGTATCAAAGAAAACATCTAAGTAGGTCGGCTTCTAGAAAGGTCAGTACTGACCAGCAGAACCAGATTCCTCAGCCTAGAACACAGCTTTTAACTAAGGACACCTTACCTAAACCACCACCCACCTCCCTCCCTCCCTCCCTCCCCCGCAGGCAATCTCCCGCTCTCCTCCAGGGCAAACCTCCATTCTAGCGCCCACCCCCACTCCTGACCCCAGAGTCTCCTCTGTGACTTCCTCCTGGGTCTACACTGAAAAAACGCATTTTAGCAAGAAAATGTCTGCCACCTTACTCTCACTTAAGGATAAAGTGAGTCCACTGTTTGTAACTAGAGTCCTGAACTCACTCACTGAAGGAAGACCTAAGACAAGTCTGAAGGGTAATATATTACCATCACACACTTGAACTGAAAGATTCTTAGCTGCAAATCACAACGTGCCTGATAATCTGCAAATACACGTGGTCTTGTTGTTAGTTATGGGCGGCGGTAGTAAATGTTTAACAACCGGCTCTCCTGAGAAAAGAGGCCCAGGTTTGGGGCATTTGCCAATTTTCATGGTATTAGTAGTACTCCAACCATGGCAGATTTCAACTACCAACTTGACTTCAACCAACTCACAAGATCCTGAAAACCTAACAATTAGCTGGTGTGAGATAGCACAGCAGTAGGTGGGGTCTAGAGTCAGACCAATGTGAATATAAATATTATTGATTTTAAATATGAATATGTAAAATCGGCAAAAAATCCAAGCAGCTCACGGCCTTCTTTTTAAACTGCAGGCACAGATACCAGCAAGATTTTATCCATATCAATAAACTGATACTATCAATGGAAAAAAAAAACTGTTTACCTTATAATCAAGGTGTCCACACATGCTACTGTCCAAACTAGGGCTTCTGAGAGTGAAAGGGGATGATGTTAACAATTATACCAGACTACAGGAGTAAACCAAAACTGTGAAGGTTAAACCAGTACATATGGCTTCTTATTTTTTAGATGCACTAATAGTAGCTTCTTTCCAAAGGGCTCCTGAAGCAGGCTTATTATTTAATGGTAAAATGATACTTTTTATTCATGTAAATATATTCATCCATCTCAGCATGTAACTTGTTGAGTACCATGGGTGACTAACATGCTTGAGGGATGCAACCCTATGATACATGATTCTTGACCTCAGGGAGCTTAAAATCCAATGCAGTGGATGACATAAGTACCTACAGGTGTGAGAGTGACAGTGCAAGCATTACAGCCATGCAGATGACCAGGGAGCCTGAGGTGATCAGGAAAGCAGAGAGGATGGGGAAGCTGAAGAGGAAGGATTTCTGAAAAGCAAAGATGTACAGAGGGCATTATAGATATGAACCAAATGGGAGCAGAAAACTTTTTTGGGGGGCAGTGTGGTGACAGAGGAGGTTATAATTATCTAGAAGACCATACTGAGCCACTGAACACCCGCTGAAACAGTCTGCACAAAATAATGCTTCAGGAAAAGCTATTCTGATGCCACAGTGGATTGGAGGAAGCAGAGACTAGTTAGAAGGCTTCTCCAGTACTCTGAGACTGATGTGAAAAAGAGTATGAATTAAGGTGATAGCAGTGGAAGTGAAAAAAGTTTGCACAATCTTCTATAATTGTCTTCATATATGTGAAAGGATTTACAAGTTTTATGTATTAACCAATTAACACATCTTAAATGTCTTAATTAGACTCTTACGCAGAAAATTTAGTATATTAAATACTGCATTCATCACAGTGAAATGATAATATCTTGACAAAGCTGAAAACGGGCAGTTTACCTGTTACAATCTTGAATGCAGCCACTGCAATTTCCGTCTTTTAGGTAACATGCTGCTCTATTTGAATATAAGATACTTAGATCATCTGCATTTCCACTTCCTAAAATCACATTTAATTAAATACAGTTAAAATCCATTAACGAAATCACAGTTCAACAGACAACTGAGGTCTCCCGCGGCACTGCAGTCCTACACCCCGCTGCTAATGCAGCTCCGAGGACCTCCCTGTGCCCGCAGTGGCCAGAGAGGCCAAGCCCGTAAGGGACCGCTGCAACCGTGCCCCGCCCGGGCACACGCTACGCGTTCCAAGGTACAGCTCCCGGAAGTGGAGTCGCTCCCGCCCTGCCCTCGGTTACTGGGAAGGAACCTACAGGGCGAGCGCCTGTCAATCGGGAGGTGGCCCGCGCCTCTCCCGCGGTGGCCCCTTTAGGTCCCGCGAGCCGCAGCCCGAGGGGCCAGGGACCCCGTGGGCGAAGCTCACTCACCTGCGGGCTCCAGCTGCGCGATCACCGCCGAGTACCTGAGAGCCGCCTCGGCGAACTGCCCGTTTTTAAAGAGCTCGTTGCCCTGGCTCTTCAGGCCGGCGGGGCCGACTGGGGCGGCGGGCGCCGGCGCCGGCGGCGTGCCAGGTCCGGGGGACGCGCCGGGACCAGGGGGCGCGCTGGCCGCAGGGCCCCCGGAGCGCCGCCCGCCGCCCGGGTGCCCATTAGAGCCGCCCGCCGTCGCCGGGGCCCGCGGCCGGTCCCGCTTGTCCGCGCCGACCTCCGGCGCCCGGCCCCGCCGCGGCGCGCCCCTCTGCGGCCGCCTGCCGCCCTCGCTCTTGCCAGTCAGCTTCTTCTGGATGTTGCCCATGGCGCGCGGCTCGGCGGCGCGCCCGGCATGCGCCGGCTCCGCGGCCTCTGTGGGGAGTGGATGCGGGAAGTGAGTGTTTGCATCATCGCGAGCAACTACCAGGGAGGCCGCGGCGGTGCCGGCGCAGGGGCGGGGTCGCGGGAGAAGCCAGGCAGAGTGGGCCCGCCCCTCGGGCGGAATCCGGCGGTTCCGGCGCCTTTGGGGGGCCGGTTGGCCCAGAGGGTTAACAGCGGAGGTCGCGCTCCGAGCCCTAGTGGCTTCCCGGGCTAGGGACGGAAGCCAACCCCGGATTTAACTCTTCAAACGCTGAAGAGCTTGGGACGTGAAAACCGGCATTTCAAAATCATTCCCTTCATCAACGTATACGTATCGAGGTAGGTCTTACAAAATATGTACTTTTCTTCCATTTACAGTTTAGAAATGAATGAATGAAGTTACTAAAACTTGAATACAATAATTGCACCCAAAGTTAGGGCACCCTTTCCTTATGTTAAGGGACTGGGAGAAGATAATTTGAAAAAAAAAAAAAGTCCAAGTGATTTTTAAGCCATTTAAAAATGATTTTAGCAAAGAACTCACATAAAACAGGCACCTGGTTTTTAAAGTGAACCTTAAAAAGACAGTAAAATTTCCAGTACAATACCTTATTCAAACTTAAAAGTTCCTTTGATCTTGATTGAAAGATTTCAGGTACTTATCAGAGGTTAAATAATTGATTATTGAATTGATATTTAAATAGGCAAATGATGCATAAATATTTCATTGATGGGTGTCTTAATATTTAAAACAAAGCAATTCATCATTTCAAAGCACTACATGCAGAAACTTCCCAGCTTTCTCTTGTAACAAATTCTAATCTGATTTTTAATGAATCTATTTCCCATTCTGTTTCATGAATGGTAAAGCCAGAATTTGAAGCACAAAGACAGAGGAAGTAGAAAACCACTAGTACTTAAATAAAAATCAGTGGATGGATGATCACCTTAAGGCAAGCAATGAGTATAAAAACACACTAATTAATAAATACAGCTTTCTATACAGCAGAATAACATCCAGTTTTGGATCACTAACCAAAAGGGGCTTAACAATAAAAAGATGATCTTATTATAGAGATAAATCCCCAAATGGGACCCAGAGCAAGGCTCCAGTACTCTTCATCTGGTATCTGCTGCTCAAGTCCCACCCAGCATAAAAATGGATGGAAGCTTAAGTCAGTGTCAGTAGAAACGATGGACAGCTAGTATTATTTTCTATTCCCTTGTATGTCTGACCAATACTATTACTAAATAGCTGCCATTTATTTAGAACTTAACATGGGTCAAGACCTTTACATACATTATCATTTTCATTATCGTTAATCTTCATACCAAGTATTGTCCCCACATTACAAATGAAGCAAGAGAAACACATGGAAGAAGCTAAGGAATTCTCTCAAGCATGAAGAGCTAGAAACCAACATAACTGAGATTCAAATGAAATGAATGCTGTACCTCTTTCCTTAAGACTGAAATGCCCCTTAACATTTTCCTGCAAAGGTAGAGGCCTGAACATGAAAGACCTGTGAGTCCTGTTGGGTATTTAATTACCTGTGGGACATTCCAGAGGAGTTGTTCAGGAGGTAGCTCCAAATGTAGGTCAGATGAGGCCTTATCTAGAGACATTGACTTGGGAATTGCTGGCATAAAAAGGATCACTGAAGTTTGAGTGTGAATGGAGTCACCGAGATCTTCCAAAGGATCCTAAGAAATAAAACACTTAAAGGGGGGCTTCCCTGGTGGCGCAGTGGTTGAGAGTCTGCCTGCAGATGCAGGGGACACGGGTTTGTGCCCCGGTCCGGGAAGATCCCACATGCCACGGAGCGGCTGGGCCCGTAAGCCATGGCCACTGAGCCTGCACGTCTGGAGCCTGTGCTCCGCAACGGGAGAGGCCACAACAGTGAGAGGCCTGCATACCGCAAAAACAAAAACAACAACAAAAACAAAACGCTTAAAGGATGATCAGAATCTCCAGTGGAGATGGAGGAGTACCTAGAAATGAGAGAGAAAACAGGAGGGTGTACTGCCTCAGAAACCAAGAAGAAAGAGTATTTCAGGGAGAAAGGAGTAAACAGTAACCAATATCAAAGGAAGGAATGGCCAAGAGTTTTGACTGCATAAGGATTAAAGAAAATCATTAGATCTGAAGACCACAAAGACTTCAGTACCCTGGGGTGGGGTGGTTTGGGTAGCTGGTAGATACAAAAATCCTCAATGAAATACTAGCAAACTGTTAAAAGGATTATACATCATGACCAAGTGGGATTTATCTCAGGAATGGAAGAGTAGTTCAACAGTAGAAAATCAATCTATGCAACAGATGACATTAAAGGACAAGGCGAAAAACTGACACGGTCATAACTGACATTGAAAAGGAACCTGACAAAATCCAACACCCCTTCATGATAAAAACACTCAGAAAACTAAGAAGAGAAGTAAAATTTCTCAACATGATAAAGTACTTTTATGAAAAACAGCTAACATCATACTCAATAGTGAAATCCTGAAAGCTTTCCCCTGAAGCTCAGGAACAAGACAAAGATGCTGTTTTCACTGCAGCTACTCAACATTGTACTGGAAGTTGTAGCCTGATCTATTAGACAAGAAAAAGAAATAAAAGACATACATATTGAAAAGGAAAAAGTAAAACTATCTCTATTCATAGATGACATGATTATCTACAGAGATGACATGATTATCTACAGAGATGACATGATTATGTCATAGATGACATGATTATATATAGATTATCTATCTATACCTATATATATATATACATATATATATATATGTACATAAATGTACATATATTCCCAAAGAATACACACACACACAAACCACTACTAGAGCTAATAAGCAAATTCAGTGATTTCAGAGTACAAGATCAACATACAAATATCAGTTGTTTCTATAAATCAGCAATGAAAAATCCTGAAAGGAAATTACGAAAATAATTACATTTACAGTAGCATCCAAAGGAATAAAATATTTAGGAATAAATTTAACCAAGGCAGTGAAAGACTTGTATAATAAATATTGCTGAAAGAAATTAAATAGGGCTTCCCTGGTGGCGCAGTGGTTGAGAATCTGCCTGCTAATGCAGGGGACACAGGTTCAACCCCTGGTCTGGGAAGATCCCACATGCCGCAGAGCAACTAGGCCCGTGAGCCACAACTACTGAGCCTGCACGTCTGGAGGCTGTGCTCCGCGACAAGAGAGGCTGTGATAGTGAGAGGCCCGCACACCATGATGAAGAGTGGCCCCCGCGTGCCACCACTAGAGAAAGCCCTCGCACAGAAACGAAGACCCAACACCAACACAGCAAAAATAAATTAATTAATAAACTCCTACCCCCAACATCTAAAAAAAAAAAAAAAAGATCCTTTAAAAAATAGAAATTAAATAAATGGAAAACCATCTCTTGATCATAGATAGGAAGACTTAATGTTGTTAAAATATTAATACTATACAAAGCAGTCTACAGATTCAACATAATCCCTATCAAAACTCCACAGTCTTTTGGGCAGAAATGGAAAAGCTGATCCTCAAATTCATGTGGAATTTCAAGGGGCCTAGAATAGCCAAAACAATCTTGAAAAAGAGAACAAAATCAAAGGACTTACACTTCAGACTTCAAAACTTATGGAAAGCTACAGTAATCAAAACAGCGTGGTACGACATAAGGATAGACATATAAACCAATGAAATAGAGAGTCCAGAAATAAACCCATGCATCTATGGCCATGTGATTGTTTTCTTAGGGTAAAATATGTTTGAATTTTTATCAAATGCAAATCAATGAAACATCTAAAAACCACAGCTTTGGACCATGTCAGTCAGGTGGTTTTTTTGTTTGTTTGTTTGTTTTAATACACCTTTATTATTTTTTTTGAGGTATAGTTGATTTACAATATTATATGTTTTAGATGTACAAAATATTGATTCACAATTTTTAAAGGTTATATTCCATTTATAGTTATTATAAAATATTGGCTATATTCCCTGTGCTGTATAATATACCTTTGTAGCTTATTTATTTTACACATAGTAGTTTGTACCACTTAATCCAATACCCCTACCTTGTCCCTCCCTGCTTTCCTCTCCCCTCTGGTTTGTTCTCTACGTCTGTAAGTCTGTTTCTTTTGTTATATCCACTATTTTATTTTATTTTTTAAATTCCACATATAAGTTTTATCATATAGTATTTCTCTTTCTCTGACTCATTTCACTAAGCATAATACCCTCCAATTCCATCCATGTTGTTGCAAATGGCAAAATTTCACTCGTTTTTTAAGACTGAGTAGTAGTCCAGTGTGTGTGTGTGTGTGTGTTACATTTTCTTTATCCATTCATCTGTTGATGGACACAAGTTGCTTCCATATCCTAGCTATTGTAAATAATGCTGCTATGAACATTGGGGTACATATATCTTTTCAAATTAGTGTTTTCTTTTTTTTAACATCTTTATTGGAGTATAATTGCTTTACAATAGTGTGTTAGTTTCTGCTTTATAACAAAGTGAATCAGCTATACATATACATATATCCCCATATCTCCTCCCTCTTGTGTCTCCCTCCCACCCTCCCTATCCCACCCCTCTAAGTGGTCACAAAGCACCGAGCTGATCTCCCTGTGCTATGCAGCTGCTTCCCACTAGCTATCTATTTTACATTTGGTAGTGTATATATGTCCATGCCACTCTCTCACTTCATTCCAGCTTACCCTTCCCCCTCCCCGTGTCCTCAAGTCCATTCTCTACGTCTGCATCTTTATTCCTGTCCTGCCCTTAGGTTCTTCATAACCAATTTTTTTTTAGATTCCATATATATGTGTTAGCATACAGTATTTGTTTTCATTTTATTTGAATACATACCCTGGAATGGAATTGCTGGATCATATGGTAGTTCTATTTTTAGTTTTGTAAGAAACCCTCATACCGTTTTCCACAGTAGCTATACCAATTTACACTCCCGCCAACAGTGCACAAGGGTTACATTTTCTCCACATCCTTGCCAACATTTGCTCTTTGCGGTCTTTTTGGTGATAGCCATTCTGACAGATGTGAGGTGATATCTCATTGTGGTTTTTTTTTTTTCCCCTGACCATTTTTTATTTTATTTTATTTGTATTTTTTTTGCGGTAGGCAGGCCTCTCACTGCTGTGGCCTCTCCCGCTGTGGAGCACAAGCTCTGGACGTGCAGGCTCAGCAGCCACAGCTCATGGGCCCAGCCGCTCCGCAACATGTGGGATCCTCCGGGACCGGGGCACGAACCCATGTCCCCTGCATCTGCAGGCGGACTCTCAACCACTGCGCTACCAGGGAAGCCCTCTCATTGTGGTCTTGATTTGCATTTCTCTGATGATTAATGATGTTGGTCATCTTTTCATGTGCCTGTTGGCCATTTGTATATCTCCTTTGGAAAAATGTCTATTCAGGTCTTCTGCCCATTTTTTAATCGAGTCGTTGTTTTGACCTGGGTTGTTGGAGCTGTTTATATATGTTGGATATTAACCCCTTATTGATCTTATCATTTACAAATATCTTCTCCCATTCAATAGGTTGTCTTTTTGTTTTGTTGGTGGTTTCCTTTGCTGTGCAAAAGCTTTTTAGTTTAATTAGGTCCCATTTGTTTATTTTCGCTTTTGCTTCCTTTGCCTGAGGAGACAGATCCAAAAAAATATTGCTACAACTTATGTCAAAGGATGTTTGGCCTACATTTTCTTCAGGAGTTTTATGGTTCCTGGTCTTACATTTAGGTCTTTAATCCATTTTGAGTTTATTTTTGTATATGGTGTTAGAAAATGTTCTAATTTCATTATTTTACATGGAGCTGTCCAGTTTTCCCAGAACCACTTATTAAAGAGGCTGTCTTTTCTCCATTATATATTCTTGCCTCCTTTGTTGTAGATTAATTGACCATAAGTGTGTGGATATGGCCAACTGATTTTGGACAAAAGTGCCAAGTCCATTCAATGAGGAAAGAATAGTTTCCTTAACAAATGGTGTTAGGACAACTAGATTTCTACATGTCAAAAAACAACAACAAAAACAAAAAATCAAAGCTAAGTTGGACTCCTTCCTACCTCAACTAATCAAAATAAATCAATGACCTAAATATAAGAGCTAAAACTGTAGCACTCTTAGAAGAAAACATAGGAGTAAATCTACATGACCTTGGATTTAACAGTGGATTTTTTTTTTTGCCATACCACGTGGCATGCGGGATCTTAGTTCCCTGACCAGGGATCAAACCCATGCCCCCTGCATTGGGAGCATGGAGTCTTAACCACTGGACTGCCAGGGAAGTCCTAATAGTGGATTTTTATATATGACACCAAAGGTATAAGTAACAAAAGTAGATAAATTGGACTTCATCAAAATTAAAAACTTTTGTGCATCAGAGGATATTATCAAGAAAGTTAAAAAACCCACAGAATGGGAGAAATTATGTGCAAATCAAGTATCTGATAAGGGTTTAATATCCAGAATACAAAAATAATGGTTACAATGCAACAATAAAAAGACAACCTAATTTGAAAATGGGCAAAGGACTTGAATAAACATTTCTCCAAACAAGATATACAAATGGCTAATAAGCACATGGAAAACGGTCAACATAATAAGTCATTAGGGAAATCCAAATCAAAACCATAAGGAGTTACCACTTTACACACATTAGGATGGTTATACTCAAAGAGGCAAACCATAACAAGTGTTTGCAAGAATGTGGAGGAATTGGAATCCGTATATGTTGCTGGTAAGAATATAAAATGGTATAAACACTTTGGAAAACAGTCTTGCAGTTCCTCTGGAAGTTAAACATAGAGTTACCATATAACCCAGTATTCTGCTTTTAAGTATATACCCCCCAAAATTAAAAACATATGTACATGCATAAACACAAACCAAAAATACTTGTACATGAATGTTCACAAAAGCATTATTCATAATAGCCAAAAAGTGGAAACAACCCAAATGTCCATCAACTGATTAATGAATAAAGAAAATGTGATATTATCAATGTAAGAATATTATTTTCCATAACAAGGAGTGAAGTACTAAGACACTGGTCTTAGTAATATTTTTTTGGATATGTCTCCTCAGACAAGGGAAACAAAAGTAAAAACAAACAAATGGGACTACATCAAACTAAAAAGTTTTTGCACAGCAAAGGAAACTATGAAAAAATGAAAAGGCCACCTACTGAATGGGAGAAGATATTTGTAAACCATATATCTGATGAGCTAGTATTCAAAATATACAAACAACTCATATAACTCATAGCAAAAAAACCCAAACAACCCAGTTAAAAAATGGGCATAGGATCTGAATAAACATTTTTCCAAAGAAGACACACAGATGGCCAACAGGCACATGAAAAGATGCTCAAAATCGTAAATCATCAGAGATTGAAACGACAAAGAGCTATCACCTCACACCTGTCAGAATGGCTGTTATCAAAAAGACAACAAATAATAAGTGTTAGTGAGGACGTGGAGAAAGTGTAACCCTGGTACACTCTTGGTGGGAATGTGAATTGGTACAGCCAGTATGGAAAAGAGTATGGAGATTCCTCAAAAAATTAAAAACAGAACTACCATACAATCCAACAATTCCACTCCTGGGTGTTTATCTGAAGAAAACAAAAACACTAATTAGAAAAGATATACAGACCTCTATGTTCATTGCAGCATTATTTACAATAGCCAAAATATGGAAGCAAACCACTAACAGATGAATGGATAAAGAAGATGTAGCATACATATATAAATAAATGTACATAAAATATATAATAGAATATTACTCAGCCATAAAAAAGAATGCAATCTTGCCATTTGTGACAACATGGATAGATGTAGAGGGTATTATGCTTAGTGAAATAAGTCATACAGAGAAAAACAAATACTGTATGATTTCACTTATATGTGGAATATAAAAACAAAACAAACGAACAAACATAAAACAGAAACAGAGTCATAGATACAGAGAACAAACAGATGGTTGCTGGAGGGGAAGGGGCTGAGGGAAAGAGAGAAAAAGGTGAGGGACATTAAGTAAAAACTTCCACTTGCAAAAATAAATGAGTCACAGGTATGAAATGTACAGTATGGAGAATATAGTCAATAATTATGTAATATCTTCATATGGTGACAGATCATATAGACTTACTGTGGTGATCATTTTGAAATGTATAGAAATACAAAATCACTAAGTTGTGTAGCAGGAACTAACATGTTGTCAGTCAATTATACTTCGAAACCAAATAAACAAGCTCATAGAAAAAAAGATCAGATTGGTGGTTACCAGAAGTGGGGAATGAGGGGAGGGGGAAATGGATGAAGGCAGTCAAAAGGTACAAATTTCCAGTTATAAGGTAAATAAGTACTAGGGATGTAAGGTACAACATGATAAACATAATTAACACTTTTATATATGAAAGTTTTTAAGAGAATAAATCCTAAGAGTTCTCATCATAAGGAAAAATTTTTTTTTCTATTTTAAAAATGTTGCATCTATATGAGATGATGGATGCTTTCTAAACTTACTGTGATAATCATTTCATGATATATGTAAGGAAAATCAGTATGCTGTATGCCTTAAACTTTATACAGTGCTAATGTCAATTATATATTAATAAAACTGGAAGAATAAAAAAGGAATGAAGTACTGATACATACTTCAACACTTCAACATGGATAAACCTTGAAAACATTATGCTGAGTGAGAGAAGCCAGACACAAAAGGCCACATATTGTATGATTCCATTTACATGAGATATTCAGAATAAGCAAATCTGTAGAGACAGAAAGTGGATTAGTAGTTGCCAGGGGAAAGGGAGATGGGAGTGACTGCTAATGGGAATGGGATTTCTTTTTGTGATGATAAAAATGTTCTGGAATTAGACAGTCGTGATGATTGTACAACCTTGTAAGTATACTAAAATCTACTGAATTTGTAAAGGATGAATGTTATATGAATTATATCTCAAGTTTTTAAAAAGAATGCTTATTTTACCTTACCATTGACAACAAAGAATACTTTTTTTTTTCCATCTCAGTCAATTTGATGGGAGAAAAAAAATCTATATTTAACTTTCATCTTTTTATTAGCAATACAAAAATGTATTGATCGGGACTTCCCTGGTGGCACAGTGGTTGAGAGTCCGCCTGCGGATGCAGGGGACGCAGGTTTGTGCCCCGGTCCGGGAAGATCCCACATGCTGAGGAGCGGCTGGGCCCGTGAGCCATGGCTGCTGAGCCTGCGTGTCCAGAGCCTGTGCTCCACAACAGGAGAGGCCACAACAGTGACAGGCACGCGTACCGCAAAAAAAAAAAAAAAAAAAAAAAAAAAAGATCATTTAATTTCTTCATTAGTGATTTCTCTGTTCCTATGCTTTGTTCATTTTGGTACTAAGCTCTTTAACTTGGTCTTATTGTTTTGTAAAAGCTCTTCATATTTAAGGTCATAAACCCTTTGCCATTTTACTAATTTGTCATTTGCCTTTTATTTTTTTTATGGCATCTGTCTTATACAAGTTTTTAATTTTTACATAATCAAAATAATTCATCTTTCTCTTTATGATTTTGTCTGTTGTTTTAACTCTTTGAAATCCCCACCCTTCCAACCTCCTGATCCCACCAATTCTAGGACAAGAGGAATATTTACATTTTATTCTTCTGTTTGTCAATGACTGTTTAATTTTCTTATATTTCATTTTTAAGTGGAGAATAAGCAACAACACTACGAGGGAGTCTAGAGGCTTACTTTCCTCTGACAGCCACTTCTAAATATTCTCTACTAGGGAAGGAAAACACAAATAGGGAGGTTTCCGAGAAAGCCCATGAACTCAAATCCCAGATCCAATCAGCCTGGCAAGGACAGGTGTTTCTTCATAGCAGTCCTCAAAAGGACAGGTGAAGAAAGCCTATCAATCGTCTTATCTCAGTACGTGACACAGAGTAGGTGCTCAGTAACTGTCAGCTGTTAGATTAAACCCATTGGTTATGTTGTACCTCAGTCTGGATGACCTGGGCCTGGCCAACCCAGGTGGAGCCCACAGGGAAGCAGCAGTATCAGCCGAGGATAGAACACACTAATTGCTGCATTTTCCCATGGTCTTCAGGGCTCCCTGCATCATACCCCATAATGACTAAGAATTCTTTCTTGGAATGTGGTGGGAGGGGAACCACAGGCAAAGATTCCAGTTTGATAACCTCCCTCTGGGCTTTCACATTATTTTCCTAAAAGTGACTTGGATTTCTCCTGTCTTGTCAAAGGCTCCAGGACCTCTTTTTACATATTATCTAACAATGGAACTTGGTAAAAATGAACATAATATAGTCCCATTGTTCTTATTTCATCTTAAAAGCACTACTTCTGGGCTTCCAGCCATTTAACCTACCTAATCTTGATTTGCTTCTGATAAAAGGGAACTAACTGGTCTTAAAATTTATATCCTTCCTCATCAAGACATTTTTGTTTTCTGAATCTTGCATACTTTTATATATTCCCTAATCTACAAAATAATTATGGGGGGGCGGGCATGAGTGACAGGATCAGAAATGGTTCTCTTAAAGCTCTGCCTGCTTGGAAATCTGAATGGGAATATTGCTTCCCTATGGGCCTTACCTTAGGGATAACCACCTAATTCAGAGAGAAACATAACAATCTGTTAAGTGATATTACACTACAGTAATCCTAACTCAGAGTTTTAATCATGGAACCATATGTATTACTAATTTTTGATTAGCCCTTTGCTGTTTATCTCTATTTGTGAAGAGGGCATTTTATTATGTTTACTGAGATGCAGTTGACACACAACACTGTTTAAGTTGTACGGTATGGTGATTTGATACACATATATACTGCAGAATGATTACCACAATAAGGTTACTTAATACATCCATCACAGAACTACTATTAATTTTGTAGTAAAAATATTTAAGATCTACTGTCTTAGCACCTTTCAAGTATATAATACAGTATTGTTAACTATAGTCATCATGCTATACTGAATCCCCAGAACTTATTCACCTTATAACTGGAAGTTTATACCCTTTGACCAACTTCTCCCCAATACCTCCAACCCCTCCGCCCTAGAAACCACCATTCTACTCTCTATTATTATGAATTTGGCTTTTTTAAGATTCCACACCATAAGTGGGATCATAGAGTATTTTTCTCTGTCTGACTTATTTCACTTAGTACAATACCCTCAAGTTCCCTCCATGTTGTCACAAACGGCAGGATTTTCTTCTTTATTATGGCTGAATAATGTTCATGTGTGTGTCTGTGTTGTGTGTGTGTTTGTATCACACTTTCTTTACTTATTCATCCTTTGGTGGACACTTAGATTGTTTCCATATCTTGGTTATTGGGAATAATGCTGCAATGAACAATGGATATCTCTTCGAGATAGTGATTTCATTTCTTTTGGACATATACCCAGAAGTGGGATGGCTGGATCATATGATAGTTCTATTTTTTAATTTTTTGAGGAACCTCCATACTGTTTTCCATAGTGGTTATATTCCCACCAATAGTACAAGAGTTCCCTTTTCTCCATATCCTTACTGACACTTGTGATCTCTTGTCTTCTTGTTGATGGCCATTCAAATAGGTGTGAGGTGATAATCTCATTGTGGTTTTGCTTTGCATTTCCCTGATGATTAGTGATGTTGAGCACCTTTTCATGTACCTGTTGGCCATATAAATGTCTTCTTTGGAAAAATGTCTACTGAGTTCCTCTGCCCATTCTTTAATCAAAAATGATCATATTAGTCATTAACCCACTTGTTTCTCAACATATGTTCAACCTCTGATAAGAGTTCTTAGTACAGCGTCAGCACAAGAGTGGATAAACACCAAATTATATCTGTTTCTTTGACAGTGTAGCCCGGTGATATTCAGCCTGGGTTTTATAGAACCTGTACTTCCTTAGTTGGTATCTAATAACCATGTTTAAGAGATACACTTTGGAATCTCACAGATTTGGGGCCATATCCTAACCATATGACTTATAACCTATGCAAATGTGGCAAATAACCTTTCTAAGCTTCTGTTTCCTAATCTATAAAAGTATGGATATTATAGCTTCCTTGAGGATTAAGTGAAATAATATAAGTAAAGCATTTTCACAGTTCTTCAAGTGTGCTAATTGTTCCCCCCCACCAAAAAAAAGTAGTGAGAAGAGCAATTCCTGTCAAGATGGAGTAAACATAATCCACCCTGTCTCTCACACTGAATACAACTAAAAACCTGGGACAGAATTCATGGAGCAGTTATATGAGGACACTGAAAAGTAAATGGTAGCAGGCTGATTGGGGAAAGGAACTAGAATTGGAAATACCTCCCAAACAGCAGTGAGTTTCTCATTTTTCTTTCCTCTGATATCTCCTAGCCTGGGTCAAAGTCAGTTTAAAACCCAAAACTGCACTGGGTATGGAGAAAAAGAGCTTTAGGAGGTCCCCTTTATTATTTATCTTAAGAAAAAAAAGAAATAGTTGGCCCCTATGGGGAAATTCCCTATTTCTATTTGTTTGTTTGTTTGTTTTGTTTTTCCTTTCTCTCCAATCCCAGCTCCCAGGCAATCCTTCAGAAGCTGCAGTAGCAGCCAAGTAGATAGCTAAAACTTTGAAGGAGAGGAACTCTTATCTCTGGTCAGAGAAACTATGGTCCCAAGGATATCCCCATTGCTTTTTTTTTTTTCTCGTTCCTCTTGCTGCTCACTACTGGAGGCACATAGTCATGGGAAGTGTAGAATTAAAGTGTGGCTTTCTAGCCAAAGGAAGAGGAAGGAAAACATCTGGCATCCAGAAAGAGTAGGGAAGAATCACAGAGAGGAGGGAACTTAAGAAAACAATTGCATAAAATTGTAACTGAAATGAGCTTACCCACCAGGTGATCCATGTGCATAAATTTGACCTTAAACATCCTACCAAAAATTTTGAGAAGTGAATTCCAGGGGAAACCATTACCCAGGCCCCAGTTGGTCATGGGGTGGTGCACAAGTGGGACAGATCCAAATAGTGCTGCAAAGGTTTTGAAACTAAACTGACATTAGAACCATAGTCCATGGAAGTCAGGTAGGAGAACTGTTACCCAAAACTAACCAGATTGATTAACTGCTTTAAAGTAAAAGTTCCCCATCAGATTTAAACAAAACTGAAAATCACATATAATAATATTAAAAATTGCTAATATACAGTACAAAATTCCTTACAAGTGAAGAAGAAAGAAAATCTCAACATGTGGCAAAGAAAAAGGCAATTAAGTAATACTAAACCCTGGATAACCAGATGTTATGAATTCTCAAACAAAGACTTTAAAGTGGCAATACTAACCATGCTCCAAGAAATACAGGCAAACACTCTTAAAATGAATAGAAAGATTAAAAAGTTTTGCTGAAAAATAGAAGATTTCAAAAAAAAAAGAACCAAATGGAAACATTACAATGGAAAAATACAATAACCAAGATAAAAAAATTCACCAAATGGCTACAATAATACAATTGAGATGAGAGGAAAAGGTCAGTGAACTTGAATATATAGATCAAGAGAAATTTCTCAATCTTAACAGGAGAGAGGAAAAATAACTGGGGGAAAAAAAGAACAGAGCCTCAAAGTCTTGTAGGACAATACCAAATGGTCTAACAATTGTGCCACAATACTCCCAGTAGGAAAGGAAAAATAGTGTTGTCCAGAAAAAAATTTGAAGAACTTAGCACTGACAACTTCACAAATGTGGCAAAGACATGAACTTACAGATTCAAGAATCTCAGCATACTCCAAAAGGATAAATTCAAAGAAATGCACGTCAAGACATATGATAATCAAACTGCTAAAAAATAAAAACAGGGCTTCCCTGGTGGCGCAGTGGTTGAGAGTCCACCTGCCGATGCAGGGGACACGGGTTCATGCCCCAGTCTGGGAAGATCCCACATGCCGCGGAGCGGCTGGGCCCGTGAGCCATGGCTGCTGAGCCTGTGTGTCCGGAGCCTGTGCTCCGCAACAGGAGAGGCTGCAACAGTGAGAGGCCTGCGTACCACAAAAAAATAAAAAAAATAAAAATAAAAACAAAGGAAAAAGTCTTGAAAGCATCCAGAGGAAAACAATGCATCAAATATAGGGGAACAACAATTTGAATAACAATGGATTTCTCATCAGAATCATGAAGGATAGAAGGCAGCAGGGCAAAATGTTTAAAACGCTGAAACAAAGGACTGTCAAACCATAATTCTATATCCCGCAAAAATATCCTTCAGAAATGAAGGTGAAATAAAGACATCCTCAGTGAAGGAAAACTAAGAGAATTCATCTCTAGCAGACATTCTTTAAAAGAAATGCTAGAAAAAGAAACGTGTGGAGAGTTCCGGGAAGATGGCGGAAGAGTAAGACGCGGAGATCACCTTCCTCTCCACAGATACACCAGAAATACATCTACGCGTGGAACAACTCCTACGGAGCACCTACTGAACGCTGGCAGAAGACCTCAGACCTCCCAAAAGGCAAGGAACCCCCCACGTACCTGGTTAGGGCAAAAGAAAAAACTAAACAGAGACAAAAGAATAGGGACGGGTCCTGCACCAGCGGGAGAGAGCTGTGAAGGAGGAAAAGTGTCCACACACTAGGAGCCCCTTCGCGGGTGGAGACTTCGGGAGGCGGAGTGGGGGAGCTTGGGAGCCGCGGAGGAGAGCACAGCAACAGGGGTGCGGAGGGCAAAGCGGAGAGATTCCAGCGCAGAGGATCGGGCCGACCGGCACTCACCAGCCGAGAGGCTTGTCTGCTCGCCCGCCGGGGCGGGCGGGACTGGGAGCTGAGGCTCCGGCTTTTGTCGGAGCGCCGGAGCGCCGGGAGAGGACTGGGGTTGGCGGCGTGAACACAGCCTGCAGGGCGTTGGTGCGCCGCGGCTGGCCGGGAGAGAGTCTGGGGAGGGGTCTGGACCTGCCGAAGAGGCAAGAGACTTTTACGTCCCTCTTTGTTTCCTGGTGCACGAGGAGGGGGGATTGGGAACGCTGCTTGGGAGAGCTCCGGAGACGGGCGCGAGCCGCGGCTAAGAGTGCGGAGCCCAGAGACGGACATGGGACGCTAAGGCCGCTGCTGCCGCCGCCAGGAGGCCTGTGTGCGAGCGCAGGTCACTAGCCACACGCCCTTCCGGGGAGCCTGTGCAGCCCGCCGCTGCCGGGGTCCCGGGATCCGGGGACGGCTCCCCCGGGAGAGCTCACGGCGCGCCTCAGGCTGCAGCATCACGCCGGCCTCTGCCGCTGCAGGCCCGCCCTGCACTCCGTGACCCTCCCTACCCCCCGGCCTGGGTGAGCCAGAGCCTCCGAATCAGCGGCTCCTTTAACCCCGAATCAGCGGCTCCTTTAACCCCGTCCTGTCTGAGCAAAGAACAGACGCACTCCGGCGACCTACACGCACAGGCGGGGCCAAATCCAAAGCTGAGCCCCTGGGAGCTGTGAGAACAAAGAAGAGAAAGGGAAATCTCTTCCAGCAGCCTCAGAAGCAGCGGATTAAAGCTCCACAATCAACTTGATATACCCTGCATCTGTGGAATACCTGAATAGACAACGAATCATCCCAAATTAAGGAGCCCTGTGGATGAAAGGCTCTTGGTGCTGCAGCCAGGACTCAGTGCTGTGCCTCTGAGGTGGGAGAGCCAACTTCAGGACACTGGTCCACAAGAGGCCTCCCAGCTGCACATAATATCAAACAGCAAAAATCTCCGAGAGATCTCCATCTCAACGCCAGCACCCAGCTTCACTCAACGACCAGCAAGCTACAGTGCTGGACATCCTATGCCAAACAACTAGCAAGACAGGAACACAACCCCACCCATTAGCAGAGAGGCTGCCCAAAATCATAATAAGTCTACAGACACCCCAAAACACACCACCAGACGTG
Organism: Leucopleurus acutus; assembly: GCF_964270905.1. NCBI lineage: Eukaryota > Metazoa > Chordata > Mammalia > Artiodactyla > Delphinidae > Leucopleurus > Leucopleurus acutus. Next base: position 47,545,325 of record NC_139159.1, on the reverse strand, counting down.
GACCTGCCCACCAGAAAGACAAGATCCAGCCTCATACACCAGAACACAGGCACTAGTACCCTCCACCAGGAAGCCTACACAACCCACTGAACCAACCTTAGCCACTGGGGACAGACTCAAAAAACAACAGGAACTACGAACCTTCAGCCTGCAAAAAAAAAAAAAAAGGAGACCCCAAACATAGTAAGATAAGCAAAATGAAAAGACAGAAAAACACACAGCAGATGAAGGAGCAAGATAAAAACCCACCAGACCTAACAAATGAAGAGGAAATAGGCAGTCTACCTGAAAAAGAATTCAGAATAATGATAGTAAGGTTGATCCGAAATCTTGGAGATAGAATGGACAATAGAATGGACAAATTGCAAGAATCAGTTAACAAGGACCTAGAAGAACTAAAGATGAAACAAGCAACGATGAACAACACAATAAATGAAATTAAAAGTACTCTAGATGGGATCAATAGCAGAATAACTGAGGCAGAAGAACGGATAAGTGACCTGGAAGATAAAATAGTGGAAATAACTACTGCAGAGCAGAATAAAGAAAAAAGAATGAAAAGAACTGAGGACAGTCTCAGAGACCTCTGGGACAACATTAAACGCACCAACATTCGAATTATAGGGGTTCCAGAAGAAGAAGAGAAAAAGAAAGGGACTGAGAAAATATTTGAAGAGATTATAGTTGAAAACTTCCCTAACATGGGAAAGGAAATAGTTAATCAAGTCCAGGAAGCACAGAGAGTCCCATACAGGATAAATCCAAGGAGAAATACGCCAAGACACATATTAATCAAACTGTCAAAAATTAAATACAAAGAAAACATATTAAAAGCAGCAAGGGAAAAACAACAAATAACACACAAGGGAATCCCCATAAGGTTAACAGCTGATCTTTCAGCAGAAACTCTGCAAGCCAGAAGGGAGTGGCAGGACATATTGAAAGTGTTGAAGGAGAAAAACCTGCAACCAAGATTACTCTACCCAGCAAGGATCTCATTCAGATTTGATGGAGAAATTAAAACCTTTACAGACAAGCAAAAGCTGAGAGAGTTCAGCACCACCAAACCAGCTCTACAACAACTGCTAAAGGAAGTTCTCTAGGCAAGAAACACAAAAGAAGGAAAGGACCTACAATAACAAACCCAAAACAATGAAGAAAATGGGAATAGGAACACACATATCGATAATTACCTTAAATGTAAATGGACTAAATGCTCCCACCAAAAGACACAGATTGGCTGAATGGATACAAAAACAAGACCCATATATTTGCTGTCTACAAGAGACCCACTTCAGACCTAGAGACACATACAGACTGAAAGTAAGGGGATGGAAAAAGGTATTTCATGCAAGTGGAAACCAAAAGAAAGCTGGAGTAGCAATTCTCATATCAGACAAAATAGACTTTAAAACAAAGACTATTAGAAGAGACAAAGAAGGACACTACATAATGATCAAGGGATCAATCCAAGAGGAAGATATAACAATTGTAAATATTTATGCACCCAACATAGGTGCACCTCAATACATAAGGCAAATACTGACAACCATAAAAGGGGAAATCGACAGTAACACAATCATAGTAGGGGACTTTAACACCCCACTTTCACCAATGGACAGATCATCCAAAATGAAAATAAATAAGGAAACACAAGCTTTAAATGATACATTAAACGAGATGGAGTTAATTGATATTTATAGGACATTCCATCCAAAAACAACAGAATACACATTTTTCTCAAGTGCTCATGGAACATTCTCCAGGATAGATCATATCTTGGGTCACAAATCAAGCCTTGGTAAATTTAAGAAAATTGAAATTGTATCAAGTATCTTTTCTGACCACAACGCCATGAGACTAGATATCAATTACAGGAAAAGATCTGTAAAAAATACAAACACATGGAGGCTAAACAATACACTACTTAATAAAGAAGATATCACTAAAGAAATCAAAGAGGAAATCAAAAAATACCTAGAAACAAATGACAATGGAGACACAACGACCCAAAACCTGTGGGATGCAGCAAAAGCAGTTCTAAGGGGGAAGTTTATAGCAATACAAGCCCACCTTAAGAAGCAGGAAGCATCTCGAATAAACAACCTAACCTTGCACCTCAAGCAATTAGAGAAAGAAGAACAAAAAAACCTCAAAGCTAGCAGAAGGAAAAAAAGCATAAAAATCAGATCAGAAATAAATGAAAAAGAAATGAAGGAAACAATAGCAAAGATCAATAAAACTAAAAGCTGGTTCTTTGAGAAGATAAACAAAATAGATAAACCACTAGCCAGACTCATCAAGAAAAAAAGGGAGAAGACCCAAATCAATAGAATTAGAAATGAAAAAGGAGAGGTAACAACTGACACTGCAGAAATAAAAGAGATCATGAGAGATTACTACAAGCAACTCTATGCCAATAAAATGGACAATCTGGAAGAAATGGACAAATTCTTAGAAAGGCACAACCTGCCAAGACTGAATCAGGAAGAAATAGAAAATATGAACAGACCAATCACAAGCACTGAAATTGAAACTGTGATTAAAAACCTTCCAACAAAGAAAAGCCCAGGACCAGATGGCTTCACAGGCGAATTCTATCAAACATTTAGAGAAGAGCTAACACCTATCCTTCTCAAACTCTTCCAAAATATAGCAGAGGGAGGAACACTCCCAAACTCCTTCTACGAGGCCACCATCACCTTGATACCAAAACCAGACAAGGATGTCACAAAGAAAGAAAACTACAGGCCAATATCACTGATGAACATAGATGCAAAAATCCTCAACAAAATACTAGCAAACAGAATCCAACAGCACATTAAAAAGATCATACACCATGATCAAGTGGGGTTTATTCCAGGAATGCAAGGATTCTTCAATATACGCAAATCTATCAATGTGATAAACCATATTAACAAACTGAAGGAGAAAAACCATATGATCATCTCAATAGATGCAGAGAAAGCTTTTGACAAAATTCAACACCCATTTATGATAAAAACCCTGCAGAAAGTAGGCATAGAGGGAACTTTCCTCAACATAATAAAGGCCATATATGACAAGCCCACAGCAAACATCATCCTCAATGGTGAAAAACTGAAAGCATTTCCACTAAGATCAGGAACAAGACAAGGTTGCCCACTCTCACCACTCTTATTCAACATAGTTTTGGAAGTTTTAGCCACAGCAATCAGAGAAGAAAAGGAAATAAAAGGAATCCAAATCGGAAAAGAAGAAGTAAAGCTGTCACTGTTTGCAGATGACATGATCCTATACATAGAGAACCCTAAAGATGCTACCAGAAAACTACTAGAACTAATCAATGAATTTGGTAAAGTGGCAGGATACAAAATTAATGCACAGAAATCTCTGGCATTCCTATATACTAATGATGAAAAATCTGAAAGTGAAATCAAGAAAACACTCCCATTTACCATTGCAACAAAAAGAATAAAATATCTAGGAATAAACCTACCTAAGGAGACAAAAGACCTGTATGCAGAAAATTATAAGACACTGATGAAAGAAATTAAAGATGATACAAATAGATGGAGAGATATACCATGTTCTTGGATTGGAAGAATCAACATTGTGAAAATGACTCTACTACCCAAAGCAATCTATAGATTCAATGCAATCCCTATCAAACTACCACTGGCATTTTTCACAGAACTAGAACAAAAAATTTCACAATTTGTAAGGAAACACAAAAGACCCCGAATAGCCAAAGCAATCTTGAGAACGAAAGAAGGAACTGGAGGAATCAGGCTCCCAGACTTCAGACTATACTACAAAGCTACAGTTATCAAGACGGTATGGTACTGGCACAAAAACAGAAAGATAGATCAATGGAACAGGATAGAAAGCCCAGAGATAAACCCACGCACATATGGTCACCTTATCTTTGACAAAGGAGGCAGAAATGTACAGTGGAGAAAGGACAGCCTATTCAATAAGTGGTGCTGGGAAAACTGGACAGCTACCTGTAAAAGTATGAAATTAGATCACTCCTTAACACCGTACACAAAAATAAGCTCAAAATGGATTAAAGACCTAAATGTAAGGCCAGAAACTATCAAACTCTTAGAGGAAAACATAGGCAGAACACTCTATGACATAAATCACAGCAAGGTCCTTTTTGACCCACCTCCTAGAGAAATGGAAATAAAAACAAGAGTAAACAAATGGGACCTAATGAAACTTAAAAGCTTTTGCGCAGCAAAGGAAACCATAAAGAAGACCAAAAGACAACCCTCAGAATGGGAGAAAATATTTGCAAATGAAGCAACTGACAAAGGATTGATCTCCAAAATTTATAAGCAGCTCATGCAGCTTAATAACAAAAAAACAAACAACCCAATCCAAAAATGGGCAGAAGACCTAAATAGACATTTCTCCAAAGAAGATATACAGAGTGCCAACAAACACATGAAAGAATGCTCAACATCACTAATCATGAGAGAAATGCAAATCAAAACTACAATGAGATATCATCTCACACCAGTCAGAATGGCCATCATCAAAAAATCTAGAAACAATAAATGCTGGAGAGGGTGTGGAGAAAAGGGAACCCTCTTACACTGTTGGTGGGAATGTAAATTGATACAGCCACTGTGGAGAACAGTATGGAGGTTCCTTAAAAAGCTACAAATAGAACTACCATATGACCCAGCAATCCCACTACTGGGCATATACCCTGAGAAAACCATAATTCAAAAAGAGTCATGTACCAAAATGTTCATTGCAGCTCTATTTACAATAGCCCAGAGATGGAAACAACCTAAGTGTCCATCATCGGATGAATGGATAAAGAAGATGTGGTACATATATACAATGGAATATTACTCAGCCATAAAAAGAGACGAAATTGAGCTATTTGTAATGAGGTGGACAGACCTAGAGTCTGTCATACAGAGTGAAGTAAGTCAGAAAGAGAGAGACAAATACCGTATGCTAACACATATATATGGAATTTAAAAAAAAAAAAATGTCATGAAAAACCTAGGGGTGAAACAGGAATAAAGACACAGACTTACTAGAGAATGGACTTGAGGCTATGGGGAGGGGGAAGGGTAAATGGTGACAAAGCGATAAAGAGGCATGGACATATATACACTACCAAACGTAAGGTAGATAGCTAGTGGGAAGCAGCCGCATAGCACAGGGAGATCAGCTCGGTGCTTTGTGACCGCCTGGAGGGGTGGGATAGGGAGGGTGGGAGGGAGGGAGACGCAAGCGGGAAGAGATATGGGAATATATGTATATATATAACTGATTCATTTTGTTGTGAAGCTGAAACTAACATACCATTGTAAAGCAATTATACTCCAATAAAGATGTTTAAAAAAAAAAAAAAAGAAAGAAATGCTAAAGGAAATACTTCATGTGTAAAGGAGATGATAGCAGGAAGAAACATGTACCATTAGGAATGAAGGAAGAACAGTAGAAATGATAAATATCTGAGTAAATAAAGGACTGTTTTTTTTCTCCTCTTAAATTCTTTAAAAAATGTAGAGAGGTTGAAAGCAGAAAGCATAACATTGTCTAATGGGAATACCAATGAATGTAGATATAACACATGATAACTACAACATAAAGACAGTGGATAAAGGGACTGATTTGGTGGTAAGATTTTTTTTTTTTTTACATTCCACTGGAAGTGGTAAAATATTAATTCTAAGTAAAATGTGGAAAGTTAAGTATGTATATATAAATTCCTAGTGGGACCATTAAAAGGATGTACAAAGAAATACAGTAAAAAACAATCAATATTTTAAAATGTAAAACTAAACAATATTTAAATAACTCAAAAGAAGGTATAAAAGAAAAAAAGTTGAAAAAAAACAAAGGGAAGAAACAGAAAAACAAATAATACAATGTTAGACCTACTACAGACATCAATAATTAATTGTAAATGGTGTACATATACCAGTTATAAAACAAGAGATAGTAAGATTAAAAACAAGACCCAACTATTTACTGTCTAATAGAAAACCACCTTAATTATATAGGTAGGTTAAAGTAAAAGCCTAGGAAAATATATAGTGAAAATATTAATCCAAAGAGAGACGAAATAGCTATATTACTGTCAGACAAAGCAGACTTAAAAGCAAGTAAAATTACCAAAGATAGAGAAAAGTTATATAATGATAAAAGGATCAACTGACCAACAAGTCACAGAAATCCTAAACGTGAATATTTCTAACAACAGAGCCTCAAGACACATGAAGCAAAAACTGGTACAACTAAAAAGAGAAATGGACAAATCCACAACTGTAGACAACAATACTCCTCAATAAGGAATATAAAAGTAAGGAATATAACAAGTAAACAGAATCAGCAAGGATAAAGAACTAAGCAGCACCATCAACCAACTTAATTTAATTGGCATTTATAAAACACTCCACCAAAAAACAGCAGAATAACATTCTTTTCAAGGGCATGTGGAATCTGCATCAAGAAATAATACATCCTATGTCATAAAAAAAAGCCTCAACAAATTTGAAAGTAATAATATAACACAAAGTGTATTCTCTGACCTTAACGGAGGTAAACTTTACGGGTTTTTATTTTTATCTTTTTATTTCCATTCTTTTTAAAATTTTTTTATTTAAAAAAAATTTAACATCTTTATTGGAGTATAACTCCTTTACAATGGTGTATTAGTTTCTACTGTATAACATGGAGGTAAACTTTAAATCAATAACAGAAAGATTACTGATGTCTCAAAAATTTGGAAATTAAATATGCCATATGGGTCAAAGAGGGAGCCTTGAAGGAAATTAGAAAGTATTTCCAGTTGAATGACAATGAGAATACAACATATCAAAATGTATGGGATGCAGCTAATGCCACACTTAGAAGAAAGCATAGCATCAAATGCTTATGTTAGGGAAAAAAGTTTCAAATCAACATTCTAAGCTTCCATTTGAGAAACTATCTTAGAGAAAGAGAAGAAAAATAAACCCATAACAAACAAAAAGAAGGAAATGATAAAGAGCAGAAATCAATGAAAATGAAAAATATAAAAAGGCAGAAGTGAGGAGAACTTCAAGATGGTGAAAGACTAAGACGTGGAGATCACCTTCCCACCCACAAATATATCAGAAATACATCTACATGTGGAACAACTCCTACAGGACACCTACTGAACGCTGGTAGAAGACCTTAGACCTCCCAAAAGGCAAGAAACTCCCCACATACCTGGGTAGGGCAAAAGAAAAAAGAAAAAACAGAGACAAAAAATAGGGATGGGACCTGCACCAGTGGGACGGAGCTGTAAAGGAGGAAAGGTTTCCACACACTAGGAAGCCCCATCACTGGCAAAGACGGGGGTGACGGGGGGAAGCTTCGGAACCACAGAGGAGAGCGCAGCAACAGGGGTGCAGAGGGCAAAGCAGACAGATTCCTGCACAGAGGATCAGTGCCAACCAGCTGTCACCAGCCCGAGAGGCTTGTCTGCTCACCCGCCAGGACGGGTAGGGGCTGGGAGCTGAGGATCCTGCTGCAGAGGTCAGATCCCAGGGAGAGGACTGGGGTTGGCAGCATGAACACAGCCTGAAGGGGGCTAGTGTGCCACAGCTAGCCAGGAAGGAGTCTGGGGGGGGAAGTCTGGAACTGCCAAAGAGGCAAGAGACTTTTTCTTGCCTTGTTGTTTCACGGTGTGCAAGGAGAGGGAATTCAGGGCACGGCCGAAACAAGCTCCAGAGATGGGTGTGAGCCATGGCTATCAGTGCAGACTCAAGAGATGGGCATGAGATGCTAAGGCTGCTGCTGCAGCCACCAAGAAGCCTGTGTGCAAGCACAGGTCACTATCCACACCTCCCCTCCTAGGAGCCTGTGCAGCCCGCAACTGCCAGGGTCCCATGATCCAGGGACAACTTCCCTGGGGGAACACACGGCACGACTCAAGCTGTTGCAACGTCATGCCAACCTCTGCTGCCACAGGATCGCCCCACATTCTGTACCCATCTGTTCCCCTGGCCTGAGTGAGCCAGAGCCCCCAATCAGCTGCTCCTTTAACCCCATCCTGTATGAGCGAAGAACAGATGCCCTCAGGCAACCTACACGCAGAGGCGGGGCCAAATCCAAAGGTGAACCCCAGGAGCTGTGCAAACAAAGAAGAGAAAGGGAAATCTCTCCCAGCAGCCTCAGGAGCAGTGGATTAAATTTCCACAATCCACCTGATGTACCCTGTATCTGTGGAATACCTGAAAAGACAACGAATCATCCCAAATTGAGGCAGTGGACTTCGGAAGCAATGATATATATATACATATATATATACACATATATATATATATATGTGTGTGTATATATATATATTTCTTTTTTCTCTTTTTGTGAGTGTGTATGTGTATGCATCTTTGAGTGATTTTGTCTGTATAGCATTGCTTTTACCATTTATCCTAGGGTTCCGTCTGCCCTTTTCTTTTTTTTTTTAAGCATGGTTTTTAGCACCTTTATCATTACTGGATTTACTTTCTGGTTTGGTTGCTCTGTTCTTTCTTTCTTTGTTTTTTTTTACTTTTTAAATTTTTAATAATTATTTTCTATTTTACAACTTGATTTTATATCACTTTCTTTCTTTCCTTTATTCTCCCTTTTATTCTGAGCCGTGTGGATGACAGTGTCTTGGTGCCCCGGCCAGGTGTCAGGCCTGTGCCTCTGAAGTAGGAGAGCCGAGTTCAGGACATTGGTCTACCAGAGACCTCCCAGCTCCATGTAATATCAAATGGCAAAAATCACCCAGAGATCTCCATCTCAGCGCCAAGACCCAGCTCCACTCAACGACCAGCAAACTCCAGTGCTGGACACCCTATGCCAAGAAACTAGCAAGATGTAACACAATGCCACCCACTACCAGAAAGGCTGCCTAAAATCATAATAAGGTCACAGACACACCAAAACACACCACCAGACGCAGAGCTGCCACGAGAAAGACAAGATCCAGCCTCATCCACCAGAACACAGGCACCAGTCCCCTTCACCAGGAAGCCTAAACAACCCACTGAACCAACCTTAGCCACTGAGGGCAGACACCAAAAACAATGGGAATTACAAACCGGCAGCCTGCGAAAAGGAGACACCGAACACAATAAGTTAAGCAAAATGAGAAGACAGAGAAACACACAGCACATGAAGGAGCAAGGTAAAAAACCCACCAGACCAAACAAATGAAGAAGAAATAGGCAGTCTACCTGAAAAAGAATTCAGAGTATGATACTAAAGATGATCCAAAATATTGGAAATGGAATGGAGAAAATAAAAGAAATGTTTAACAAGGACCTAGAAGAACTAAAGAGCAAACAAACAATGATGAACAATACAATAAATGAACTTAAAATTCTCTAGAAGGAATCAATAGTAGAATAACTGAGGAAGAAGAATGGATAAGTAACATGGAAGATAAAATAGTGGAAATAACTACTTCAGAGCAGAATAAAGGAAAAAAAATGAAAAGAATTGAGGACAGTCTCAGAGACCTATGGGACAACATTAAACACACCAACATTTAAATTATAGGGGTCCCAGGAGACAAAAGAAAAAAAAAGGGACTGAGAAAATACCTGAAGACATTATAGTTGAAACTTCCCTAACGTGGGAAAGGAAATAGTTAATCAAGTCCAGGGAGTGCAGAGAGTCCGATACAGGATAAATGCAAGGAGAAACATGCCAAGACACATATTAATCAAACTATCAAAAATTAAATACAAAGCAAAAATATTAAAAGCAGCAAGGGAAAAGCAGCAAATAACATACAAGGGACTCCCCATAAGGTTAACAGCTAATCTTTCAGCAGAAACTCTTCAAGCCAGAAGGGAGTGACAGGCCATATTTAAAGTGATGAAAGGGAAAAACCTACAATCAAGATTACTCTACCTAGCAAGAATGTCATTTAGATTTGATGGAGAAATTAAAACCGTTACAGACAAGCAAAAGCTAAGAGAATTCAGCACCACCAAACCAGCCTTACAACAAATGGTCAAGGTACTTCTCTAGGCAGGAAACACAGGAGAAGGGAAAGACCTACACTAACAAACGCAAATTTTAGAAAATGGTAATAGGAACATACATATCGCTAATTACCTTAAATGTAAATGGATTAAATGCTCCAACCAAAAGACACAGACTGGCTGAATGGATAAAAAAACAAAACCCGTATATATGCTGTCTACAAGAGACCCACTTCAGACCTAGGGACACATACAGACTGAAAGTGAGGGGATGGAAAAATATCTTCCATGCAAATGGAAATCAAAAGAAAGCTGGAGTAGCAATTCTCATATCAGACAAAATAGACTTTAAAATAAAGACTATTACAAGGGACAAAGAAGAACACTACATAATGATCAAGGGCTCAATCCAAGAAGATATAACAATTGTAAATATTTATGCACCCAACATAGGAGCACCTCAATACATAAGGCAAATGCTAACAGCCATAAAAGGGGAAATTGACAGTAACACAATCATAGTAGGGGACTTTAACACCCCACTTTCACCAATGGACAGATCATCCAAAATGAAAATAAATAAGGAAACACAAGCATTAAATGATACATTAAACAAGATGTACTTAATTGATATCTATCAAAAACAAGAGAATAAACTTTCTTCTCAAGTGCTCATGGAACATTCTCCAGGATAGATCATACCCTGGGTCACAAATCAAGCCTTGGTAAATTTAAGAAAATTGAAATCATATCAAGTAACTTTTCCGACCAAAATGCTATGAGACTAGACATCAATTACAGGAAAAAATCTGTAAAAAATACAAACACATGGAGGCTAAAAAATACACTGCTTAATAACCAAGAGATCACTGAAGAAATCAAAGTGGAAATCAAAAAAATACCTAGAAACGGGCTTCCCTGATGGCGCAGTGGTTGGGAGTCCGCCTGCAGATGCAGGGGACATGGGTTCGTGCTCTGTTCCGGGAAGATCCCACATGCCGTGGAGCAGCTGGGTCCGTGAGCCATGGCCGCTGGGCATATGCATCCAGAGCCTGTGCTCCGCAATGGGAAGGGCCGCGACAGTGAGAGGCCCACTTATTGCAAAAAAAAAACAAAAAACAAAAAACCTAGAAACAAATGACAATGAAAACACGATGACACTAAACCTATGGGATGCAGCAAAATCAGTACTAAGAGGGAAGTTTATAGTAATACAATACTACCTGAAGAAACAAGAAACATCTCAAATAAACAAGCTAACTTTACACCTAAAGAGATTAGAGAAAGAAGAACAAAATACCCCCAAAATTAGCAGAAGGAAAGAAATCGTAAAGATCAGATCAGAAATAAATGAAAAAGAAATGAAGAAAACGATAGCAAAGATCAATAAAACTAAAAGCTGGTTCTTTGAGAAAATAAACAAAATTGATAAACCATTAGCCAGACTCCTCTAGAAAAAAAGGGAGAACACCAAAATCGATAGAATTAGAAATGAAAAAGGGGAAGTAACAACTGACACTGCAGAAATACAAAGGATCATGAGAGATTACTACAGGGAAATATATGCCAATAAAAAGGAAAACCTGGAAGAAATGGACAAATTCTTAGAAAAGCACAACCTTCTGGGACTGAACCAGGCAGAAACAGAAAATATAAACAGACCAATCACAAGCACTGAAATTGAAACTGTGATTAAAAATCTTCCAACAAACAAAAGCCCAGGACCAGATGGCTTCACAGGAAAATTCTATCAAACATTTATAGAAGAGGTAACACCTATTCTCCAGAGGGAAGAACACTCCCAAACTCATTCTACAAGGCCACCATCACCCTGATACCAAAACCAGACAAAGATGTCACGAAGAAAGAAAACTACAGGCCAATATCACTGATGAACACAGATGCAAAAATCCTCAACAAAATACTACCAAACAGAATCCAACAGCACATTAAAAGTATCATACACCATGATCATACACATACACATACAAAAGTATCATACACCATGATCAAGTGGGGTTATCCCAAGAATGCAAGGATTCTTCTTTATATGCAAATCAATCAATGTGATACACCATATTAACAAATTGAAGGAGAAAAACCATAGGCCCATCTCAACAGATGCAGAAAAAGTTATCGACAAAATTCAACACGCATTTATGATAAAAACCCTCCAAAAGTAAGCACAGATGGAACTTATCTCAACATAATAAAGGCCATACATGACAAACCCACAGCCAACGTCGTCTTCAACGGTGAAGAACTGAAACCATTTCCACTAAGATCTGGAACAAGACAAGGTTGCCCACCCTCACCACTATTATTCATAGTTTTGGAGTTTTAGCCACAGCAATCAGAGAAGAAAAAGAAATAAAAGGAATCCATATGGGTAAAGAAGAAGTAAAGCTTCCACTGTTTGCAGATGACATGATACTATACATAGAGAATCCTAAAGATGCTACCAGAAAACTGCTAGAGCTAATCGATGAGTTTGGTAAAGTAGCAGGATATAAAATTAATGCACAGAAATCTCTTGCATTCCTATACACTAATGAAAAATCTAAGGAAACACTCCCATTTACCATTGCAACAAAAGAATACAACACCTAGGAATAAACCTACTTAAGGAGAGAAAAGACCTGTGTGCAGAAAACTATAAGACACTGATGAAAGAAATTAAAGATGATACAAATAGATGGAGAGATATACCATGTTCTTGGATTGGAAGAATCAACGTTGTGAAAATGACTATACTACCAAAGCAATCTACAGATTCAATGCAATTCCTATCAAACTACCACTGGCATTTTTCACAGAACCTGAACAAAAAATTGCACAATTTGTATGGAAACACAAAAGACCCCAAATAGCCAAAGCAATTTTGAGAAAGAAAAACGGAGCTGGAGGAATCAGGCTCCCTGACTTCAGACTATACTACAAAGCTACAGTAAATAAGAGAGTATGGTACTGGCATGAAAACAGAAATATAGATCAATGGAACAGGATAGAAAGCCCAGAGATAAACCCATGCATATATGGTGACCTTATCTTTCAAAAAGGAGGCAAGAATATACAATGGAGAAAAGACAGCCTCTTCAATAAGTGGTGCTGGGAAACTGGGCAGCTACATGTAAAAATAAATGAAATTAGAACACTCCCTAACACCATACACAAAAATAAACTCAAAATGGATTAAAGACCCAAATGTAAGGCTAGACACTATAAAACTCTTAGAGGAAAACATAGGCAGAACACTCTATGACATAAATCACAGCAAGATCCTTTTTGACCCACCTCCTAAAGAAATGGAAATAAAAACAAAAATAAACACATGGGGCCTAATGAAACTTCAAAGCTTTTGCACAGTAAAGGAAACCATAAACAAGACCAAAAGACAACCCTCAGAATGGGAGAAAATATTTGCTAATGAAGCAAATGACAAAGGATTAATCTCTAAAATTTACAAGCAGCTCATGCAGATGAGTATCAGAAAAACAAGCAACCCAATCCAAAAATGGGCAGGACCTAAATAGACATTTCTCCAAAGAAGATATATATATTGCCAAAAAACACATGGAAGAATGCTCAACATCAGTAATCATCAGAGTAATGCAAATCAAAACTACCATGAGGTATCACCTCACACCAGTCAGAATGGCCATCATCAAAAAATCTACAAACAATAAATGCTGGAGAGGGGGTGGAGAAAAGGGAACCCTCTTGCACTGTTGGTGGGAATGTAAATTGATACAGCCACTATGGAGAACAGTATGGAGGTTCGTTAAAAAACTAAAAATAGAACTACCATATGACCCAGCAATCCCACTACTGGGCATAAACCCTGAGAAAACCGTATTTCAAAAAGAGTCATGTACCACAGTGTTCATTGCAGCTCTATTTACAATAGCCAGGACTTGGAAGCAACCTAAGTGTCCATCGACAGATGAATGGATAAACAAGATGTGGCACATATATACAATGGAATATTACTCAGCCATAAAAAGAAACAAAATTGAGTTACTTGTAGTGAACTGGATGGACCTAGAGTCTGTCATACAGAGTGAAGTCAGAAACAGAAAAACAAATACCATATGCTAACACATATATATGGAATCTAAAAAAAAAGGTTATGAAGAACCTAGGGGCAGGACAGGAATAAAGACGCAGCCCTACTAGAGAATGGATTTGAGGACATGGGGAGGGGTAAGGGTAAGCTGGGACAAAGTGAGAGAGTGGCATGAACATATATATACTACCAAATATAAAATCAATAGCTAGTGGATAGCAGCCGCATAGCACAGGGAGATCAACTCTGTGCTTTGTGACCACTTCGAGGGGTGGGATAGGGAGGGTGGGAGGGAGATGCAAGAAGGAAGAGATATGGGGATATATGTATATGTATAGCTGATTCACTGTGTTATAATGCAGAAACTAACACAGCATTGTAAAGCAATTATACTCCAATAAAGATATTTTTTAAAAAAGCAGAGAAAAATCAATGAAACATTTGAAAAAATCAATAACATTGATAAACCTCGAACTAGACTGACAAACAAAAAAGAGAGAAAACACAAATCGCCACTCTCAGGAAGAGAGGATATCACTACAGGTCAATCAGACATTAAAGCTATAATAAGGGAGTACTATGAACTGTGCTTATAAATTCAACAACTTGGATGAAATGGACCAATTTTTTTGAAACTACTAAACTCAGGATTCACTGAAGAAAAACACAGATAACCTAAACAGTTGTATGTCTACTAAAGGAATTAAATTTGTAATTTTAAATCTTTCACAAAAGAACCTCCAGGCCCAGATGATTTCACTGGCAAATTTTACCAAATTTTAAAAGAAGTAATATCAATTCTACACAATCTCTTTCAGAAAACAGAAGTGGTGGAAGCACATTCCAGCTCCCAACTTTTCTGATGTTGCCATTATCCTGATACCAAAACCAGACATGTACAGTACAAAAAAAAAGAAAAACTATAGTCCAATGTCTCTCATGAACATAGATGCAAAAATCCTCAACAAGATAATAACAGACAAAATCCTGAAAAGAATAATACATGATGATTGATGGGGTTTATCCCAAGAATTCAAGGCTAGCTCAACTTTTGAAAATCAATCAACATAATCCAATATACTAACAGATTACAGAAGAAAAACCACATGATCAAATCAATTTCTGCAGAAAAAGTATTTGAAAAGTTTACATCAATTTGAGATGAAAAGTTCACATCAATTTGCGATTAAAAGTCACAGTCATGTAGAAATAGAAAGTTACTTCCTTAATTTGATGAAGCCCATCTCTCAAAAACCCAGTTAACAGAAAACTTAATGACAGAAGACTGAATGCTTGCCCTCTAAGATTAAGAACAAAGCTCATGGTTGTTCACTCTCACCATGTTTATTCAACACCATAGCCCTTAGCCAGTTCAATAAAGTAAGAAAAAGAAAGAAAAAAGGTATAGATTGGAAATTAGAAAAATAAAACTGTTCTTATCTGCAGACCATGTAATTGTCTATGAAAAAAATTCCAAGGAGTCTACAAAAAGAATCCTGGAACTTATCAGTGAGTTAGCAAGACTGCAAGATACAAGGTCAACATATTTTTTAAAATAAATGATATTTTCATACTCTAGCAATGAACAATTCAATTTTCAATTTTCTGAAATTAAAAAAATATTCTTTACAATAGCTCCAAAAAATCTAAATACTTAAGTATAAATTTGTCAAAGTATGTGCAGTATCTGTGTGCTGAAAACTTAAAAAACACTAATGAAATAAATCAAAGAAGACCTAAATAAGTGGAGAGATATACCATGTTCATGGATTGGAAAAATCCATATAGTTACAATGTCATTTCTATAAATTCAATGCAGTTCCAATCAAATTCCCAGCATGACTTTTTTTAGGTATAAAAGAACTGATTTAACTACCTCATATTTGCAGTCCAATTATACTCTACTATATACTATAGTGATATACAGTGGGAAATTCCTTGTGTTTTGCAGTGAGTAGAAATATAGATTTTAGTAATATAACAAACAGGCTTGTGGTAAAATAGTCATCAAATATATGTGACTGTTAAAGTGATTTTATGTAATAAAGGAATATACTTGAATATTAAGAGAAGTTGGAGGAATGCAGCATGTGAAAAATAAAATATAATTGAAAAACACCTGATTTTAAAACTATGTGAAAGGCAAAGGAACTAGAATAGCCAAACTATTTTGAAAAAAAAAATAAAGCTGAAGGAATCACACTACTTGATTTTAAGACTTACTATAAAACTACAGCACTCGAGATAGTGTGGTATTGACAAAGGGACAGATACATAGGTCAGTGGAGAAGAACTGAACCCAGCGTTAGATTCTATTGGCTACACAAATATGGCCAACTGATTTTTTTTACAAAGGTGCAAAGGCAGTTCAAAGGAGTAAGGATAGTTTTCATCAAATGGTTTTGGAACAATTGGACATCCATATGCAAAAAAGTGAAACTCAATCTAATCCTCACACTTCATAGAAAAATTAACTCAGTATGGCTAAGTGAAATAAGTCAGACAGAGAAAGATAAACACCACATGATCTCATTTATATGTGGAACCTAAAAAGAAAAACCAAACCGAGCTCACAGAGAACAGACTGATAGTTGCCAGAGGCGTATCTCTGTGTGTGTGTGTGTGTTTCTGTGTGTGTGTGTACATGTGCACACATGTGCAATGGGTGAAGGGAGTCAAAAGGCACAAACTTCCAGTTATAAAATAAGTCATGGGGATGTAATGTACAGCATAGTGACTAGAGTTAATAATACTGTATTATATATTTGAAACTTGCTAAAAGAGATCTTAAAAGTTCTCATCACAAGAAAAAAATTTTTTAACTATTATGGTGATGGTTTTTAACTAGACTTATTGTGGCAATTACTTCACAATATATACAACTATTGAATCATGTTGTACACCTGAAACTAAGAGAATGTTATATGTCAGTTATATCTCAATAAAAAAATTAACTCAGAATGGTACATAAGTATAAAACTATGGAACTTTTAAAGGAAAACAGGAGAAAATCCTCATGATTTTAGCTTAGTCAAAGCATTAAGATATGACACCAAATCACCAGCCCATTAAAAAATTTTGATAAACTGGACTCTAATCAAACTAATACCCTTTTTTTCTGTGAAAGACACTGATAAAAGAATGAGAAAAAACAAGCTACAAATAGGGAAAAAATATTTGCAGATCTCATATCTAACAAAGGATTTGTATCAAAAATATGAAAAGTACTCTCAAAATTCAACAGTAAGAAATCAACAACCCAACTTTAAAAACTGGTGGAATAATTTCAACAGATACTTTACCAAAAGTGATATAGACATGGCAAATAAGCACAAGAAAAAATGTTCAACATCACTAGCCAATAGTAAAATGCAAATTAAAACCACAGTGAGAAACCACTATACACCTAATAAAATGGCTAAAAAAATTTTTTAAATAAAATACCAAATGCTGGCAAGAATGTGAAACAGCTAGAACTCTCATGTGTTGCTAATGGGAATGAAAAATGGTACCACCATTCTGGAAAAACAGTCTGGAGATTTTTTATAAAGTTAAACATACACTTGTGATATGACCCAGCAGTCCCACTCTTGGTATTTACCCCAGAGAAATGAAAACGTACGTTCACCCAAAAACCTGTGCATGAATATTAATAGCAGCTCTATTCATAAATTACCAAATACTGGACAAAACCCAAATATCCTTCAACAAATGAAAGGATAAACAAGCTGCAGTATATCCATATAATGGTGTATTACTCAGTAATAAAAAGGAATAAATCAAAGATACATGCAACTACATGAATGAATCTCAGTGACATTACACTAAGTGCAGGAAGCTAGTCTCAAAAGGTTATATACTCTCTGATTCCATTTATATGACATTCTGGAAAAGGTGAAACTACAGGAACAGAGAATAGATCAACGGCTACCAAGGCTTGGGGTGATAGAAGGGTTTGGCTAAAAGGAAGGCAAAAAGAGGTGTTCTTTTTTGCCTTCCTTTTAGCCAACAATTTGTGATAAAATATTTCTGGATCCTGACGGTGGTGGCTGTTACATGAAATTATACACGAGTTAGAACTGTATACCCAAAAGTCCATTTTTACTATATGTAAATTTTAAAAAATAATTTAAAAATAGTGGTAATTAATACAGTTTATATTATATCTTGTTCCAGATAAGATTTTAAATGATTTCCTTTAATTGTAAGATGCTTGGCTAATTATCTTAAGCTAAATATAAACATAAGAAAAACATTTGCTCCCAGAACTTGCTTAAAGGTGAACCTCAATCGGGACTTCCCTGGGTGGCGCAGTGGTTAAGAATCCGCCTGCCAATGCAAGGGACACAGGTTCAATCCCTGGTCCGGGAAGATCCCACATGCCGTGGAGCAGCTAAACCCGTGCGCAGCAACTACTGAGCCTGCGCTCTGGAGCCGGCAAGCCACAATTACTGAGCCCGTGTGCCACAACTACTGAAGCCTGCGTGCCTAGAGCCCGTGCTTGGCAACAAGAGAAGCCGCCACAATGAAAAGCCCATGCACCGCAATGAAGAGGAGCCCACGCTCGCCGCAACTAAAGAAAGCCCACATGCAGCAACAAAGACCCAACACAGCCAAAAATAAATAAATAAATTTATTTAAGAAAAAAAGGTGAGCCTCAATCCTTGAAAAGCTGCTTACCTTAAACTCTCCTTTTTATCCCTTTGATGCTCTCACTTTCTTTTCCATCTTTCTTGGGTGCTCTACTCTGCCTCATCTCTTTCCCCCTTCTTTTCTGTGCTTTTTTCTTTATCCTAGCTTAACTGATCATATTTTAAGCTGATATATATATTTTACACTATGTATTTTGCCACGAATGAAAACAAACTTATACTCCTTGTTCTTTCTTTAAAGTTGAATGACTTGAACATTTTATATTTCCCTAAAATAAAATATTCTGTCAAACTACTTAAAGTTGGTTTTTACCTGTGAATGATTTTCAGAGCTGACATTTCCCCTTCAGTTGCTCAGGGGCTCTCAAGAAAAAAGAAAAACTTTTCCCCCCTGGTCAAATGAAAAGGCAGATTTTTCCCCTTAAAGTTGATGTAATTTTCATTGTCTTATATTATGAAGATTAAGCTTTATATAGTCTAGATTCTTATTTTTTAAATTACATCAAAAGTGAAATTGCATATTTAAAAAAAAAAATTGAGAGGCACGCATAGCTACAGGGCATTCCAACAGTGCATTCATTTTTAGGCAAACAACCCCTTTGAAGCCAACATATTTGTTTGCAACCAAGTAGCTATACATAAAACAATCACCTAAGAGATGGACATAATGGTGTCACAGAGGCAGCCATTTGTGTTTAAAGGTGATAATCAGGAATTAAATTGAGCACTAGAAAAGATGTCAGATTATGAAGAAAAATGGGTTTGGGAGATTGTATTAAGAAAAAGATTTTTTTTACAGTATGCGGGCCTCTCACTGTTGTGGCCTCTCCCTTTGCAGGACACAGGCTCTGGACGCGCAGGCCCAGCAGCCATGGCTCACGGGCCTAGCCACTCCGCAGCATGTGGGATCTTCCCGGACCGGGGCACGAACCCGTGTCCCCTGCATCGGCAGGCAGACTCTCAACCACTGCGCCACCAGGGAAGCCCCAAGAAAAAGATTTTAACTAGACTTATCGTCGTGATAATTTCACAATACATACAAATATTGAATCATTATGTTGTACACCTGAAACTAACATAATATTATAAGTCAATTATACCGCAATAAGAAAAGAAAAGAAAAAGAAATGAGCTGTGTTAAGAAAAAGATGAAGGGAAAACCTGCTTGTAGACTTACAAGGTAAAGGCTAGAAAAATTTGGTAGACTAAGAATTTCTGTACAAAGAGAAAATTTGAGCCAGCTCATCATATAACAAGATAGGGTTTTTTTTTTTTTTTTTTTTTTGCATAAACCAAAGAGAAAAGATGTCTTACTGTTATCTCCAATGCCATCTTCATGTTTTCTTCCACTGTCCTTTTCATTTTCATCTTCTGAGTTTTCTACTTCCTGAATAACCATCCTTTTCCCTTTGGTTTGAGTCTCAGATGCAGGTTCAGAATTTTTCAGATCTCTTTCAACCTCTAACAAGGTTTTCTGAAACATAATCGCCACATTAAAGAAAACTTTTTCCTTTAGTAAAAAGTATAACCATTCTTGCAGGTAAGAATATCAAGATATTAAAAAGTGAATAAAGATAACTAAGATAAAGCTTCTTATGGTGATCTTTTTCTTTTCAAACAACTTCACTGCTTTGTCTGATTAGAACTATACATGTCCACTGTAAAAAACTTAAAGCATAACAAGTATAAAAGAAGGAAGAAAAAAATCATCTGAAATCCTGCCACTCAGATAAACTATTGACATTCTGATGATCATCTTCCTGGATATATTTGTATGCATATACAAACAGAGGTGTCCAGTTTTATACAAATTAAACCATACTATACATGTTTTTTTAAGAGTCATGTTGAAAGTTCTTTAATATTTTATGCCAACTAGAAATTTAAAAAAATATATCAAACCATTTTGCTTCCTTCCTCATCTTTAACACCTTACTGAGGTGTAATTGACATAAACTACACATACTTTAAAGAGCACAAGTTTTAATAGATTTTGATATAATAATAAACATATCCATCATTCACAAAACGTTTCTTCCTATCTTTTTATGATTTCCTTTTGCTCATCCCTGCAACCACTGTTCTTTCTGTTACGATAGATTAGTTTGTATTTTCCAGTTTTTTATATAAGTAGAATCATAATACATGTACTCTTTTTGTCTGGCTTCTTTCACTTAGAATAATTATTTTGAAATTTATCCATGTCGTCTTATGAACCTATTAGTTCATTCCCTTTTATTGTTCAGTAGTATTCTATTATATGCTTATAAAACGATTTGTTTATCCATTCACCTATTGATGGACATTTTAGGCTATTTTCAGTTTTTGGCAATTACAAATGAAGCCATTATAAACATTCGTGCTTAAATCTTTGTATGGACATATGCTTGTATTTTTCTTGGTGAATACTCGGAGTGGAATGACTGGGTCATGCGGTAGGCGTATGATTGTTTTGTTTAACTTTTTACCTGTATTCCAAAGCAGTGGGATCATTTTATATTCCCAAGTTTCAGTTCTCCCACAAGCCCACCAACACTTAGTATGGTCAATCATTTTCATTTTAGCTGTCTAACAGGTTTGTAGTGGTATCTCTTGTGGTTTTATGTTTCTCTAATGACTAATGACATTGAGCATCTTTTCATGGGCTTATTTTCCATTCACATAACTTTTGGTGATGTGTCTGATCAAATATCTTGCTTATTTTTCATCAACCTGTTTGTTTTCTTGAGTTTTTTAAAGTTCTGTATATATTCAGGACACAAGCCCTTTGTTGGATACATGATTGCAAATATTTTCCCCCAGTCTATGGCTTGTCTTTTTATTCTTCTGATAGAATAAATAAAAACTTTTTAATTTTGATGAAGCCCGATTATCAACTTTTTATAGATTATGCCTCTGTGTCACACCTAAGGAATATTTGTCTCATCCAAGGTCATAAAGACTTTCTCTTATGTTTTCTTCTAGAACTTTCATACTCCAAGTCTTATATTAAGGTATATGATCCGCTTTGAGTTAATCTTTACATATGGTTAAGGTAAAAATGCATTTGGTTAAGGTCTAAAGTTAATATGTAAGCATGAACTTATGTTGGATAGTAAAATTAAAAGTGGTTTTCCTTGTTTCAATTTTTTTTTAGAATATTAAAATGCTAACTTTTTAATGAACATACCATTATAAAAAGGAAATACTATGGGGTGAAGATGTGTTCCTAAGCTGCACCCTAAACCTAATCCACTGAAATGCTGACTTGATAAATGCAGCTGATACAGTAGGGACATCAGCTGCCTCTCAGAAAGAGTTAGATAACCTGAAAGGTATGTGGAAACAGTGACAACTTATTGGTGGAAGACAGTTCTCCAGGGGTTTCCCATATTTCTGAATATATTGTAAGCAGAGGAGCTAAACCACCTTTGTTCTAGACTTTTTTTTTTCTTTGATTTATAACAACAGGAATTTATTTCTCAGTTCTGAAGACTGGGAAGTCCAAGTTTAAGGTGCTAGCAGATTTCGTTTCTGGTGAGGGCCTGCTTTCTGGTTCACAGACAGCTGTGTTCCTGCTGTATCTGCACTTGGTGAAAGGGACCTAGATTATCTTTTTAAGGATGTTTGTACTGAGAACAGCCCTGGGAAATAAAGAATGCCCTATCTGGGCATTCTGCCGCCCACACGGAACTTGGTGGCCAGGGTAACAGACATGAGCTTCAAGCTCATCAGCTTGCCATGCCATGAGTAGCAAAGTCTTTTGTGCCTGACCCAGGAATCTTGTATATTCTTCTAGGCCACCTTGCTAATTTACATGTAGGGTAAACTCTCAGGCCCTTCACAGCTCTTGACACTTACCTCCACTCCTTAGGATTGAATACAGATCCCCTAAGTGCATATCTGAGTCAGTTTACTGTTAGAGATGCTATGGTTACCACGCAAATTAAGGAATAAACACTCTTTTATGGCCATCAAGCTCCTGCTTAATCCTACCTAGGAAAGTTCTACACCATTTGCATAATAAATTGAACTTGGCTCAAAGAAAAGAATTGCCTACAAAGCTTCAGGAAAGAGAAAATTATTTGTCCTTCAGGAGTAGGTTTATGATTTTGGACAATTTAAGAGCCAGCTTTCTTCCACTTCAAATAGACGTTAACACTGGGAATATCTGAGATGTACCTCTCTTTATTTTTTTTTAACATCTTTATTGGAGTATAATTGCTTTACAATGGTATGTTAGTTTCTCCTTTATAAACAAGTGAATCAGCTATACATATAAATATATCCCCATATCTCTTCCCTCTTGCGACTCCCTCCCACCCTCCCTATCCCACTCCTCTAGGTGGCCACGAAGCACCAAGCTGATCTCCCTGTGCTATGTGGCTACTTCCCGTGAGCTATCGGTTTTACATTCGGTAGTGTATATATGTCCATGCCACTCTCTCACTTTGTCCCAGCTTCCCCTTCCCCCTCCCCGTGTCCTCAAGTCCATTCTCTGCATCCACCTCACTACAAATAACTCAATTTCGTTTCTTTTTTTGTGGCTGAGTAATATGCCACTGTTTATATGTGCCACATCTTCTTTATCCATTCATCTGTCGATGGACACTTACGTTGCTTCCATGTCCTAGCTATTGTAAATAGAGCTGCAATGAACATTGTGGTACATGACTATTTTTTGAATTATGGTTTTCTCAGGGTATATGTCCAGTGGTGGGATTGCTGGGTCGTATGGTAGTTCTATTTTTAGTTTTTTAAGGAACCTCCATACTGTTCTCCATAGTGGCTGTATCAGTTTCCACTCCCTCCAACAGTGCAAGAGGGTTCCCTTTTCTCCACACCCTCTCCAGCATTTGTTGTTTGTAGATTTTTTGATGAAGTCCATTCTAACTGGTGTGAAGTGATACCACACTGCAGTTTTGATTTGCATTTCTCTAATAATTAGTGATGTTGAGCAGCTTCTCATGTGCTTCTTGGCCATCTGTATATCTTCTTTGGAGAAATGTCTATTTAGGTCTTCTGCCCATTTGTGGATTGGGCTGTATTTTTTTTGATATTGAGCTGCAAGAGCTGCTTGTAAATTTTGGAAATTAATCCTTTGTCAGTTGCTTCATTTGCAAATATTTTCTCTCATTCTGAGGGTTGTCTTTTCGTGCTGTTTATGTTTTCCTTTGCTGTTCAAAAGCTTTTAAGTTTCATTAGGTCCCATTTATTTTTATTTCCATTTCTCTAGGAGCTGGGTCAAAAAGGATCTTGCTGTGATTTATATCATAGAGTGTTCTGCCTATGTTTTCCTCTAGGAGTTTTAGAGTGTCTGGCCTTACATTTAGGTCTTTAATCCATTTTGAGCTTATTTTTGTGGTGTTAGCGAGTGTTCTAATTTCATCCTTTTACATGTAGCTGTCCAGTTTTCCCAGCACCATTTATTGAAGAGGCTGTCTTTTCTCCATTGTATATTCTTGCCTCCTTTATCAAAAATAAGGTGACCATATGTGCTTGGGTTTATCTCTGGGCTTTCTATCCTGTTCCATCCATCTATATTTCTGTTTTCGTGCCAGTACAATACTGTCTTGATTGCTGTAGCTTTGTAGTATAGTCTGAAGTCAGGGAGCCTGATTCCTCCAGGTCCATTTTTCTTTCTCAAGATTGCTTTGGCTATACGGGATCTTTTGTGTTTTCATACAAATTATGCAATTTTTTGTTCCAGTTCTGTGAAAATATGCCAGTGGTAGTGTGATAGGGGTTGCACTGAATCCGTAGATTGCTTTGGGTAGTATAGTCATTTTCACAATGTTGATTCTTCCAATCCAAGAACATGGTATATCTCTCCATCTATTTGTATCATCTTTAATTTCTTTCATCAGTGTGTTATAGTTTTCTGCATACAGGTCTTTTGTCTTCTTAGGTAGGTTTGTTCCTAGGTGTGTTATTCTTTTTGTTGCAATGGTACATGGGAGTGTTTCCATAATTTCATTTTCAAATTTTTCATCATTAGTGTAAAGGAATGCAAGAGATTTCTGTGCATTAATTTTACATCCTGCTATTTTACCAAATTCATTGATTACCTGTAGTAGTTTTTCAGTAGCATCTTTAGGATTCTCTATGTATAGTATCATATCAACTGCAAACAGTGACAGCTTTACTTCTTTTCTGATATGGATTCCTTTTATTTCTTTTTCTTCTCTGATTGCTGTGGCTAAAACTTCCAAAACTATGTTGAATAATAGTGGTAAGAGTGGGCATCCTTGTCTTGTTCCTGATCTTAGTGGAAATGGTTACAGTTTTTCACCATTGAGTATGATGTTGGCCGTGGGTTTGTCATATATGGCCTTTATTATGCTGAAGTAAGTTCCATGTATGCCTACTTTCTGGAGGGTTTTTATCATAAATGGGTGCTGAATTTTGTTGAAAGCTTTTTCTGCATCTATTGAGATGATCATATGTTTTTATTCAATTTGTTAATATGGTGTATCACATTGATTAATTTGCGTATATTGAAGGTTCCTTGCATTCCTGAGATAAACCCCACTTGATCATGGTGTACAATCCTTCTAATGTGCTGTTGGATTCTGTTTGCTAGTATTTTGTTGACGATTTTTGAATCTATGTTTATCAGTGATATTGGCCTGTAGTTTTTTGACTTCTTTGTCTGGTTTTGGTATCAGGGTGATGGTGGCCTCGTAGAATGAGTTTGAGAGTGTTCCTCCCTCTGCTATATTTTGGATGAGTTTGACAAGGATAGGTGTTAGCTCTTCTATAAATGTTTGATAGAATTTTCTTGTGAAGCCATGTGGTCCTGGGCTTTTGTTTGTTGGAAGAGTTTTAATCAGTTTCAATTTCAGTGCTTGTGATTGGTCTCTTCATATTTTCTATTTCTCCCTGTTTCAGTCTCAGAAGGCTGTGCTTCTCTAAGAATTTGTCCAGTTCTTCCAGGTTGTCCATTTTATTGGCATAGCGTTGCTTGTAGTAATCTCTCATGATCCTTTGTATTTCTGCAGTGTCAGCTGTTACTTCTCCTTTTTCATTTCTAATTCTATTGATTTGAGTCTTCTCCCTTTTTTTCTTGATGAGTCTGGCTAATGGTTTATCAATTTTGTTTTTCTTCTCAAAGAACCAGCTTTTAATTTTATTGATTTTTGCTATTTTTTCCTTCATTTATTTCTGATCTGATCTTTATGATTTCTTTCCTTCTGCTAACTTTGGGGGTTTTGGTTCTTCTTTCTCTAATTGCTTTAGGTGTAAAGTTAGGTTGTTTCTTTGAGACGTTTCTTGTTTCTCTTAAGGTAGTATTGTATTGCTATAAACTTCCCTCTTAGTACTGATTTTGCTACATCCCATAGGTTTAGTGTCATAATGTTTTCATTGTCCTTTGTTTCTAGGTATTTTTTGATTTCCACTTTGATTTCTTCAGTGATCTCTTGGTTATTAAGCAGTGTATTGTTTAGCCTCCATGTGTTTGTATTTTTTACAGATCTTTTCCTGTAATTAATATCTAGTCTCATAGCATTGTGGTCGGAAAAGATACTTGATATGATTTGAATTTTCTTAAATTCACCAAGCCTTGATTTGTGACCCAAGATATGATCTATCCTGGAGAATGTTCCATGAGCACTTGAGAAGAAAGTGTATTCTGTTGTTTTGGGATGGAATGTCCTATAAATATCAATTAGGTCCATCTTGTTTAATGTATCATTTAAAGCTTGTGTTACCTTATTTATTTTCATTTTGGATGATCTGTCCATTGGTGAAAGTGGGGTGTTAACGTCCCCTACTATGATTGTGTTACTGTCGATTTCCCCTTTTATGGCTGTTAGCATTTGCCTTATGTATTGAGGTGCTCCTATGTTGGGTGCATAAATATTTACAATTGTTATATCTTCTTCTTGTATTGAGCCCTTGATCATTATGTAGTGTCCTTCTTTGTCTCTGATAATAGTCTTTACTTTAAATTATATTTTGTCTGATATGAGAATTGCTACTCCAGCTTACTTTTGATTTCCATTTTCATGGAATATCTTTTTCCATCCCCTTTCAGTCTGTATGTGTCCTTAGGTCTGAAGTGGGTCTCTTGTAGACAGCATAAGTACGGGTCTTGTTTTTGTATGCATTCAGCCAGTCTGTTTCTTTTGGTTGGAGCATTTAATCCATTTACATTTAAGGTAATTATTGATGTGTATGTTCCTATTAACATTTTCTAAATTTTTGTCATTTGTTATTGTAGGTCTTTTCCTTCTCCTGTGTTTCCTGCCTAGAAAAGTTCCTTGAGCATTTGTTGTAAAGCTTGTTTGGTGGTGCTGTATTCTCTTAGGTTCTGCTTGTCTGTAAAGGTTTTAATTTCTCTGTTGAATCTGAATGAGATCCTTGCTGGGTAGAGTAATCTTGGGTGTAGGTTTTTCCCTTTCATCACTTTAAATATGTCCTGCCACTCCCTTGTGGCTTGCACAGTTTCTGCTGAAAGATCAGCTGTTAACCTTATGGGGAGTCCCTTGTATGTTGTTGTTTTCCCCTTGATGTTCTTAATATTTTTTCTCTGTATTTAAATTTTGATAGTTTGATTAATACGTGTCTTGGCATGTTTCTCCTTGGATTTATCCTGTATGGGACTCTGCGCTTCCTGGAGTTGACTATTTTCTTTCCCATGTTAGGGAAGTTTTCAACTATAATCTCATCAAATATTTTCTTTCTTTTTCTCTTCTTTTTCAAGGACCCGTATAATTCGAATGTTGGTGTATTTAATGTTGTCCCAGAGGTCTCTGAGACTGTCCTCAATTCTTTCCATTCTTTTTTCTTTATTCTGCTCTGCAGTAGTTATTTCCACTATTTTATCTTCCAGGTCACTTATCTGTTCTTCTTCTTCAGTTATTCTGCTATTGATTCCTTCTAGAGAATTTTTATTTCATTCATTGTGTTGTTCATCATTGTTTGTTTGCTCTTTAGTTCTTCTAGGTCCTTGTTAAACGTTTGTTGTATTTTCTCCATTCTATTTCCAAGATTTTGGATCACCTTTACTATCATTATTCTGAATTCTTTTTCAGGTAGACTGCCTATTTTCTCTTCATTTGTTTGGTCTGGTGGGTTTTTACCTTGCTCCTTCATCTGATGTGTGTTTCTCTATCTTCTCATTTTGCTTAACTTACTGTGTTTGGGGTCTCCTTTTCGCAGGCTGCAGGTTTGTAGTTCCCATTGTTTTTGGCGTCTACCCCCACTGGCTATGGTTGGCTCAGTGGGTTGTGTAGGCTTCCCTGTGGAGGGGACTGGTGCCTGTGTTCCGGTGGATGAGGCTGGATCTTGTCTTTGTGGTGGGCAGGTCTGTGTCTGGTGGTGTGTTTTGCATTTTCTATGATCTGATTATGATTTTAGGCAGCCTTTCTGCTGAAGGGTGGGGTTGTGTTCCTGCCTTGCTAGTTGTTTGGCATAGGGTGTACAGCACTGTTGCTTGCTGGTAGTTGAGTGGAGCTGGGTCTTGGCGTTGAGATGGAGATTTCTGGGATATTTTTGCTGTTTGATATTACATGGAGGTGGGAGGTCTGTGGTGGACCAATGTCCTGAACTCAGCTCTCCCACCTCAGAGGCACAGGCCTGACTCCCAGCCTGGTCACCAAGACCCTGTCATCCACACGGCTCAGAATAAAAGGGAGAAAAAAAGAAAGAAGGGAAGTAAAAAATAAATAAAATAAAGTTATAAAATAAAGAATAATTTTTAAAAATAAAAACAAAATTTGAAAATAATAAAAAAGAAAGAAAGAAGAGAGCAACCAAACCAAAGAACAGTTCCACCAATGATAACAGATGCTAAAAACTATACTAAAAAAACCCCCCAAAAACGGACAGACAGAACCCTAGGACAAATGGTAAAAGCAAAGCTATACAGACAAAATCACAGAAGCATACACATACACACTCACAAAAAGAGAAAAAGGAAAAAAAAAAATATATATATATATATATATATATATATCATTGCTTCCAAAGTCCACGCCCTCAATTTGGGATGATTCGTTGTCTATTCAGGTATTCCACAGATGCAGGGTACATCAAATTGATTGTGGAGCTTTAATCCACTGCTCCTGAGGCTGCTGGGAGAGATTTCCCTTTCTCTTCTTTGTTTGCACAGCTCCTGGGGTTCAGCTTTGGATTTGGCCCTGCCTCTGCGTGTAAGTCGCCTGAGGGCTTCTGTTCCCGCTCAGACAGGACGGGGTTAAAGGAGCATCTGATTAGGGGGCTCTGGCTCCCTAAGGCCGGGGGCGGGCCGGGTATGGAATGTGGGGCAAGCCTGCGGTGGCAGAGGCCGGTGTGATGTTGCAACAGCCTGAGGCGTGCCATGTGTTCTCCTGGGGAAGTTGTCCCTGGATCACAGGACCCTGGTAGTGGCAGGCTGCACAGGCTCCCAGGAGGGGAGGTGTGGATAGTGACCTATGCTTGCACACAGGCTTCTTGGTGGCTGCAGCAGCAGCCTTAGCATTTCATGCCCGTCTCTGCGGTCCACGCTAATAGCCGCGGCTCATGCCCACCTCTGGAGCTTGTTTCGGCAGTGCTCTGAATCCCCTCTCCTTGCGCACCACGGAACGAGGCAAGAAAAAGTCTCTTGCCTCTTCGGCAGTTCCAGACTTTTCCCCCCAGACTCCCTCCCAGCTAGCTGTGGTGCAGTAGCCCCCTTCAGGCTATGTTCACACAGCCAACCCCAGCCCTCTCCCTGGGATCTGACCTCCGAAGCCAGGGCCTCAGCTCCCAGCCCCCGCCCGCCCCGGCAGGTGAGCAGACAAGCCTCTCGGGCTGGTGAGTGCTGGTCAGCACCGATCCTCTGTGCAGGAATGTCTCTGCTTTGCCCTCCACACCCCTGTTGCTGCGCTCTTCTCCGTGGCCCCGAAGCTTCCCCCCTCTGCCACGTGCAGTCTCCGTCCACGAAGGGGCTTCCTAGTGTGTGGAAAGCTTTCCTCCTTCACAGCCCCCTCCTACTGGTGCAGGTCCCTTCCCTATTCTTTTGTCTCTGCTTTTTCTTTTCTATTTTGCCCTACCCAGGTACATGGGGAGTTTCTTGCCTTTTGGGAGGTCTGGGTTCTTCTGTCAGCGCTCAGTAGGTGTTCTGTAGGAGTTGTTCCACATGTAGATGTATTTCTGATGTATCTGTGGGAAGGAAGGTGATCTCCACATCTTACTCTTCCACCATCTTGAAGCTCCTCATACCTATTTCTTAAAGCTGTGTCTTAATCCTCAACATCATTTTTCCAGCAAGACTGATATCATTTTAACATAAATACAGAAATAGCAAACTATAGAATTAGGTGAGGTATCACTTTCTGTACTTACTTTGGCCAACTCATTATCAGGTTCAACAGCCAGTACTTTATTCAAATCTTTTATAGCTTCCTGGAGCTTGTTTTGATGTTTATACGTAGTGGCACGGCGCAGAAGAGCTGAAAATTTACCAAAATAAAAGACATACTTTAACATATGGCATTATGGTTATAACACACTTTTCAAGTGTAAGTATATATGTAACATAGAACAGTTTAGAATGCAATTGTGCAAACTACACCAACTTCCAACGACCTGGCCCTCTGGGTGCTCCAGTCCCTGCCAGCTCCTCCAAGGGCTGAGAGACTCGGTACCTCACCCCTCAGAAGCACCATGCTGTGCTACAATAATGGGAAGGTCTTCACTAAACAGTAACACGTTCCTCCTTATAATCATCACTAGTATTATTTCCACTGTATGAACATTTAGAAAACCCCTCCTTTAAATTTAGTACATTACTGAGCAGCACCTGACCCAGAATCTGGGCTGTTAGTGAAATCTCTATAGCACAGGGAACTGAAGGAATCCTGGTGATTATGTCAACTAGGTTCGGAAATTGAATACTTTAGCAATTTGTATCAGGGTTTTTTTTTTTTTTTTGTAGGTTACAATATCTAATTTGATCATTTTTTAATACTGAAATGAATGCCTTCCTAGTCCAATTGTTATTAATTATATAATGAGAGAATTTTGTGTAGTTAGACATGATTTTGAAAAGAATCAGTCTTGGTAATTCTGAAAAGTGAGATATTTATATCTGATTTAATACACTTTTATTTTTTTATTTTAGATTTTTTTTTTTTGATGTGGACCATTTTTAAAGTCTTTATGGAATTTGTTACAACAATGCTTCTGTTTTATGTTTTGGTTTTTTGGCCACAGGCATGTAGGATCTTAGCTTCCCAACCAGGCATTGAACCCAGACCCCCTGCATTGGAATGTGAAGTCTTAACCACTGGACTGCCAGGGAAGTCCCAATATGCTATTTTAAAACATAAATTTCACTAGTTTGATTTTAGTCCTAGAATGAGCCACGAAAATCTAGAGGATAAATCATTTTATCATAAGTGTAATCAAAATTGTAGCATAAGTACAAGTTTAGCTTTTACTATTACTACTCAGATTTTAGAAGGGATTGTCCATAAAGAAATATTCATGATATAACAATTACCATTTTTAAAGACTTTTTACTTTGGAAAATACTTTAGATTCACATAAAGTTGCAAAGCTAATACAGATAGTTCTCATATACCTTCACCCAGCTTTCACTAATGCTAACATCTTATATGTAACTACGGTAGTTTTGCCAAAACTAAGAAAATAACATTGGTACAATACTGTCAACTAAACTACAGGCTTTCTTTGGATTTCACCAATTTCTCCACTAATGTCCTTTTTCTGTTCCAGGATGTAATCAAATACCACATTGCATTCAGAGCAATTATTTTTTGAGTAAAAAATAAAATTTTGAACAGGAAGATATTTATCCACTTAAGAAAACCTAAGACTTTTCAATGCTTTATGGCCATAATGATGGCCATAGTGGCTCTGTCAAATTTTTTTTTAAATAGTGAAGATTCTGGTGCTTAAGGAATTATTCAATCAAGGAAGAATGAAAACAGAAGGCCATTCTACTGGCAGAAGAGTAGCACAGTGGTTGAATGTGGGCTCCTGATGTCTCATCCAGTGTTGAATCCTGGCTCTGTCACTTACTAGCAGTGTGATCTTAGGTGAGTTGTTCAATCTCTCTATGCCTCAGTGTCCTTTTGTAAAATGAGTGTGCTAATAATAGTACCTGCACATTTACTGAGCTGTTGTGAAAATTAATGGAGTTAATACATGTACTACATGGCACAGGGCCTGGCACAGTGATGGTGTGGGCCCATCAGGAGATCGTAAAACCTTTACCAGGCACCTGCCTAAAGCTGGGAGCCCACCGGTACTCTGTGATAGAGACAACATACAGGCACGGGAGAACTCTACTGGGGAAAGGAGAGCAATCTATTATGATGACAGTCAGTCTGATGCACCGGGATCCACCCTCAGCACAACCATGGTTTCTGCCCATCCATGTTTGTAGGCATGTGAAGAAAAATTAAGTGGTTATATTTATCTGAATCCGTAAGTATTTAAAGAAATAGAATGAGTCTGTTATAATTTATGCCACTTCCTTTTGGAATGACTCCCTGATAACAGAAAAGGAGAGTGGAGTCTGACTTGCATACTTCAGGCTCGGACCACAGCAAGGTGGTGCAGTCACTGAGACAGGAAATCAGAACAGAGGACAGGTGTTGGTGGAAAGACGTAGTCAGTTTTAGACACATTTAATTTAAAATGTCTATGGACATCTAGGTGGAAAAGCCCACAAAGCAGCTGGTAGAAAGTTCTAGAGCTCTGGTGTGGACTTATTGTATTATATTAATACATATTTTTAAATCTATATTAAATTATACTTAAATTTATTTTTGAATAAAAAGATACAGTTCAATAAGCCAGTCACAAAAAGATAAATACTGTATGATTTCATTCATATGACATACCTAAAATAATAAAATCACAGAGACAGAAAGTAGACTGGTGGTTGCCAGAGGCTGGGGTGGGTGGAGAGAATAGAGAGTTGCGGTTTAATGGGTGCACTTTCAGATTTAAAAAGTTCTGGAGATGGATGGTAGTGATGACTGCACAACAATATGAATGTACTTAATACCACCGAACTATTCACTTAAAAATGATTAAGGTGGTAAATTTTATGTTATGTCAATTTTACCACAATAAAAAGAAAATTGAAAGAAAAAAACACAAACCACAATTCAAATGCAAGCATGAGATATTTCTTTTAAAACACATGTACACTTTATTCAATCAGTCATCTGGGATTATTAGCTACTTCAATGCAAATAATTAGGAACTTAAATTCCAAGTTAAACTTGTAATTAAAAGTAACTTGAGGAAGGTAATGATTCACATATAGAAATCTGAGTTTATCTGAAATATTTTTAGTGTAAATATAAGTGTCTACAAATGGTCTTTAACAGATCCTGTTGCAAATTTAAAGGTATTCTATAAACACTTTTACCCTTTAAGTTCCCAGGTTCTAACTCCAAGACCTTTTCACAATCCTGAAAAGCACTATTCCAGTTCTGTAATTTGAGTTCTGCTTGAGCACGATTGTTATAGGCTGCTACCGTGGGAAGCACTGATATGCTCCTGTAAAAGAAACACTTAATGGCAACAAGCAGATGACAGGAAAACATAAGATAGAGAAACTCATCTAAAGTTGTAAGTAAAACAATCACAGCTCGTGTTATGGGTGCAATTGTGTCCCCGCAAATTCGTATGTTGAAATCCTAACCCCCAGCACCTCAGAATGTAACTATACTTGGAGATAGTCTTTAAAGAGATAATTAAGTTAACGTGAGGTCATGAGGGTGTTCCCTAATCCAATATGACTGGTGTCATTATAAGAAGACGAGATTAGGACACAGACATGCACAGAGGAAAGCTCACTTGAAGACACAGAGAGAAGATGGCCATCTACAAGCCAAGGAGAGAGGCATCAGAAGAAACCAACCCTACAGACACTTTGATCTCAGACTTCTAACCTCCAGAGCTGTGAGAAAATACATTTCTGTTGTTTAAGCCACTCAGTCTGTGACAGTTTGTATGGCAGCTCTAGCAAACGAATATGGCTTGCATCATCAAAAATAATAACATACAATTCTATAAACATATTAAATCAATGTTTGGACAGAAGCTTAAATATCCAGTTAAGAGATTTAAAGTTGACTCCGGCTTTAGAAGTGACATGATCACTTAAATACCCACAGATCTCTTAAAAACCCAGTTTAGTTAACATCAAATATCAAATACATATTTTTTTACGCTTTAGGGACAAGTTTCTAGTACAAAAAAAAAGGAGCAACCAACCACAACTAATATCCTTTATTAAGTTGTTATTGTGTTAACAGATACAAATTAGTCTGTAATCTAAAAGTAAATTTAAATCTAAGGAAATGATAATTTTATCAAAGGAATTTAATTGAAGGAAACAAGAGAGTAGTAGTAATTGAAGAATACAGACCTTAAGAGAGTAAATTTTGCTACATTAAGGGTATGAATGCAAAATAATTAATGAAAAGAATTTAAAACCTACCTGGCTGTTGCTTAAAAAACTGATTTGGAATGCTGTAAAATAATGTATTCCTAGATATAGGAAACATAAGGGTATTGGTGCACTAAATTTTCTAAATCCAGAAAAAAAAGGGGAAAGTCACAAAAAGTGTCAATTTACTAAGATCATTAAAGATGAATATAAAGAAATTACACAGTTGGGTAGAGACCAAACATGGAAAATACATGTAAGAATAAATAACACGAGTACCTGACACTAAGCACTTCCCACATGCCAGGCACTAAACAGTCAACTCATTTAATCCTCATTATAATCCACGGAGGAGGCATTACTGCTCTTACGATTTTACAGATGAAAAAATAGATGTAACGGAAAGGTTAAGTAACATGCCCAAGGCCACAAGCTTGGAAATGGTAGAGTCAGGATTTAAATCCCAACTGTCTACTCCAGCACCTGTTCTCTTTACCATCGTGTTACCCTGCCTTTCAGCATGTTGTTTTATTTAATCCTCACAGCTGCTCTGAGGTAGGCACTGTTATAGTCTCATCGCATTGAGAAGACTGAGGTAAGAGAGGTGAAGAATCTACCCAAGGCCAGAAAAGTGGCAATTTGAGTTCCCTTAACCATTGCAATATGCTGCTTTAATTCTGCACCTCTGTGATTTCTTCAAAGAGGAAGACAAGAAAAAGTTTGTTCCCTGTAATAGGCAAGAGATTCTCCACTGGTGGAAATCTACAAAAAGACAAACAAAATTCCAGAGCTGACATCCACCTGCCTGAACAGGGGAGGCTGTACTGAATGAATGATACCTCAATATCCTCTTTACTTTGTATGTTCACTTAAACAGTTGAGCAAACTTCTTTACAGACACCAACAACATTAAAAAAAAATTTTCTTTCCAAAGGTGGAAGCAAGATCGTACAGAGTTTAGCTCTAAGATAGCATTAGTGGTTGTATAAGCACAGTTTGTCTCTAACAATATTTTAGGAAATTAGTTTACTTTTCATAGACTGTAAGAGCTTCATAAGTTCATGCAAGCGTACAATGAACATCTACTATGAACCAGGTACTCTGCTGGGTATTAGGGATACAATGATATTAAAAAAATGAGAAGTGGGCTTTATTCTTACAGAGCTTACAGTCCAGTTAGTGCCAAATCACACACACTTGAATTGTACCTCCAACAAAGTAGAGTTAAGATTACTATACGGGTATGTAAATTGGGGGGGGGTTTAAACTGAGTAGGGTGGAGGTTTAACCTAGTCTGAAAAGTAAAGGCAGACTTCCCCAAAGAAGTGAGACATGGGCTGAGATCTGAAGAATAAGTCAGAATTAACTAAATCATGAGAAGAGGGTAAAGTATGCTAGATGGAGGACCCAGCATATGCAAAGGCCCTGTGGTGGGAGGTAGCACCATAAGTACTAGGATCCAGGCAGTCTGACTATAGAACCTGAGTTCTTAACCTCTATGCTACATGAACTTTCTGTCGAGTTCCATTCAGACAGCTTCTATTTTCTCTGTAAAACAGTAAAGTTAGAACCTCTGTCAAAAGTGGGGATGAAGTGGGAGCTTGGAGGTTTAAGGAAATTATTGAGAAAACAAGGCAAACGCAAGTGAATTTATGATAAATCACAAGTACAATATCTTAAGTGGTTCTGACACTGATTATTTAGCTTACTTACATCATTTCAACAATTAAATTTAAACATTATCATTTTTTTAAATGGCAAGTTTTGCGCTTTCCTGATGGTGCAGTGGTTAAGAATCCGCCTGCCAATGCAGGGGACATGGGTTCGAGCCCTGATCCAGGAAGATCCCACATGCCGCAGAGCAACTAAACCTGTGCGCCACAACTACTGAGCCTGCTCTCTAGAGCCCTCAAGCCACAACTACTGAAGCCCGTGTGCCTAGAGACCGTGCTCCACAATGAGAGAAGCCACTGCAATGAGAAGCCCGTGCACCACAACGAAGAGTAGGCCCCACTTGCCACAACTAGAGAAAGCCTGCACACAGCAATGAAGACCCAACACAGCCAAAAAAATAAAATAAATTAAAACATAAATAAACAAATAAATGGCAAATATAAACCACAACGAAAATCTGCTCACCGAGTATAATACATCACAGCCTCTTCATAATCTCCTGCATTAAAAGCTTCATTACCTTTCTCCTTTTCATGAATAGCAAGAAAATCCTTTTCCTTCTCAGTTAGACCTAGAAATAAATGTTACCTGCTATAAGTAAAAACATAACTTAGTATAACTTTAACAAATTTAAATCCAAGAATGCTTATTTTAACAGAAGCAGAAAATTATAAAATAAATAAAAGAAGATAAAAGTTTCCTAAGTTTAGAGATATTTCTTTTCTTTTTTTTAATTTATCAGAATTTTTGAAGGTTTAGATTTTTTGAATAATTGTTTTGTTTTACTTTAATGGTACTATACACCTGTGGACTTCAAGTGAAAACAACCTGCTCCATCTTTTTGTTTTGAGGCAAAAAGAAGAAAATTTGAGGGATTTGGAGGAAAAAAGTGATTTGAAAAAGGGAATGAAAAATGAATTACAGTAAAAAAATAGGTTTA
The DNA here is from genome assembly GCF_964270905.1 of Leucopleurus acutus. NCBI lineage: Eukaryota > Metazoa > Chordata > Mammalia > Artiodactyla > Delphinidae > Leucopleurus > Leucopleurus acutus. The sequence continues at coordinate 47,508,655 of NC_139159.1, read as the reverse complement.
CATATATATTTTTAAGTCTTACTAAATTTAAATATCGTAACTCTTACTCATAAAATTAAGAAGTTAAAGGATAGAATGGAATTTGTTAGAGGTGGTAAGCTCTAGGAGAAAATCCACAAACTTTTCATGGAAATCTGCAGCACTTAAAAGAGAATGTCTTTGGGTCAACAGCTTTTATTGTATTTCAAAAAATTTAGAGACTACTAAATTATTCTTATTTTCCCCCAATTACCTGCTGTATCTAGTCTCGTCTCAATTTTAGACAAATGCAACTTGTTGTTTACTACAGTTTTTTCTTTGTAATCTTCATCAATTTTCGCACATTCCTTTTCCACGTCAAATCTTAAATGAAAGAATAATAAAACTAGAAAAAAAAGCTCAATACAAACAAGAGAGTAAAATTTATTATTGATATTCTTGTATTTGTATCACCGTGCCTTTAGAAATAATATTCCAAAAATATATGATAGGTTTGTATTAGAAGTCATCTCTATTCTTTCCTAGAAAACATGGAATTTAGTGAGAACTTAAATATTAATCAGACGTAAACAGTGTGGAACTTTGGTATTAAAATTGTGACCAATTTCTCTTAATTTAAAAATTTGTTATTGTTTATTTTGGATGGCTATAAGTATTACATTAGTTATTTTTGGTTACCCTTATAAATAAAAGGATGCAATAGTTTTTTATTTAATGAAAAAACAAAATCAAGAGTGCTTAATCCAAATACTCTTAGTACTCTACTGACATAACGATATTTGATATGTTCAGGTCTAAAACAATAAAGAATTTATTACAGTATTTTATGGTAGAGAATTTTTATATACAGAATTATAAAACATACTTATCCCACTCTGCATAATCCCTCGGAATTTTCTTTTTAGCTGGTCTACTTTTAGAATTTTTTTCCTGAAAGAAAAAATTATATTTTATGAGATATTTAATATAAGATTAGCAGATTTTCCTATAAATGTGTAGTACTGGATTAAGGTACACAAATTGAATGGGTAAGAAAAATAGGTACCCTTGACGTTACAACAACTCCAGTATTATAATTTTTTTAACATAATAATATACAGCAGGTTAAAAAGTAATTTTAAATTTGTAGTTAATTATGAGAGTGATGGGCAGGACTTTAGGTACATATATAAAATTTTAAAACTTTTATGTGTGAAATGTGATTATTATTGATTTTTCTTATAATAGAAAAGTACTAAACTATCATTCATTCTTTTAAAACCTAGGCATTGAAGAAATAAGAATAACTACTTTGCTGTGTTAGACAGAGCTGTTTTGCTTGCAATGACAGACACCCAACTTGAACTAATTTTAGTTAAAAAGAATAAATTATTGGCTTATGTAACCAAACTGATGAAAGGGCAGGGGTATTTCTGGATAAAGGGTTCATACACCCTCTTTCTACAGCTCTCCCTCTCTCCCCTTTTCTCCTTCTCTCCCCCAGAAGTCTCTGCTTCTCTCTCCCTGATTTTGTTTTCCCTGCTGTCTGCTTGCTTTTTCTATGTAGTTGCAAATGTGGCCACACACAGTCTGGGATTATAACCTCACAGGCCTCCCAATCAGAAAAGAAAAGGAGAGTGACTCTTCTCTCCATCTTTAGTTAGAGAAATCCCAGGGAAGGACTCTGATTGGCTAGCTTCAGTTATGGGCCCATCACTGACCAAGCACTAGCTTGGTGCTACTAAGTGGCTCAACCCAGGTCACATGTCCACTGCAAGCACCTTGAAGGGAATGGGAGGAAAGCAAACAACAGCTCACAAATAGTTTCTTAAATGATTTCTTAAAAGTCATAATTTGAAACCATTTGAATGGGTCATTTATACAAGCACGATTTTGTACCATTGGTCATTAGGAGTTACACAGATCTTCCAAATATTCCTACATTTCATTATACAATTAAAAAATCATATCTGTTAAAATCCTCATGGAGTTCACCGACAGGCACATGCAAAGATGCTCAACATCACTAATCGTCAGGGAAATGCAAATTAAAACCAGGAGATATCACCTCACACCTGTCAGAATGGCTATCATCAAAAAGACCATAAATAACAAATATTAGAGAGGATGTGAAGAAAAGGGAATCCTTGTACACTGTTGGTGCATCCACTGTGGAAAACAGTATGGCAGTTTCTCAAAAAACTAAAAATAGAACTACCCTACGATCAAGCAATTCCACTCCAGAGTATATATTTGAATAAAATGCAAACACTAATTCAAAGAGATGCATGCACCCCCATGTACACAGCAGCATTATTTACAATTGCCAAGATCTGGAAGCAACTTAAGTGTCTATCAACAGATGAATGGATAAAGAAGAAGTAGTGTATACAAACATAAAAAAGAATGAAATTTTACCATTTGCAACAACATGGATGGACTTGGAGGGTATTATGCTAGGTGAAATAAGTCAGACAGAGAAAGACAAATACTATATGATATCACTTATATGTGGAATCTAAAAACTAAACTAGTGAATATAACAAAAAGGAAACAGACTCATAGATACAGAGAACAAACTAGTGGTTACCAATGGGGAGAGGGGAGGGGGAGGGGCAAAACCAGAGTAGGAGATTAAGAGGTACAAAGTATTATGTATAAAATAAATTAGCTACAAGGATATACTGTACAACACAGCGAATATGGCCAATATTTTATAATAACTATAGATGGAGTATAACCTTTAAAAACTGTGAATCACTGTTATAACACCTGTAACTTGTATAATATTGTACATCAACTATATCTCAATTGTTTAAAAGTAAAAAAAAAAAAAAACAAAAAACCTCATGGAGCTCATCATAAAAGTCACTAAGCGTCTCCCTTAAGGGGAAATTTTTTTTGTCACAAGTAGGTATTTGAGAGCCCCCAATAATATGAAATACTCCTGAATTCTACCTGAAAGCTCAGGTTTTAGCACTGGCAGCAAATACTGTTCATTGATTTCTTTGAAGTGATAGACCACTGCACTATTTCCAAGAAAATGTCTGCCAAAAACTCAACTCTGAATAACTATAGCTTGTCTGTCAGTCATTTCTTCAAGTAAAAATTGTTCCAGGAAAGAGTTGCTAATTCGGCTGGCGGTCAATCACACAAGTGCTTTTTCTTATGATAACCATCATATTTCATTTCACAGTGAAGTGCCTTCTGTGTACTCCTCATTTTGTCACACAGAATATTTTTTTAACATCTTTATTGAAGTATAGTTGCTTTACAATGGTGTGTTAGTTTCTGCTGTATAACAAAGTGAAGGGGCTATACATATATCCCCGTATCTCCTCCCTCTTGCGACTCCCTCCCACCCCTCTAGGTGGACACAAAGCACGGAGCTGATCTCCCTGTGCTATGTGGCTGCTTCCCACTAGCTATCTATTTTACATTTGGTACACACAGAATGTTAAAAAGATATGTCCTCAAGATTCAAGATTTAATGACAAAAAAAGTTTTATTGTTTCATCAAAGACACTTTTAAGTTAAATTGGAATTTTTTACTATGAGTGCACAGCAGTGGAGAAAACAATGACCACTAGTCCAGTTGGTGCCACTGCCTTGATTCATGGTAAGGCACCAGCAGGTTTACCCTCAGTGCAAATGTCAACCGAGTGAAAGAGACAAAAGCATCAGCATTATTTTTTAAAATAACATTGACTTTCTGGATCCCCTAGAAGGATCTCTGGGACAATCAGCATCCACGGGCCATACTTTGAGAACCACTATACTACTAGTCTGTCTATTCCTACTGGACTATAAGCTCTTTGAGGACAGAGACCAAATGTTTTTTGTTGTTATAGTTTCAGGACACAGACTTAACACATAACGAGTGTTCAATAAATACGAATTCACTGATTACAGACAGTAGTATCCTTCCTATACTTACTTACTTTGTACCTCAGTTACCTGAGTAATTCCTAATGAGTAAACGACCCAGGAAGGTAAATTACCAAGGAGCAGAGTGATGAAAAGGCTATGAATGTTTTTCAAATAAAACTGGGGACTCAAAGAAGAGACGAGAAAAACAAGAATGACTCAACCCGAAATGAAGAGACTTAGGTAAGCATCCTCTTAAAGATGATAGGAATAAAAGAAAAAAAAAAAAGAGGGCAGAGGGAATGGAATGTGTGATCCAAGTGAAAGCCCACTGGAGACAAGGGCTGGGTTCTAATAATATCAGGGTCAGGTGGATGCCAAGAAGCTCAATTTTAACTTGAAGTTAAGTGAACCTGGAACTCCAACAGGCCCCTTCTCTATGGAAGCCATGGGTTACCAAGGAGAGATCTGCATGGCAAAATAGGGACCAATCTCAGAGGAATAAAAATGAGGGGCTGGAGATGGGGGGAGAAATGCACTAAACAGAGAAATGACATCTATAACTGCTTGAAATCCATGTTTAATGGGTTAAACAGATTAATTCATCTGTTTAACGCTTTAAATCATACTTAATTGTGTAATAAACTACTCCCTCTATACCTCTATTGGATACATGAAATTACTCCCTGAAACTCTTACACACTGAATTGGATCTTAAGTACTCATCAAAACTTGTCAGAGTAGAAGAGACAGAACAGCAAAAGAAAAAATGAGGAAGGTGGTAAACCCCAGATGCAAGCCTTCAAATGAAAATACTGTTTGATTCTGATCTCCAGGTGAGGCCTACTCCAGAAGGTGATGACACACGATCACCTGAAAAAAAATCCCCAGCTGCCTACAGGACATCACACTTCGGCTACACTGATTAAACCAAGATAATGTTCTTAATAAACAACAACTTTCTCCCCCTACCACTCACACCCCACACCAAAAAGGCCTACCTTGGCAACATGAAAATGGCTGGTTGAACCACGAACTGGAGGCAAATTATCTTCCATTGCTGGAAATGTTTCATTTTCTTGAAAGTGTATTTTATCATCTTCTTTTTTAATTTCTGATACCCAACTCTAAGAAGAAGAGAGGAAAAAAGAAGGTAAATATACAGTTTGAAATAATTAACCAGGCATTAGAAAGGACTGTACATCATCATAGTTTACTGTGGGTCAATTTTTAGGTGACAATTTGATCATGCCATTTTCCCTACCTGAAATGCCCTTCTTACCCTCTCGTTTTTTTTTCAACTGTAGGAAAATATACAATAACATAAAATGTATCATCTTAACTATTTTTAAGTGTATAGTTCAGTATTGTTCAGTATATTCATTGGTGCCCTTCCTACATTCATTGGTGCCCTTCCTACTTTATTTATCTTACAAGATCTTTTTCATCATCCCTTCCAGCAAGCTTTCTCTGAACTTCCTGGTTGGGCTAAAAGTGTTCCTCCTCTGTGTTTAGCATAGATTTTAAATCCTCTATTTATTGTTTGTCCCTCTTACCACACTGTAAGTTCCTTGAGGGCAGAGCCTATGTCTTAATATCAAGAACCTTAGCACATCAGCTGCAACTTAACATACAGATTAGATTGACCCAGTCTCCAACTCTAGCAGTTTGACAAAAGGAACATGCTCCTTTCTGTAGATAAATATTAATTACTTCAGATTCCACTGATTTTTTTTTATATACAGTGGTCAGTATAAAATATACAAATAATAAGACAAAGAAGCAGAAAAACATTACCCACAGTCAACAGAAACAGACTCATAGAGTGGACGGATGTTGGAAGTAACACATAGGGACTTAAAAACAGCTACAGTAAATATGTGAGGAGGGTGGACAACATGCATGAACAATTGAGAACTTTGGGAGAAGAATGGAAACTTTAAAAAGATTTAATGGAAATCCTGAAAATGAAAAACTCAGTATCCAAAATGCATCTATTTGATTAACAGTAGAATGGACACAGGGAAAACGTGGACAAAAAGAGAATCAGTAATGTTATAACAGATGTGAACATTAACCAACTTGACCTAATCAATATTAAAAACTTCTATGTTATTTTCAAGACCACATGGAACATAGGCCAAAAAAAGTCTCAATAAATTTGATAGGGGTGAAATTATACAAAGTATGGTATCTGACCACAACAGACCTAAACTAGAATTCAGTAATAATAAGTATTTAAATTATCCCCAAGTAATTGGAAATTAAACAATACACTTATAAAGAGATCATGGGTTAAAAAAGGAAATCAGATGGGAAATTGGAAAATAATTTGAACTAAGTGATAATGAAAACATGACATATAATTTGTAGGATTCAGATAAAGTATTAGAGAGAAATATACAACTTTAAACAAGAAGAAAGGCTTAAGATCCAATTATTTAAGCTTCTACCTTAAAAAACTAATGAAGAGAGAGAAAACACATTAAAGCCAAAGTAGGTAGAAGGAAATAAAAATATTAAAAAATAAAAGTAGGAATCTGTAAAACAGATAATAGAAAAATAAAGAAAATCAACATTCAAAACTAGTTTTTTTGTTTTGTTTTGTTTTTGTTTTTTTTTTTGTGGTAAGTGGGCCTCTCACTGTTGTGGCCTCTCCCGTTGTGGAGCACAGGCTCCGGACGTGCAGGCCCAGCGGCCATGGCTCACAGGCCCAGCTGCTCCGCGGCATGTGGGATCTTCCTGGACCGGGGCACGAACCCATGTCCCCTGCATCGGCAGGTGGACTCTCAACCACTGCGCCACCAGGGAAGCCCAAAACTAGTTTTTCTGGAAATAAATTAATACAACTGACAAACACTTAGCAAGACTAGTCAAAAGAAAGTGAAAGGAAAAAATACAAATTACTAGTATCAGGGATAAAAGAGATACGTCACTAATAATTCTACAGATATTAAAAAAAACAAGGGGATGTTTTAGACAAATTTATACCAATAACTTTGCAAGTTAGATAAAATAAACAAATTCCCTGAAAAACTTAACTTAGATACAAGAAAAGGTGAAGTACTTAAACAAAAAACACAAAAAGACCCAGCACAGTGTCTGGCATATACTAGGTTCACAATAATGTTTATTAAACTGAATCGTCACAGAGGCCAGAAAAACTGAGTAAGATATTTCCTTATTATCTGTGAAATTCTATTATTTATTATTCAGCAGATATATAGTGAGGGTCTAATATTTGTCAGACACTCTTCAAACAGGGGCTAGGATAAACTATATTAACTGTCCTACCCATATAGGAAGCAGGGAGGATGAAAAGGAGGCAAACAGGAGAAACAGGAAGAGAAAAAGAAAAACAAGGGAAAAAGTATGAAGGAAAGGAGATGAGAAGGAAACTAACTTAAGAATTGACCGAGAAAGAACAAACAGGCCCTGCAATTAAAATGGCTGTTTACCCCTCAGAAAATAAAGCCAAAGAACGCTGGACAAAAACTGCTATTTTAACCTGTAGATTAATTACCAAATTTTCAAACTCAAGTCAATAAAATGACAAAATGAGAAAGCTGAAAGTTTTTGAAAATTAGCATTCTGAGTTAGAGAATACACATAACTCAAAATTGTTTTCAAGTGTATGATTTACCTCAGAAGAAAATACGCTGAATAAAATAAAGTAAAACCAAAATATTTGTTTTCCCAGAGTCTGTTTAAAAATATATATATTTCTTAAGCAAAATGAAGCCACAAAGGAACTATGAGACGATATAGGTAAATATGTATCTGGTGGAGACAGAGTCTTCCTAAGTATAAAACAAATGTAAAGATCATAAAGGATAAAATCAAGAGGTGTGGTTACATAAAAATAAATAAGTAAACATCACACACAAAACTTACAAGGCAAATTAAAAAATTGAGGGAAAAATTAAATATGTAGGAAAGAACTCTTACAAATAAATAAGAAACATATCAATAGAAAAGTCAATACAGGAGCTTCTGGCTCTGACAAAGTAACAGGGACTAGATTTACCCTCCTGCCTAAACTTTAGAAAACCCGATATATGAAACAATAGTTTTCAGACACTGGACAACAGGTAGCACAGGACAATAATTCTTGAAAGAAGGAAAACAAATGAGGTAAACCCTACATTTGCTCCAAACTGACTGCCTAGTGTTTCCAGGCTACAGCATAGGGAAAGGAAACAGTCTTAGGTCTCAATGAATTTTGAAGAACGGAGGTCAGACTTTGGGGAGACTGAGGAGGCAAGACTTCTGAGAGGAGAGAGCTGGACAGAGAGAAAGCTCTGAAGATAACCCGAATAGCCCTGAGTCTACTAAAGAAACTGAATTAATAGTTAAAACCTTACCAATAAAGAAAACTTGAGGGCCAGATGGCATCAATGGTAAATTCTAGAAAACATTTAAGGAAGAAATAATATCAATTATACACAAGCTTTTCTAAGAAACAGTAGAAGAGAGAATACTTTCCAACTCACTCTGAGGTCAACAGTACCCTGCTAAGAAACTAGACAATGACATTACAAGAAAACTACAGGCCAATATCTCTCATGATCCATAGACACAAAATGTCCTTGACAAAATTTTAGCAATCCAATCCATATGAAAAAGATACATCATGATGAGTAGGGTTTATCCTGGAATGCAAGGTTACTATAACACTCAAAAACAGTGTACATAAATTACCTTATTAACAGACTACTAAGAAAACCATATGTTCATCTCAATAAATGCAGGAAAAGCATTTCACAAAATTCAATATCCATTCATGATAAAAATTCTCCATCCATCAAACATGGAACAGAAGGGAACTTCCTCAACCTGGTATAGGACATCTATACAAATCTAAAAGTAACATAATGAAAGGCTGGATGATTTCACCTAAGATTGGGAACAAGACAAAGATATCTGCTCTCATTTCAACATTGTACTATAGGTCCAAGCCAATGGAATAAGGCAAGTAAAAGGAATAAAAGGCAGCCAGTATGGAAAAGAAGAAAATCTTTCAATATTCACAGATGCCATAATCTTCCATAAAGAAAATCCAAGGAATCTACAAAAAAAGCTACTAGAACGAATGTGTTAGTTTGAATTAAACAAGACACAGGATACACAGTCAATATAAAAAGGCCAATTTTAGATAACTATAAGCCTGCAATGTACAAGTAGAAATTAAAATTAAAATTCTACTGATATGAGGTATCTAGATTAGTCAAACTCAAAGAACCAGAAAGTAGAATGGTCAATAGATGCAGAAAAAGCTTTTGATAAAATTCAACATCCATTTATGATAAAAAACTCTCCAGAAAATGGGCAAAGAGGGAACATACTTCCACATAACAAAGGCCATAAATGACAAACTCACAGCTAACATCATACTCAATGGTGAAAAGGAAGAAGAAAAGGATGTCCAATCTCGCCGCTTTTATTCAACAAAGTTTTTGAAGTCCTAGCCACAGCAATCAGAGAAGAAAAAGAAATAAAAGGCATCCAAACTGGAAAAGAAGTTGTTAAACTGTCACAATTTGCAGATGACATGATACTTATTATACATAGAAGATCCTAAAGATGCTACCAGAAAACTTAAAGCTCATCGATGAATTTGGTAAAGTCGCAGGATACAAACTTAACACACAGAAATCTGTTGCATTTCTATACATTAACAACAAAAGATCAGAAAGAAAAATTAAGGAAACAATCCCATTTATCATCACATAAAAAAGAATAAAATACCTAGGAATAAACCTACCCAAGGAGGCAAATGCTCTGTACTCCAAAATCTATACGAGGCTGATGAAAGAAATCGATGATGACACAAAGAGATGGAAAGATATACCATGTTCATGGATTAGAAGAATCAATATTGTCAAAATGACTATATTACCCAAGGCAATTTACACATTCAATGCAATCCCTATCAAATTACCGATGGCATTTTTCACAGAACTAGAACAAAAAATTTTACATTTGTATGGAAACACAAAAGACCCCAAAGAGCCAAAAGCAATCTTGAGAAAGAAAAATGAAGCTGGAGGAATCAGGCTTCCTGACTTCAGACTATGCTATAAAGCTACAATAATCAAAACAGTATAGTACTGGCACAAAAAACAGAAATATAGATCAATGGAACAGGATAGACAGCCGAGAAATAAACCCATACACCTATGGTCATTAATCTATGACAAAGGAGGCAAGAATACACAACGGAGAAAAGACAGACTCTTCAATAAGTGGTGCTGGGAAAACTGGACAGCCACATGTAAAAGAATGAAATTAGAACATTCTCTCCCACCACATACAAAAATAAATTAAAGGGCTTCCCTGGTGGCGCAGTGGTTGAGAGTCCACCTGCCAATGCAGGGAACATGGATGGGTTCGTGCTGCCCCGGTCCGGGAAGATCCCACATGCCGTGGAGTGGCTGGGCCCGTGAGCTATGGCCGCTGAGCCTGTGCGTCTGGAGCCTGTGCTCCGCAACGGGAGAGGCCACAACAGTGAGAGGCCCGCGTACCACAAAAAAAAAAATAAATAAATAAATAAAAATAGATTTAAGACTGGATACTTTAAAACTCCTAGAGGAAAACATAGGCAGAACACTCTTTGACATAAATTGCAGCAATATCTTTTTAGACCCATCTCCTAGAATAATGGAAATAAAGACAAAAATAAACAAATGGTACCTAATTAAACTTAAAAGCTTTTGCACAGCAAAGGAAACCACAAACAAAACGAAAGGACAACCTACAGAATAGGAGAAAATATTTGCAAATGATGCAAATGACAAAAGATTAATCTCCAAAATATACAAACAGCTAATACAGTTTCATATATATATATATACATATATATATATATATATATATATATATATATATATAAATCAAAAAAATGGGCAGAAGATCTAAAGAGACATTTCTCCAAAGAAGACATACAGAAGGCCAAAAGGCACATGAAAAGATGCTCAACGTCACTAATTATTAGAGAAATGCAAATCAAAACTACAATGAAGTATCACCTCACGTTTGTCAGAATGGCCATCGTCAAAAAGTCTACAAATAATAAATGTTGGAGAGGGTGTGGAGAAAAAGGAACTCTCCTACACTGTTGGTGAGAATGTAAATTGGTGCAGCCACTATGGAGAACAGTATAGAGGTTCCTTATAAAACTAAAAATAGAGTTACCATATGATACTGCAATCCCACTCCTGAGCATACATCTGGATAAAACTGAAATTGGAAAAGATATATGCACCCCAATGTTCATTGCAGCACTGTTTACAATAGCCAAGACATGCAAGCAACCTAAATGTCTATCAACAGGTGAATGGATAAGGAAGATGTGGTATATTTATTCAGCAGAATATTACTCAGCCATAAAAAAGAATGAAATGATGCCATCTACAGCAACATGAATGGACTAGAGATGATTATACTAAGTGAAAAGCCAGACAGAGAAAGACAAACATCATATGATATTGTTTTATACGGAATCCAAAAAAAAATGATCTAAATGAACTTATAAACAAAACAGAAATAGGCCCACAGACATAGAAAACAAACTTACGGTTATCAAAAGGGAAGGGGGGGAGGGATAAATTAGGAGTTTGGCATTAATATATATATACTACTATATATAAAATAATCAACAAGGACCTACTGTGTAGCACAGGGAACTATACTCAATATTTTGTAATAACCTATAAGGGAAAAGAATCAGAAAAAAGATAGATATATATGTATGTATAACTGAATCACTGTGCAGTACACCTGATGCTGACACAACATTGTAAATCAACCATACTGCAATAAAAAAATAAAAAAGAATGTAAACGGATCAAAAAATAAATAAAACAGAAAGTAGAATGGTGATTGCCAGGGGCTGGTGGTGGGGGTGGGATTGGAGAGTTGTTATTTAATGGGTAGAGAACTTCAGTTTTGGAAGATGAAAAAGTTTTTGAGATTGGTTGCACAACAATATGAATATACTTAACACTAATGAACTGTACACTTAAAAATGGTTAAGATAGGGGCTTCCCTGGTGGTGCAGTGGTTGAGAGTCCGCCTGCCGATGCAGGGGACACAGGTTCGTGCCCTGGTCCGGGAACATCCCACATGCCGTGGAGCAGCTAGGCCTGTGAGACATGGCCGCTGAGCCTGCGCACCCAGAGCCTGTACTCCACAACGGGAGAGTCACAACAGGGAGAGGCCCGCGTACCACAAAAAAAAAAAAATGGTTAAGATAATAAATTTTATATAAACCAATAAAATTTCATAACTGAAGTGACTAAGAATGAGCAAAAAAATTTAAATTAAAACATTAACTTTTACAGTAGCATAAAATATATTAGATACTTAGAAATAAATTTCATTAAAAATAAGAAGTATACACTGAAAACTATGAGACACTGCTTCATTAAAGATCTATATGAACAGAAAAAATATATGTTCATGGATCAGAAATCTCAATGTTGTTAAGATATCAATTCCTCCAAAATTGATCCACAAATTCAACACAATCCCAACTCAAATACAAGCAAGCTATTTTGTAGAAATTGGCAAGCAGCTCCCACAGGGACCCGGCCTGAGGAGCAGAGGCGCTTCGAGACTAGGGCGGCGCGAAAGCCGTGTGGAGGAAAGGCTCTTGGTGCTCCAGTCAGGAGTCAGTGCTGTGCCTCTGAGGTGGGAGAGCCAACTTCAGGACACTGGTCAACAAGAGACCTCCCAGCTCCACATAATATCAAACGGCGAAAATCTCCCAGAGATCTCCATCTCAATGCCAGGACCCAACTTCACTCAACGACCAGCAAGCTACAGTGCTGGACACCCTATGCCAAACGACTAGCAAAAGAGGAACACAACCCCACCCATTAGCAGAGAGGCTGTCTAAAATCATAATAAGTCCACAGACACCCCAAAACACACCACCAGATGTGGACCTACCCACCAGAAAGACAAGATACAGCCTCATCCACCAGAACACAGGCACTAGTCCCCACCACCAGGAAGCCTACACAACACACTGAACCAACCTTAGCCACTGGGGACAGACACCAAAAACAACGGGAACGACGAACCTGCAGCCTGCAAAAAGGAGACCCCAAACACAGTAAGATAAGCAAAATGAGAAGACAGAAAAACTCACCACAAATGAAGGAGCAAGATAAAAACCCACCACACCTAACAAATAAAAGGAAATAGGCAGTCTACCTGAAAAAGAATTCAGAATAATGATAGTAAAGATGATCCAAAATCTTGGAAACAGAATAGACAAAATGCAAGAAACATTTAACAAGGACCTAGAAGAACTAAAGATGAAACAAACAACAATGAACAACACAATAAATGAAATGAAAAATACTCTAGATGGGATCAATAGCAGAATAACTGAGACAGAAGATAGGATAAGTGACCTGGAAGATAAAATAGTGGAAATAACTACTGCAAAGCAGAATAAAGAAAGCAGAATAAAAAGAACTCAGGACCGTCTCAGAGACCTCTGGGACAACATTAAACGCACCGACATTCGAATTATAGGGGTTCCAGAAGAAGAAGAGAAAAAGAAAGGGACTGAGAAAAATATTTGAAGAGATTATAGTTGAAAACTTCCCTAATAGGGGAAAGGAAATAGTTAATCAAGTCCAGGAAGCACAGAGAGTCCCATACAGGATAAATCCAAGGAGAAATACGCCAAGACACATATTAATCAAACTGTCAAAAATTAAATACAAAGAACGCATATTAAAAGCAGCAAGGGAAAAACAACAAATAACACACAAGGGAATCCCCATAAAGTTAACAGCTGATCTTTCAGCAGAAACTCTGCAAGCCAGAGGGAGTGGCAGGACATATCTAAAGTGATGAAAGGGAAAAACCTGCAACCAAGATTACTCTACCCAGCAAGGATCTCATTCAGATTTGATGGAGAAATTAAAACCTTTACAGACAAGCAAAAGTTGAGAGAGTTCAGCACCACCAAACCAGCTTTGCAACAAATGCTAAAGGAACTTCTCTAGGCAAGAAACACAAGAGAAGGAAAAGACTTACAATAACGAACGCAAAACAATTTAGAAAATGGGAATAGGAACATACATATCGATAATTACCTTAAATGTAAATGGACTAAATGCTCCCACCAAAAGACACAGATTGGCTGAATGGATACAAAAACAAGACCCATATATATGCTGTCTACAAGAGATCCACTTCAGACCTAGAGACACATACAGACTGAAAGTAAGGGGATGGGAAAAGATATTCCATGCAAATGGAAACCAAAAGAAAGCTGGAGTAGCAATTTCATATCAGACAAAATAGACTTTAAAATAAAGACTATTACAAGGGACAAAAAAGAACACTACATAATGATCAAGGGATCGATCCAAGAAGATATAACAATTGTAAATATTTAGGCACCCAACATAGGAGCACCTCAATACATAAGGCAAATGCTAACAGCCATAAAAGGGGAAATCGACAGTAACACATTCATAGAAGGGGATTTTAACAACCCACTTTCACCAATGAACAGATCATCCAAAATGAAAATAAATAAGGAAACACAAGCTTTAAATGATACATTAAACAAGATGGCCTTAATTGATATTTATAGGACACTACAACCAAAAAAAACAGAATACACATTTTTCTCAAGTGCTCATGGAACATTCTCCAGGATAGATCGTATCTTGGGTCACAAATGAAGTCTTGGTTATTTTAAGAAAATTAATATGGTATCAAGTATCTTTTGCGACCACAACACTGTGAGACTAGATATCAATTACAGGAAAAGATCTGTAAAAAATACAAACACATGGAGGCTAAACAATACACTACTTAATAACGAAGTGATCACTGAAGAAATCAAAGAGGAAATCAAAAATACCTAGAAACAAATGACAATGGAGACACAATGACCCAAAACCTACGGGAAGCAGCAAAAGCAGTTCTAAGAGGGAAGTTTATAGCAATACAAGCCCACCTTAAGAAACAGGAAACATCTCGAATAAACAACCTAACCTTGCACCTAAAGCAACTAGAGAAAGAAGAACAAAAAAACCCCAAAGTTAGCAGAAGGAAAGAAATCATAAAAATCAGATCAGAAATAAATGAAAAAGAAATGAAGGAAATGATAGCAAAGATCACTAAAACCTGGTTCTTTGAGAAGATAAACAAAATTGATAAACCATTAGCCAAACTCATCAAAGAAAAAAGGGAGAAGATTCAAATCAATAGAATTAGAAATGAAAAAGGAGAAGTAACAACTGACACTGCAGAAATACAAAGGACCATGAGAGATTACTACAAGCAACTCTATGCCAATAAAATGGACAACCTGGAAGAAATGGACAAATTCTTAGAAATGCACAACCTGCCAAGACTGAATCAGGAAGAAATAGAAAATATGAACAGACCAATCACAAGCACTGTAATTGAAACTGTGATTAAAAATCTTCCAACAAACAAAAGCCCAGGACCACATGGCTTCACAGGTGAATTCTATCAAACATTTAGAGAAGAGCTAACACCTATCCTTCTCAAACTCTTCCAAAATATAGCAGAGGGAGGAACACTCCCAAATTCATTCTACGAGGCCACCATCACCTTGATACCAAAACCAGACAAGGATGTCACAAAGAAAGAAAACTACAGGCCAATATCACTGATGAACATAGATGCAAAAATCCTCAACAAAATACTAGCAAACAGAATCCACAGCACATTAAAAGGATCATACACCATGATCAAGTGGGTTTTACTCCAGGAATGCAAGGATTCTTCAATATACACAAATCAATCAATGTGATAAACCATATTAACACACTGAAGGAGAAAAACCATATGATCATCTCAATAGATGCAGAGAAAGCTTTTGACAAAATTCAACACCCATTTATGATAAAAACCCTGCAGAAAGTAGGCATAGAGGGAACTTTCCTCAATATGATAAAGGCCATATATGACAAACCCACAGCCAACATCATCCTCAATGGTGAAAAACTGAAAGCATTTCCACTAAGATCAGGAACAAGACAAGGTTGCCCACTCTCACCACTCTTATTCAACATAGTTTGGGAAGTTTTAGCCACAGCAATCAGAGAAGAAAAGGAAATAAAAGGAATCCAAATCGGAAAAGAAGAAGTAAAGCTGTCACTGTTTGCAGATGACATGATACTATACATAGAGAATCCTAAAGATGCTACCAAAAAACTACTAGAGTTAATCAATGAATTTGGTAAAGTTGCAGGATATAAAATTAATGCACAGAAATCTCTGGCATTTCTATACATTAATGATGAAAAATCTGAAAGTGAAATCAAGAAAACACTCCCATTTACCACTGCAAGAAAAAGAATAAAATACCTAGGAATAAACCTACCCAAGGAGACAAAAGACCTGTATGCAGAAAACTATAAGACACTGATGAAAGAAATTAAAGATGATACAGATGGAGAGATATACCATGTTCTTGGATTGGAAGAATCAACATTGTGAAAATGACTCTACTACCCAATGCAATCTACAGATTCAATGCAATCCCTATCAAACTACCACTGGCATTTTTCACAGAACTAGAAAAAAAATTTTCACAATTTGTATGGAAACACAAAAGACCCCAAATAGCCAAAGCAATCTTGAGAACAAAAAACTGGAGCTGGAGGAATCAGGCTCCCTGACTTCAGACTATACTACAAAGCTACAGTAATCAAGACAGTATGGTACTGGCACAAAAGCAGAAAGATAGATCAATGGAACAGGATAGAAAGCTCAGAGATAAACCCACGCACATATGGTCACCTTATCTTTGATAAAGGAGGCAGGAATGTACAGTGGAGAAAGGACAGCCTCTTCAGTAAGTGGTGCTGCGAAAACTGGACAGGTACATGTAAAAGTATGAGATTAGATCACTCCCTAACACCATACACAAAAATAAGCTCAAAATGGATTAAAGACCTTAATATATGACCAGAAACTATCAAACTCTTAGAGGAAAACATAGGCAGAACACTCTATGACATAAATCACAGCAAGATCCTTTCTGACCCACGTCCTAGAGAAATGGAAATAAAAGCAAAAATAAACAAATGGGACCTAATGAAACTTCAAAGATTTTGCACAGCAAAGGAAACCATAAACAAGACCAAAAGACAACCCTCAGAATGGGAGAAAATATTTGCAAATGAAGCAACTGACAAAGGATTAATCTCCAAAATTTACAAGCAGCTCATGCAGCTCAATAACAAAAAAACAAACAACCCAATCCAAAAATGGGCAGAAGACCTAAACAGACATTTCTCCAAAGAAGATATACAGACTGCCAACAAACACATGAAAGAATGCTCAACATCATTAATCATTAGAGTAATGTAAATGAAAACTACAATGAGATATCATCTTACACCAGTCAGAATGGCCATCATCAAAAAATCTAGAAACAATAAATGCTGGAGAGGGTGTGGAGAAAAGGGAACACTCTTGCACTGCTGGTGGGAATGTGAATTGGTACAGCCACTATGGAGAACAGTATGGAGGTTCCTTAAGAAACTACAAATAGAACTAACATATGACCCAGCAATCCCACTACTGGGCATATACCCTGAGAAAACCATAATTCAAAAAGAGTCATGTACCAAAATGCTCATTGCAGCTCTATTTACAATAGCCCAGAGATGGAAACAACCTAAGTGCCCATCTTTGGATGAATGGATAAAGGAGATGTGGCACATATATACAATGGAGTATTACTCAGCAATAAAGAGAAATGAAATTGAGCTATTTGTAATGAGGTGGATAGACCTAGAGTCTGTCATACAGAGTGAAGTAAGTCAGAAAGAGAAAGACAAATACCGTTCGCTAACACATATATATGAAATTTAAGAAAAAAAAAATGTCATGAAGAACCGAGGGGTAAGACAGGAATAAAGACACAGACCTACTAGAGAACGGACTTGAGGATATGGGGAGGGGGAGGGGTGAGCTGTGACAAAGCGAGAGAGAGGCATGGACATATATACACTACCAAACGTAAGGTAGATAGCTAGTGGGAAGCAGCTGCATAGCACAGGGAGATCAGCTCGGTGCTTTGTGACCGCCTGGATGGGTGGGATAGGGAGTGTGGGAGGGAGGGAGATGCAAGAGGGAAGAGATATGGGAACATATGTATACGTATAACTGATTCACTTTGTAATAAAGCAGAAACTAACACACCACTGTAAAGCAATTTTACCCCAATAAAGAGGTTAAAAAAAAAATAAGAGAGAGAGAGAAATTCGCGAGCAAAGGACCTGGAACACCCAAAACAGCTCTGAAAATGAAGAACAGAGTTGGAGGACTTGCACTATCTGATTTCAAGACTTAGTGCATATATGGGAAAAGAATCTGAAAAAGAATATATATAAAAATGTATAACTGAATCACTTTGCTGTACACCTGAAACTAACACAACACTGTAAATCAACTATACTCCAATATGTTGATAAAATTAAAATTAAAAAATAGACTTACTGTAATGAAGACAATGGAGTACTGGTGTAAAGACACACATTTAGATTGATGAACAGAATAGAGAGAGTTCAGAAATAGACTTAAACATACATGGTCAGTTGATTTTTGATAATGGTACCAAGAATTTCAATGAGGAAAGAATAATCTTTCATTAAATGACAAGTGAACTTTTGGATATCCATATTAGTATGTACAAATATATGTATGTGTATGTATGTATATATTTGTGTGTGTCTAAAAAATGAAACAGATCTTAGACATATATCTAAGAGCTAAAACTATAAACTTTCTAGAAGAATCATAGGAGAAAATTTAGGGATCTTGAATTAGACAAAGATTTCTTAATAGGACACAAAAGCACAAACTATAAAAAGAAAAATCGGTTTCATCAAAAGTAAAAACTTTTGCTCTTTCAAAGGTACTGTTAAAAAAATGAAAAGGCAAGCCACACAATATCAGAAAATATTTGCAAAGATGTATCTTTGTGTGTAAAATACATGAAAGACGTGTATTTTACAACTCAATAAGAACACAAAAAATCTATTTCTTTTATGGGCAAAGGATTTAAAGACACTCTACAAAAGAAGATATATGGATGACAAATAAGGACATGAAAAGCCATTCAACATCATTAGTTATTAGAGAAACGCAAATGAAAACCACCATGAGATACCACTATATACCTAATAGAATAGCTAAAATTAACAAAACTGACAATACTAAGTATGGACCACAATATAGAGCAACTGGAACTTTTATCCATTATTGGCAGGATTGATTGCCACTTTGGAAAACATTTTGGCATTTGTTCATCAATGGGTAAATGGTTAAACTGTGAGATATCCATACAATTCACTACTACTCAGCAATTAAAAGGAATGAACTGTGGACACATGCAACAACATAGATGAATCTCAAAAGCATCATGCTAAGTGAAAGAACCCAGACATGAAAGAAGATATACTATATAATTATATTTATATGAAAGTCTAGGAAAGGCAAATCTATAATGATAGGAAGCAGTTCAGCAGTTGCCCGGAGCCAGGGTATGGAGTCAGCACTGACTGCAAAGGGGCAAAACAAAACTTTTAGGGATAATGGAAATATTCCACAGCAAATGCAGTTTGTCAAAACTCAGTGAAATTACCATAAAATCGCTAATTTTTAAAAAATTGAAGTATAGTTAATATACAATATTATGTTAGTTTCAGGTATACAACATAGTGATTAAATATTTTTATAGATTATACTCCATTTAAAGTTATTACAAAAGAATTGCTCTGTTTCCCTGTGCTGTACACCCTTGTTGCTTATTTATTTTATACACAGTAGTTTGTATCTCTTAATCCCTTACCCCTATCCTGCCCCTCCTTCCTCCCTCTCCCCACTGGTAACCACTATTTTGTTCTCTATGTCTGTGAGTCTGTTTCTGCTTTGCTGCATACATTTGTTTGTTTTATAAAATAGCTAATTTTTATTGAATGTGAATAATAACAATAAAGCTGATTAAAAGAAATCAGTAAAGACACATACAGGTCATTAACAAAATATGAAATTCAAGTGACAGATTTTTAAAAATTTAACGATACTAGTAAACAAACAATACACTATGTACTATCATTTTTTAACTGTTTAATTGACTTTAAAATGTAAAGAATGATTACAGTTTCCAGTGAAGAGTACCTGAAGTGAGCATTCTTACACACTGCTGGTGGGAGAGTACAAAGGTACAACTTCCTGAGAACACAGAAATGTGTTTCAACAGCCTTAAAAATATTTAGAGCCTTTGATCAAGTAATTTGAATTCTAATAACTTATCCCGAGGAAACAACCAGAATGGTACAAAAAAATTATGAACAAACGTAACACTATTTATAGATGCTGACTGAATTATGTTCCTTTCATAGGATGGGATATTATTCAGTCATTTAAAATACATGTGCAGGGCTTCCCTGGTGGTGCAGTGGTTAAGGATGTGCCTGCCAATGCAGGGGACACGGGCTCAATTCCTGGTCCGGGAAGATCCCACATGCCGCAAAGCAACTAAGCCTATGCGCCACAACTACCGAGCCTGCGCTCTAGAGCCCGCGAGCCACAACTACTGAACCCATGTGCCACAAATACTGAAGCCCGCACGCCCAGAGTCCCCGCACTGCAACAAGAGAAGCCACTGCAATGAGAAGCTCGCACACTGCAACGAAGAGTAGTCCCAGCTCACTGCAACTAGAGAAAGCCTGCGCACAGCAACAAACATCCAACTCAGCCAAAAACAAATAAATAAATAAATTTATGTTAAAAAAATAAATAAATAAAATACATGAGCATGCCCTCCCCACCCTCCACCAACAAATCCACAGACATACACACATGCACGCACACACACACACACATTCACAATATTCTCCTCGGTGTAAGAAGCAACCAGTACCACCTAAGTAATTACTACTAAAAGCCCTTTACTGACAAAAAAAGGAAGCCTAGGATTTCAGATAAGTAAAGTAGATATATATCCACGACAATGTCACAAAAAGTGATGTTACTCTATACCTTTATATCACCGTCAATTTTTTCCCATTCTTCTGCTGTGAAACTGGCTGCTGTCGCTGCAGGTTTCTCTCTCCTCAAAGCTCTACTTCCAGGAGCCAAGCCTGAAAGGCGCTTTTCACAAAATTCAGTAAGTTCAGGATAATATCCTTCCTCACCAGACCTTTTAAAAAATTCAGAATTTTAGAGTTACCACTTCATTTAGAGATCATATAGACCAGTGGTTTGCAAGCTGGGTTCCATGGAGCCCAGGGGTTCCACAGAGATCTCACAGTCTGCCCCTAACGAGGATGAAGGCTGAGCTGCTGCCTTCCCCTCACCGTCCTCAATTAGAGCAACCTCCACTTTCACATGCTAATCTATGGAGTATGGCGATGAAGGGGGAAAAAGGAGCTCCAAAGAAGACATCAATTTCCATCACACACTTTAAAAGTTGAATAGGTAACATTTTCTCTCCTCTTTAGCACACATATATTCATTTTGCATATAAGGTAATTTTAAACTTATAAATGGAGATTCATTATTAGAGACAGGCAAAGAGTGAGACTTTGGACTTACTTTCCAATGAGGAGTTACTGTTCTAGCTCATTTTCTTTTTCCCCCCAAAGGGATAGGAAGAAAATGGCAGAAGAACAGTTTAGAACAACACACCTCTAAATTCAACCACTCAAGGAACAGAATTCCTTCCTTAGTTATACAGAGACATGCGTTCTCTTTTGCTTTTTTTTTTTTAAGGAAAATCAATCTTTTCCCCATTTCTTGTGAATCTGTTTACTTCTAAATTTTTAGAAAAATAAAAATAAATCCCATTTTCAAAGTAAATTAAAAACATAATCCCAAGTCAATACAATTTAATTAGGCTATTCGTAAAATGTCTTTCAAACTCTTTCATCCCAATAAACTTCGCATTTTCTTTTAGTCTTTAATCAAATAAAAATGAAAACGTTCTTATATGTTGAGAAAAGCGAGAGGGAAAACAATGATATGATGAGGCTATTACATCAACACTGGCTGGGGACAAGCAGAGATGCTTAGGAAGGACAGGAGGCTAAAGGTGATAAGAAGGAAAAAGGAAAAAAAGAAAGAATAAGGAAAGGACACAGCAGTAAGGAAGGGCATCAGAGAAAAGAAAAGAGAGAACCACTGCCGAGCAAAAGGAATACTACTGATGTCCCGGAAATGGGCAGTTTGTGCTCATAAGTGCTTCTGCAGTAATGAGGCGATCCTCCAAATGAAAAACCCTCAAAAAACCCCAAACAGGTGGCACAGGTTGGTAGGCCACAGGGCAGTGTTTCCTGTAGAGTTCCCTTGACCACCCGCATGATCAGCCAGTGTGCTCGTTAAAAACACGTTCCTGGGCTCCACTCATGATTTCCTGAAGCAGAATTTCTAGGAGTGGGGCCCTCAAATTTCCATTTTCTAACAACCATGTTTGGCAAATATTAAAGTTTGACAATCACAGCCACAGGGCTCTTACCCAGAAAAGGCCTTGATTTCCTGACTTCTGGGGTCCCCCCCATCCCATCCCCCATGCGACGGCTCCCAGTGAGTCACCCACCTTTGCTGGCAGATAGTGTGAAGTGGGAGAGTGCCAAAGCACTTTATCAGCATACGCAGGTGCCTCCTAACGGCTGCTTTACCGGTTCCTAGAAAGTGCCAGGAAGCAAGAAAAATGCCCTCTTGGATACTAATTAGCCTAAGTCTTGTGCTGGAAGTAGATCTAGCCAGAACCCGCCAAACTAACCACAGGATTGAAACCACTATTTTGGAACCTAACATGGACAAAAACAACAATTTCAATATTGGAAAATCTGCTCCAAAATTTCTAATGTAGCTTTGAATTTTAGAAGTCAACAATTAAAATTGGCAAACTGAAACATGATATGATTTTTAAACGCTTACCTGAGCACACAAAGAATTTTTTCCAAGTGTTTAACATCTGAACATTTTTCAATATACTTGAAATCCAAATGTTCAACAGGTATTTTAAATGTTTTTGTTGTTCCAAAGCCCCACAATGATGGATAATCTTTGGCAGTCATGGCTGAAATATAGTGTAGGAAAATAGTTATGAATCTAATATATACATTAATACTCAATTTGGATAGTAGGAACCATCTAGGTACTTCTGTAATATTTATTTTTCATTTCTACAGAAAAGGAGATGGAGTATTTCTTCTAAGGAGGAAGCTACTCATTGTAAATTCTCTCTCCCTGATAAGAACAGTTAACATTCATCGGGCTAAATTACTATATACCGACTTCCCTGGTGGCGTGGTGGTTAAGAATCTGCCTGCCAATGGAATCCTGAAGCCCCTGAGATTTTATGATTTGAATAAAATGTGGTGAAAAACATTTGAAATGATAAAGACACCTCTTACCTAATCAAGCGAATTTTATTCTGAACTGTTTCAACGTTTCTGAGAATCCTTTTGGAAAACTACCACTTGGGGGGATGGGGGTGGGTAGGAGAGATTCTCAAGACCACAAAACGTTAACTCTCAAACTCCAAAAAACAAGTCATACAATACTTTGCTCTATTTAGAACTCTTCCACATCTGTTTGCAATTTCTTTGCCTCTGATTAGAAAAAACTTTGGTCCTAATTGGCGTTAATTTCTTCTCCACCGTCCTAATCCACATCCATTTCCCATATTTCCTAATCAGTATATCAGTAATACCTCCAGCACAAACTGCAATGGGCTAGTAACACGAAAAATGGTTTTCTTCCACCTAGGCACGTTCTTTCCAGCATCCACAGGGCTGGGCGCCACCTGCAGCCAGAGACCGGAAGGAAACGGCATCCTCCAGCAGTAGCAACGGTTTCTATGTACAGCGCGGGTCAGGGACTGCCTGAGATCCGGGAGCTCTACAGCCAACCCGCAACGGTCAAGGGGCACTTAAGGACTCTACGAAACTTCTCCCCATTCCTCTGCTTTGTTCACAAGGACCGGTGGTCGCCGCCAGAGCCCGGGAACCTCCCCGCCGCACCACCACCTCCGCGTTGCCGCTCTGCCCCAACATCCGCCACCGTCAGCCCCGAGAAACAGAAGGCCCCCAGGCTGTTGCCCCGGCCGACAAGGACATCCCTCCAACTGCAGTCCGATAGTGCATTTGCTCCTCCGGGTCCGTCTTCCACCCCGGCTCCCAGAGGAAGGGATTGCGATGGAGAGACGTAGTTTACTCCTGGCCTGCAGATACTCACCTGGTTCAGACCCCAAGCCTTGCGGAAGCCGCAGCCACACACCACCAGTCGCGCGGCTCGTAACCAAGGAGGAGCGTGTCGCCCCGCCCCACTCACCCCACTCCGGCACCAGAGGGCTTGCGGCGGACCGCCGGGGGCGGGGATTAGGGCGTCTGCGTGATGACAGGCTAGTCTCCGGTTTGCCATTCGGCTGATTGGCCTTGCAGACCCAACTTCACCCGAACAGAAGAACGTTAGCCGAGAAATAAGAGTTGCAATTCCACGTGCCCTGTAATTTTCTTTTCACGCACACTTTGTTTTTTTTCTGGTTACAATTATGTACATATACAATTATGCTGAATAAACAAGCAGGATAAAAACTAACTCAAAGGAAATGGACTATGCAGGCAAATGAAAATTACCACTATCATCTTCATAAAGACATTGCGTCCAATAATTAATAGATGGATTAGAAAGTAAAGTTGAAGAAATCTTTCACAGAGCAGATAAAGAAAAAAAAGGAAATCGAAAAAGATGAAAAAGTTAGGTCTAATATTAGATTTAAAAGATCTAGAGAGAATACTGAGGGTAGGAGGTTATCAATTCAAGAAAAATTTCCAGAATTGAAGAGCTTGAGTTTCCAGACTGAAAGCACCCACCAAGTGACCAAAACAGGGAAGGAAAACAGACCCATACCAAGGCACAAACTGCAAAATTTCAGGACACTGGCAAAGAAAATTCTAAGTTTCTAGAGCGAAAACAGGTCACATACAAAGCATTAGGAAGAATAGTTTTGGACTTCCCCACAATAATACAGAAAACTAGATGACATTCTGACACTGGGGAAGAACACAAGACAGGTCATTTCAGGCAGAGAGAAAGGCAGGAGCACAGGTAAAAAGGTCCGTTATCTGCTTAAGGAACTGCAAACATCTCCTTAAAACCAAGATTGAGAGGTGGGCTGAAGTGGTGACAGAGGCAGGAAAGGAGTCTATACTATTCCCAAATATACTATTCCCAATAGTTTTCGTTTTATCAAAATGGGAAGCTACTAAGAATTTTCAGCAAGACAGTGCTGTGCAATTTCTATTTTACAATGAGCAAGCTGGGAATTCCCTAGTGGTCCAGCGGTTAGGACTCTACAATGAGCAAGCTAAAGAGTATGGAAAACAGCAAGACCAGTAACTGAGACTAATCCTAAGACTGATACAAGCACCTGTGCAGAAAATGCTAATACTTTCTGTAATGGTGTTAACAGTTATTAGATTAAGAGTTTTTATGGAGTATTTAATTTTATCTTGCAGCAAACCTTTGACATAGGTGCTATTATTTCATGCCCATTTTACAAATAAGGAAAGTGAATCTTGGTAGTCACTGACACAGAACAAGGGACACTCTGGGAATACGGACCCAAAGCCTTTTGCCGAAGTCCATACTGTTTACTGTGCTCCTAAGTACTAACGAATTCACAAGTCCTATTCAACTTCAAAACATATCTCACAACCAGCTACTTCTCACTCCCTCTACGCCTACCCTGGCCCAGCCACCATTACTCTTAGCCTGAACTTTTACAGGTGGCCCCTAACTGGCTTCCCACCATCCCGTCCCTATATTGTCCGTTCCCACAGAACAGACCCAGTAATCTTTTAAGTCTGGACAGAGGGTGGAGGGTGGATGGATGTGCATGTATTTGTACACGTAAGGAGGCAACTTGTTTTTACGTGTTCTCAGTTTACACTTTCTCACTTTATGTGATATTTTAATCTTCTTAAAATTGGTCATTTATGATTTCATCTACTAGTTTTGAATGTCATTAACTTCAATCTCTGAAGATAGCTTCAGAGTCTAAAAGCACTGAACTATCATTAATTCCTTGACTTTGACAAGCTGAAGTCAAAAGAAATAAACTGGCCAGTAATTGAGTAGCAGCGCTGGATTTGAACCAATTTCCATGTATTGATATTTTTGATGGACCTGCGTGTCTACAGCCATTGGTAAGCAGTTTAGTAGGGGACAAGTTATGTATTAGCTTCAAGCTCAGATTTACTGATTTTTATATTTATAGAGTACTATTCAAAAGGATCTTTTAAAAGCAATTTTATATCTATTTTACCTTTTCCTAAAACTATCCAGGTAGGCAAGAGGTAAAATTACATCCATTTTATAGATGATGGGGACACGAAGAGGTAACTGAAACGATGGTCTTGAGTTCCAGTGGTTAATACTTTTCCCATTAAACCACTGTCTAGTTAACCAAATAACAGTATTCAATTAAACTATTGATACACAAAGGAGCTATGATGAAATTAGAATAGTTAAGAGCAACATTACCCAATGAGTTGTGGTTTAGGAGGCTGTCATAAAGAGATATTTATTGGGACTCTTGTACAAAAAGGACCAGCTCAAGAAGGAACATGGCAGGGCTTCCCTGGTGGCGCAGTGGTTGAGAGTCTGCCTGCCGATGCAGGGGACATGGGTTCGTGCCCTGGTCTGGGAAGATCCCACGTGCCGCGGAGCGGCTGCGCCTGTGAGCCATGGCCAGTGAGCCTGCGCTCCGCAACGGGAGAGGCCACAACAGTGAGAGGCCCGCATAGCACAAAAAAAAAAAAGGAACATGGCAGAATTACAAAATTATGAAAGCCACAGTCCAGGAAAACCTGGACCAAGGAAGCATTCTTTAAAAATCTTGAGTATGGTAGTACTTTGTATAGCACATGATAAATTTACAGAACTTAATATGTGAGGATGGTAGTAGAAACAATGTTTTGTTTTCTTTTTTAAACGGCACAGTTGCACAGTTGATACTTTCAATGTGCAAGACACACAAAACTATTAACAAAGTTGAAATATATCTAATCGAATCCTGGAACAGATGGAGTATCTGAGCATCCATATCCCTATCAAGGCGAAAGCTTTAAACATTCATCCAATTTAGTGTAAACCAACTCCTATTTTTTCTATATCCTGAAAGCAGAGTTTTTTACCTTAATGAATGATTACACCTGGGAAACTGCACCTGCCTTAATAGTCTGCTTCATCCACTTTACTTGGGGTTGATTTTGCCTTAGAGAAAGCAATCATTAAAGTTTCTTTTCCCTTGCCAAAGATTTAAAAAACAGTCAAGCATTATATACAAATACAGAAAGGCCTATGCCAAGTTAACAAATAAATTATAACTCAAAATGAGGTATGCACACTGATAGTAAGTGCGCTGGTATACTCTATACAAAATGAGGCTGGAGAGTTTACAAACAATTGGTGATGTAAAACAGTGGTTTCCTAGGAACTTACTTAATCAGACCTTTAAAGGGCCCTAGCAAACTTCATTTTTAACAAGGGCCCCAGATGATTCTAGGTTTTGATTGAAGTGTAGTTTGGGGAATCACTTTTAACCTTCATTGTGTGTCAGATTACATATACGATAAAATTAAATTACAAACCATGTAACTGAACAAAAATATCTTTATATAAGCTATTAATAGATACCTAAATACAATATGGTTTTTAAAATGAAATCATGTGTATATAGTTGTATTCATAAAGTACACTAATCAAAAGCTATATGACAACATTAACAGCAAATCCAAATCCAAATGAAGACATTCCTCTGTATTTCATCTTTCATCGAGCATCAAAAACCACCACTATACAAAAACTGAGTTAAGGACAAAATAAGTACTTCAAAATTATATTAAAAATTTAATACTTCCAAGTCACTTTCTCTTTGCAATAAGCTAGTTATTTAATCTAAAATGCACAAAAGAATGAAGTTCACTATTTACTATGATAATTAGAAATGAACTAAAAAAATAAACTCTTTTAATTATTAGCCCCCCCCATGATACAAGAGACCAATGCACCAAGAAACACTAAACACTAGAGACCAATGCACCAAGAAACACTAAAGCAGTGTTAAAAGTGATAATTTAGTGATCTAAAAAACACTGGTAGTTATTATATAACAATTTACTCTCAGTCTTTCAGCTAATTTGTAAGCCTCACTTATTCCATTAGGTAGCATACAAACTCAATATCTGTATTTCTCCTTGTATCATTTAGTTTGCCCATAAACTGAAGCTCAAGAATGAGTACTTACATACAGAATCCCTGAAAAAATACACTTATGAAAGCCCAAATCAACTAGTATTTAGATTATTTAGTATATGTCTATACCCTGGAGTACTGGTCCATGAAAATGCTAATCATGGCTTTTGTTTTTTTGGTAAGCAATCCAAGTTGTTACCATTTTTACCAGAAATTAGTCTTTGACTATCAAACCATGCATTATTTTTCACTTCCTCTTATCTCATAGTCATAAAGCTTAGTTAGAAGGATACGTCTTTTAGTCCTTTTCTTGTACATTATTCTGTATCCACATTCTCTGCAACGAATTGGATCCCTTGATTTTATTTCATTTTCTGTGTGACATTCTAGAAACAAAACACGTTTATTCAATGCCTAAAAGAGAAATATTACAGACGAGCAAATTATCTTAACCATACTTTTCACCCAAAGCACTAAAATATAGTATACTCAGTCTCAAGGGTATGTTGCCATTACCAACATACTAAGGGAGAAAGAAAAAAAGAGTGGCAGACAATGCATTTTTCCTAGGAAAGAAAATGAAATCTTAATAAGAGGATTTTTTTTAAGATTGTTAAAGTTGTTCTGCTTTCTAACTTTAAAGATGACTCATTTAAGCCAAAGATAAATGCAATAATTTTTTTAAAACCGAGGTGAAATACTCTTACTTTTGTGTTACTCTTACCTCCACAGATATATATCATTGGCTGCTGCTTTGGGGGTTGAACGTCCTTCTGGGTGTCCATTGTTGTCCCTGAAATCACAGACTCAAATATTTAATATCTCAAATGGCATCCTCACAAATCTAACCAGGCCTCATGTTTCTCGGAGAAAGCTAAAAAGGTCCCAATTCCTAATCTGTGCTTTTTTCAAACCCTATAGGTGGGTCTAAAGAACGAAACAAAAAAACAACGTATTGTGCATTTACCCCCAAACTGGACACAATAATAAACACTTTACATATGTCATTTCAATTATGCATGCCATTTCATTATAATCTTTACCACAATTCTAGGAGGTATTACTCTTATTTTACAGATGAAGGAACTGGGGTTTAAAGAAGTTAATTTGGGCAGGATTATTCATCTGTTAAGAGTCAGAGATTTAGATCTGACTGCAAAGCTCGCGTCTTCATTTAACACAAGTTCCAAACTTTAGCAAGAGATTGCCAAAAAACTGTATCCCTCAACAGGAGAACGTGCGAACCGAAGATAAGGGAAGAACAAAGAAATAACTCCCAACAGCTAAAACGCCAACAGCTAAAGAGGCAAACAACCCAACAGCTGAAGAGGCAAAGGCCTAACAGCATCGACTCTATCCCCAGTCTCTCCCGACTCTAACCCCACACCAAACCTGTTTAGCCCCTAGCGTCTTTCCAGTTTTGGCCCAAATACCCACCCCCACAATCCGCCAATTACCTACCCACGTAACACGGAGAAACTTCCCCGCTTCTCCGAACAGATTACGCCTCGCCGCTGTATGGCAGCCAACTTCCGGCGCTGGCTTATGACGCAAGAGGAGTCTCCGCCCCTTCCGCCCCAGGTGTGGCAGAGAACGTCGGATTGAGTACAGGTGGTGAAGCTGGTTTGTTTTGTTGTTGTTGTTTTTTGGGGGTTTTTTTTGCGGTACGCGGGCCTCTTACTGCTGTGGCCTCTCCCGTTGCGGAGCACAGGCTCCGGACGCGCAGGCTCAGCGGCCATGGCTCACGGGCACAGCCGCTCCGCAGCATGTGGGATCTTCCCGGACCGGGGCACGAACCCGCGTCCCCTGCATCGGCAGGCGGACTCTCAACCACTGCGCCACCAGGGAAGCCCAGCTGCTGCTTTTTCTGTATTTCAGACTCCGGACAAAAGTGCTTGTTTCGGTCTCACCTGTTTTCACTTTTCAGGGAAGTAAAGCGTTTTAGAAGCTCCTCAAGTCGAAGGAGGTTTGTTTCTCTGACATATGAAGTCGGTAGAAAGTAACACTTTTCCAGGAGGGCAGAGGGTTAGAAGAGAAACCCAAGTGAAGTGCTCGTGGAATCCTAGGCTGACCGTTACTCCGAGGAACGTAGAAGAATCGGCTCCACCGCTGATTTCCACGTAGAAAAGCACTTTTCACATTATGCATTTCCAGTCGTTTGATACCTGTGCCGGGGCAGTGGAGCAGCCGCCCCTATCCTTCCTTAGAATCATTTCGTTTTTGCTTTTCGCCCCTTTCTCTCCTAGGCTCCCGTCATCCCTGTAACCCCCTCCTTTTACTCGTTTTAAAGCACAGGTGGGCTTGCGGGCAGCTATGTCAATTACTCCCACTTAAAGCTAAGGGATTTAGGTAGTGGTAGCTGTCCATTGACCCTCCTTTCATCCCATGTATTAATTCCTTCCCAGAAGAACAAAACGACTTGTCCAGTGGAGGCGTGTTCTTTCCAAGATCAAAATTTTAGTGAGACTAGTAACAGTTGGGTTCACAACATTTGCATTCGTTTGCTTCTTTCACAGCAGGTATTTTACTTATATCAGGAGAGAGAAGAAAATGAAGTTATTAAAAATTTAGAAACTAACCAGTTGTTAATAACTATTTTAGTTAATCTGAGAAGCAGGTTTCTTTCTGCCCAACATGCACTACTTTGGTTTTTATTAAGCAGGCTATACCGCTTTTCGGTCTTCCATCCAGCAACTTGGGAACCTTGAGCCTCACCTTGCACTTCCAGAAGGAATTCCAACTGGTTGCACCTCCACAGACCAGCCTGAGAGATTTAACTCGATTTTCTCAGTCTTCCTAGCTGCCGATTTTAAAATTTCCAGGAAACACAGTGGACTGTCCTGCTTCTTTCTCCACAGATAGGCTAAGATAGAACATAAATATTTTAATCATCAGCTCTCTTACGAAATACCCCTCCTCTTAGCCAAAGGGAAGAGGTAATCCAATAGAACAGTCAAAATTAGCTTCACTCAAGAAATATTAGGTAAAACCATTGTCATGATAAGAGAAAGATTATGGAGTGATCCAGAAAGTGTAACTTTAATCATTGCAAACTGACCTGGGTTCTGACTATGCAGCTTGAGGTTATCAAGATGATGCTGGCACATAACACAGTTTGTGGAGATCAGAATGGATCAACACATGTAGAATACAAATGGGTCCTGGAACCCTACAGAGGGTTAGGGTAAAGACAAGTTATAGCAAGGAGATCCAGAATTTCAACAAGAGTTCATGTCGAGGCTAGTTCCCAATGCAACATTCTCTTTCCTATCAGCAGGAACCAGTAATTTTAGGATCATTTTGGAGCATGGTCTGTGGACGCTGTTATCAATGGTGACAGCTAACTTTTCTTGAGCATTTGCTACGTGCCGGACATCATCGCATTGCTCTCTCTTAATGAGGGCATTTGTTTTGCCAACTTGGATACTAGTGTTTTTAAATGCTTACATTGCAATAATATGGTTATGGAGATGCAAGTTACTATTTTCCCCCTGAGTATCTGTTTTCCTTTTTCTTGATCATACTCATTTAAGTATACCTGCATAGCTTGACTATCATGGTGATGGAAAACCCTTTCAGTATGTTTTCCTGGATGGTCTCCAAAAGAAGCGTTAGCTCTGTGGAAAACATATGGGTTTTAGAATTCTGAGGTCAGTAATGAGATTACACCCAATCCAGAAAGGGAAGGGAAAAGGCCAAAGACTGTGATGTGTAAAGAATAGGAAAATATAGCTCAGTGGCTTAAATTTGCGGTATATGAGTAAAGCTAGGGCAAGCTACATGTAACTAGGTGTCTTTTTGCCATTTTTGGGGTGGGGAGGGGTGTAAAATTATTCTTCGAGTGAATAGAAGGGAGTTATGATACATTCTTTTACTCTTCAGTTGTAACAAAATATCTAAAGAAAAATTACTAGAGAAAGAGAAAAGGGCAATGTTTAATCATGTTTTGGGGTCGTGTGGCTTTTATTTAACCATAGGCAAAATCCCCTGCCCTGTTTACAGTGGAGTGGGGAGCAGACCTTACACAAAGTAAGTAAATAATACAGTATTTTATAAGGTGATAAATTATATGGAGAAAATTCAGGAGAGGAGGCTTGCAAGTGCTGGGCAGGGAGTGGCAAAATAGAGGCTTGATTGTAATAGAGACTGGTTTGAGGACCTAGAAAGGACACTACTCATTCTATCTGAACGTGTGAGGGAGGTGCCATCTTGAAGAATGTGTGTAATTCACCAATTCCTTGCCTTAAGTCCTACAGGTACCACAAACGTAACAACCTCGCACTAAATTCATCTTATTTTCTCCCAAACCTGTACTCTTCGCTCCTCACCCCCTGCTGCATGCAGTTCATTCAGCCAACTGAATCAGGTGTAGGTTCTTCTCCACCCCCATTATCTTCCAGAGTAATGCAGTAGTTTCCTAAGCCACCCTCACCTCTCTTCCTTCTGTCTTCCATTCTGCCACCAGAGTGGTCCTTCTAAAATGTCCTACATTGCCTGGGACTTCCCTGGGGGTGCAGCGGTTAAGAATCCGCCTGCCAGTGGGGGAC
Source organism: Leucopleurus acutus (assembly GCF_964270905.1). Lineage (NCBI taxonomy): Eukaryota > Metazoa > Chordata > Mammalia > Artiodactyla > Delphinidae > Leucopleurus > Leucopleurus acutus. Next base: position 47,475,998 of record NC_139159.1, on the reverse strand, counting down.
AGGGGTTCGAGCCCTGGTCCGGGAAGATCCCACATGTTGCGGAGCAGCTAAGCCTGTGCACCAAAACTACTGAGTCTGCGCTCTAGAGCCCACGAGCCACAACTACTGAGCCCGCGTGTCTAGAGCCTGTGCTCTGCAACAAGAGAAGCCACCGCAATGAGAAGCCTGCGCACTGCAACGAAAAGTAGCCCCCGCTCACCGCAACTAGAGAAAGCTCGCGCGTAGGATAAACTTCAGACTCTTAATGTGCATCCAAAACTCTCCACGGCTTGGCTTCTTCCCCTTGTCAAGAATTTTCTTTGCCCTTTCCTCAAACCAGTCTTAGTTTCCAGCTGTAACAAATTATTTGTAGTTTCTCTAATGTGCCCAACTGTTTCAATTTTCCTGCTGGTTTTGTTTCAAGTTTAGAATCACCTGTTATCTGTCTTTAACGATGCTACCCTTCCTTCAAAATCCACCTCATATCACAGTCTATATAAAGGTAGCTCTGCCCACTCTTCCGCTGTAGATTTAGTTGATCCCTTTTCTTTTGTGTTACTACCATTCCTCTACTATAGCACTTACACCAGTGAGCCCTTCAGGGCAGTAACTGCACCATTCCATCTTTGTATTCCCAGTACCTAGCCCAATAATTGGCACATAGTCAGAGCTTAATCATTGTTAGTGAGTTTGATTTTGGATATATGGCATTTAGGATAACTGTGGGGCATCCACATGGAGAAATGTTCTGTCGGAGGAGAGTGGTAGCAGTGGCTGTTACTGGCTTTAAAGTAATCCTTTTAACTCTGAATGAGAATTATGTAAGCACAGAATGGTAAAGTAAGAAAAATGTTGGGTAGGACGCCCATTTAGGGAGTAAGTAGAGGAAAAGAAGCCAGAAAAAAAGAATTAGGAAGAAGTTGCCAAGAGCAGAAGGATGGAGCCTGGCACATAAAACATCCCTTTTTAGATGCCAAAAAAAACAAGCATAATGATGTCTAGAGATGCTGTAACCAAGTTAGTCAAACCTTTCAGACTTTATCCTGTGTATAGCTGAACTTCTAACCTAAAATGAGTCATTCTGTTTGTAACCTGCTTTTCACCCTTGATTTCATCTCCGGAAACATTTTCAAGTGAATGTTTTCCTACATTATTTTTAATAGCATCCCACTGTAGGACCTGTTAACCTTGCTATACAGTGTTCCCCAAAGTTAAAATGGGGAGGGGAGAAGAGCCTATCAAATTAGGAAGCCCTCATGGAGCCTCGGAGGGGTGTGGGCATGGAGGGATGGGAAAGCGAGTACAGACTTCCTCGGGCGGAGGCTGGGCCGGGGGCCTGCGGGTCGCGGGGCCGCCGGCTGGGGCGCCGCGGATTGAGAGGAAGGGGCGGCGCGGGGCGGCGCGGGGCGGCGCGCAGCGGTTACTCAGGGCGGGCCGTTCAAACCGAAGGAGGGAAACGCGGCGGCCCCACACGAAGCTGGCGTGGGGGTTGCCATAGCCTGGCGTCGCTGAAGGCGAGGCCGCGGCTCCTCCCTTGCGCTCCAGAGGCAGCCGCCTCGGTCCTCTCCCGCCCGTCGACCCCGTGGGTGCGGCCGCCCCGGGTCTCCAGGTGGGCGGGAGCGGGGGACGCCAGGTGTGTGCGGACTGGCCGGCCTCCGGGCTTCCCCGGCCCCGCGCCCGCTCTCGCTCTGCTTCCCGGGTGCCGGGACTAGAGAGGCGCCCCGACGCCGTTCACTTTCCCCTCGCTCTGCTCCAGGAGACGGCCCACCCTCCCTCAGCCCGTGGGTGGCTTCCTGGGCCCTGGGGCCAGGCCGGGCCTCCCTCCGACAGCCTGGCCTGGGGAGGGTCCGCGGAGGGACGAGAGGCCGATTGACGCCTTGCGGAGACCGTTAACCACCCACCCGCCGACTGCTCCTGGGGGAGGAGATGACCGCGCTGCAGCTTACACTGCATCTCAGAAACCCCAATTTGGGAAGTTTCCTCCATTCCAAGGCTAGCTGGAGAAAACAAAGATATTAAAATCACTGTTGTCCGGAAAGCTGGAGGAAATTCAAAATGATTTAGGCCTTTTCAAGTGTTAGAACTAATCCCTGTAGCATGTACTTCACGTATACAAATTTTAGCCGGTATCGTGCTACTGCACGTTTTAATGAATTGTTCAAATTAAAATTTTCTCTTTAAGTGGTATTACTTTGGCACGAATTTTAAAGGCAAAGTGAGAAATTTCCTTTTTTGGAAGCCTACATAACGTTGACGTCTAAGAACTCAAGATTTACTGATGGTAAGATTTTACACTTTAACAAATGAAGGAAATTTGGTTCTAATTTGTTATCATATTGTAAGTACTTCATTGAGTTAATCAGTTTTTTTTTTTTTTTTTAAGAGCGCTATAGAGATAAGTGTTCTCAATCCTTATCAGGAGTCTGGTTTTAAAAAACGAATATTGAAGAGGCTTGTTTGATTCATCAGTGAACTGTTGAATCAGTAAAATTGAACAAGTCAACAGGCGTTCCACGATTTTGCATAAATAATTTTAAATTTAAAGTTTGAATAACCACATTTTGTTTGAGACCAATGTCTTGGGTTGAAAATGATGAAAGGTGAAAAAAATGATGACATCAGAGAAAGCACGGTGGAAGCAACTTCAAATGTGTAGATGAACAGAAAAAATTAGGAAGTTTTTTGTATGTTTAAAGCAACCGGTTTATGGTTTTTAGCAGGGAGAGGATGATCTCTGCACCCCTACTCGTTTCTAACAATTTGCCTCTCAGATTCCCAAATTCTAGCATGGTGAGACACCTAGTGGTGAAGTAGCAGAATAGTTACATTTGTTGTAACTTTAAAAAAAAAGGCTGGGACCTAACTTTACCAAATGAGTGAAAACTGTTAACTTAATAGAGTGATTCTCAGAGAGGGGGAAATATTCGTGGATGGAGGTGTAATTTGAAAACACATTCTATCTTATTAACTTAATATTTTGAAAACAAATTGTTTAAAAATATAATATGAATTATAGAAAGCAAAGTTTGATAATTTTGGCTGGTAAGCATGTACGGAAGAGAGCAGTGATTGTCATAATCTGAGGGAATCTAAATCAGAAGAGAACATGTGTGAGATTTACCAAAACGGAATATAGGTTTTAAAGACTGAAAAACACCTAGATACTTTGCCCAGTAATAATGATCTCCTAATGGTCATTACAACATAAACTATTTGGTTTTGTGGTTATTGTAGCAATTTTTTAAGCTCATTCATTTACATATATAACTGATGTAACTTAAGCATAAATAAATTACTTTCCCATTATACTCAACTAAAATACATCTTCCCAGGATCTTTTTAATAGAGAAGAATCGTGTACTTGGCCTGGAGAAAACTTTGGAAGAATGACAATTTTCTTAGTGTCCCTTGAATAGTCTGCAGAAATATATGCTATGATAACTTTCTTATCTTTTCTTCTTATACTTTGAGCTAAGATGTAATTCAAGTTTCCACAAAGAAGGAATGCAATGATAGCGTTGAAAAGGTGAAAGAGTAAAGTATTTCCTTAAAAACAAATGAGTAAAGTATTTCCTAGTGTCATTCCTTACAAATATAATTACTGAATCCCATTTCTTCTTTAAGGAATGTACTTGAATTCTTTATTTGCAATTTCAAGAATATTATAAAGGGTGGGTTTCCCCCAAATAGAAAATATTTAGAAGATGAGGCATGAATGAGTATAACTTGCCAGGTTTGACATGGCCATGTATCTGTGGGGCAGGGGTTCATTTTGGCTAACTCAAGAATGTGTTAGTAATTTATTAGTGAGCCAAAGAGTCTTTGCAAAGGTGAAAGTCTGCCAATTTAGACCTTGTGAATGGTCAGGAGGACTGAGTTTCTGAGACAGGCCCGTGTTACAAGTATAAATGACATTATCCTAGAGTTGTTTAGCCATATTGCAGTTTAGTCTAGTGGCAGCACTTACGTGACACATTTCCCAAATACATGTTTAAAAATCAGCATATAGTTTTTTTTTTTAAGCAGCTTTATTTTCATCGCAAAATATCGAAAGGAAATATCCAACTGACAAAATATAGGTCAGCACAAATAAGCTAGAATATTAAAACTACAATAATGTACTTTAGCGCTGTAAAAGTCATAAAGTAATAAAATCATCTAAAAATGATGCCATGAGATTTTTTTTTTTCTCAAGTGTAGTTCAAGAAAATATTTCTGCATGGTGCCTAGACTATGCTTAGTCAGGTAATCTGTGAATATTTATTTCCTGGAAATTTTGGTCTTCGCGATGTTAAAACATTGTTTTATGTAAGAGACACGTGAGTATAGTGTAATTTGTTTTTTAAAGTAACTTTTTTATTGCCATACAATTTTCCATTATTATTTGTGCTCATAACAAGTAATGTATTTTGGTGTAAGCCGCCAGACTGTTCATTTCAAAGGAAGAATAAAATTTGTTTTCACTTTGTAGAAACAGAGATTTTGAAGATGTCAGAAAGGCATTCAGGTCAAGCTGGCACTGGAGCAGGAAATGAGGTGGACTCTCCTATTGTCAACATCAAGTCGTCCAGCTTTGGAGACTTTTGTTCCACATCTTCATTTCAAGATAGTGGCTACAGTGAGCTGTTAAAATCGTGCAGCTTTGATAATACAGATAAAGAATCATTTGGAAAGAAAGAAAGAGGCTCAACTTTAATCCATGAACATCCTGAAACTTCAAGTCTGGCCTTAACACATAGTTTAGAGTCTCCCACTCAAAGAAAGAGATTTGTCTTCCCCAGGAAGGAAAAGGATAAAACCCCAGACCTTTGTGAAACTCCTAAAGTGAGTGGAAAAAAATTTTTACTGCGCAGAAGATTGGACGTATCTTTCTCTCTTCTAAAGGGGGACTTTGAATCACAAAATAGTTCTCTCGAAAGTAGTACAAGCCAAGTTCCCAATTTAGAAAAAAATATTCCAAGCAGTGCTTCAGGTTTCCCAAGGCAAAATAATTTTAGTTCTTTAGTTACTAGCACTTTGAAAACAGAAGAAGCGACTTCCAGCAGTCAAAAATTGAGACTTAATTTTTCTCAACAGAAGACGTCCACAGTTGATGATTCCAAAGATAACTGTAGCCTATTTGAAGTTGAATGTATATCTCCAATTCAAGGCAATAGTTTTAAAGACTCTATCACACATGACTTTAGCGACAGCAGTCTATGTATTAATGATGAGAATACATATCCTGAACTTCTGGGCTCTTCGGTCAGTGGAACAACTTGTGGAACAGATGAGGACATATTTGTGACTCCAATAAGTAATCTTGTAGCAAATGTTAAATTTAATGTAAGTCAAAGGCTTTCTCCTTTAGGTGAAGTGAGACGCAATATTTCAACACCTGAAGACAGTGGCTTTAACTCACTTTGCTTGGATAAATCAGAAGATTCCCTCACTGACCAAGAGGGCTCTTTCCAAGAACTGCTTCAGAAACATAAGGGAACTCTCAAAGTCAGGGACACGGTAAGAAGATCAAGGCGTCTTGGAAGATTAAGAAGACTGTCCACCCTTAGGGAGCAAGGCTCACAATCTGAGACAGAAGAAGAAAAGCAGCCCAACCTCTCTGGCTCTGAATCAACACCAGTGGCCACTTCAGATATCTCAGAGAGTCAGCCAAGCAGTGACAATAAGAGTGGGGATTTGAGTTTAAGCTTTAAGAATTTATCAAAGACCCCAGCCTTGCAGTTAGTGCATGAGCTCTTTATGAAAAGCAAAAGGAAAAGACTCCAGCAAAGCGGTGCACGTGAATTGTTAGAAGAAAGGGACGGGGGGAAAATAGCTGTACTACAGCGTGTACTTGCAGGCCTGATTGGCAAGAAAATGGGTATAGAAAAACTGGACATCTTAACAGAATTAAAATACAGAAACTTAAAGCATGTTCTTGCTATGGTTTTAGATTCCTTGGCTGCAGAAAGCCTATGCAGGTAAGAAATTTTTTTTTTCTGAAATAAAACTGCCTTTTATCACTTTTTTTTTTAAGTTGGAAAGCTTTTCTGTTAGTTGAGTACTTTTTTTGAAATTTTGTTTTAGCATCTCTATCTTGGATACTTTATATTTTGTCAAAGGTGGTTTAGTGAAATTCTTCAGTGTCTCAGAAATTTCACAGAAATTTCAGTATATTGAATGTTGCTTCATAAGTAAAGAGAAACGAAGTCACATATATAGGAGTATTGAGGGTAGGAACTAGAGTTACAAGACTAAAGAGAGACTGTGTTTATACTGGCAATTTTGCGAAGTGCAGGACTATCAAAAGACAAGGCCCTTGGGAATGCCATGACCAGGAAGGAGGGAAGCCATGTGGAACAGGATTTTTGCAAGATCATGGTTGGGGAAGGACATGCAAGAGAGTTAGTGAGCCTCTTTTTCCATAGGTATGTGTGAAGAGTTGGGTTCATAGAATCCTTACTCTTTTATGGCCCCTGCGTCTATTAAAACCCTTCTTAACCTTTTCCCCATAAATTAAGTGTAGGCTATTGTAGAGAATTGTAGAATCTCATTGCTGGAAGTCTTCTGAAATGTCTAGTCCTATCATGTATTTTGCAGATGAGAAAACTGAGCTCCAGAGAAGTGATCTGCCAATGGTCACTCAAGGAGACAAAAACAGATCCAGGTCTACAGCTGAGCCCTCTGATTTCTAAGCCCATATTTTCCCAAAACTCTTATTAAGGTTTAAGTCCTTTCAGAATAGCCTTGATCAGGAATGTCTTTGGTGTAACCCAAGTAGGATGATAAGCAGATTAATGGCCTACATACATGTGCCTTTAAAAAAATGTTCAAATGAGATAAATTACTTGTTTAAAAAAATAAGGAGATGGCTGCGACATAGGAATTTTATTTTTATATGCTGGAGTATTTGGATACAGACCAGTTAGAATTAAAACTTGGGTGACTCTTTTGGGTGCTCGCTTGTAGGAACAAATGATATTCAGTCATATTTCAATAATTGCCTTTGCTGCCATCCCTCTAGATTTATAGTATTTGTATTGCAGAGTGCATGTATAATCTTGGCAGTGCTTATTCTTGGTAATATGAGAAATTACGGTAAGTTGAAATAGCTGAGGCAAATACCCAAACATGTATTTCATTTCTTCCCCATTAATGAGTGACTTTCTGCCTATATCTCTCCATCTATCTGATATAAGGCACATGTATCGGCTTAAGGAGAGGCAATGGCAATTCAAGTGGCCACAGTAACTGGAAGAATAGTAGTGTTGACAACTCAACTATAACCTGGGGCCCTCCATAACCTTCTCCTGACCTCATTCACTTTGAGTGATTTGTTAAGTTAAAGTAATAAAAAAGACCATATTAACAGTTGCAGGATTAGCTTTTCTTTAATAATGAATGTAGTCCAAGTTATTGATAAATAAGCAATCACTAGACATAAATTGTGTTTCTCTTTAGCTGCTTTAGTCTTATAAACTTTGGTTTATAAAATAGGAACTCTGTAGTGCTACCCATAATAATGTTTATTACAGCTGACCCTTGAACAGCCAGAGATTAGGGGCGCTGACCCTCTGCCGTGCAGTCTAAAAATCTTTGTATAATTTATAGTCAGCTCTCCATATCCGAGTTTCCTCCGTATCCGCGGTTCGGCATCCCTGGATTCAACCAACCAGTCTGTGTAGTATTTACTATTGAAAAAATCCACCTGTAAGTGGATCCACAGAATTCAAACCCATGTTGTTCAGGGATCAACTGTATTTGACACTTAGTACTTCCAATAAAGAATTGATTGCTTTTGTGTTTATTTAATCAAAGTGACAGAAATTTGTTAAATACAATAATAGGAGAAATTTATAGAATCTCTTGCACTACAGTTGATAATCATTTGCTGCATGTCATGTTCCAAATTTTTAATCTTAGTGTCATGTTTAAGTTAAATCCTCTTAATTTGCCTCGCAGTGGACTCATTTGGGTTTATATGAAACTTTGTTTTTTCCTTAACCATTTATGAGATAGTAATCTGTCAATATGATGCTGGCATATTTTAATAGGTATTCTTTCACAACTATGCAGATCAAGTCATATTTTTAATGTAAAATTTTAGCTTTAAATAAACTATCCAAAATCTTTAAAATGAATTTTTCTTATTGTCATGTGTGAAAAATATTAATTCTGTGGAATATATACAATATAAGGATTGATCTTTTTGTTACAGTATTTGGAAAGTGAGTAGAAATTGGCGTGAAATTATTATTCAAGATAAAAAAGCAAATCAGAGGAGGAAATTTCATATCACACAACTGAAAACAGATACTGAGGTAATGTATATAATACTATTCTGAAATGGATTTGTATAAATATCTAATAATCCCATATGGCTGGACAGCCTCATTTGGTTTTCCTGCTATCTTGCTATCTTTTAACCTTTCCATTTACCAACATTGACTCATAAACTGTTTTTTTGTTTGTTTTTGGCTGTGCCACGTGGCTTGTGGAATCTCAGGGATTGAGCCTGGGCCACGGCAGTGAAAGCCTGGAATCCTAACCACTAGGCCACCAGGGAACTCATGCACTCATAAACTCTTTATTTTTCCCAAACTCCATCTCTACCCAGTGCATCAGTGGAGTAGCCTAACTGACATCAAGAACATCTTACTGGGTTTTGTTGTTAAGTGTGTATGCTGTTAGCAGTATTTGAATACCATTTGAATAGGATATGCTGGACCCTATTCATAGTTAGACATCCTTATAGCATTTTCCCATCCAGTCTTTTGAGTAGATACTACATGCAGTTGCTCAGATTACAATGTGAACATTTGTGACATGATCCCTTGCTTTCCTGGCACTCATACCCAGTGCCAGTGGGTGATACCCAGTGGGTGATAGTTATAAACAGGTGATTACAGTACAGGTGTGTTAGAGGAAGCCCAGAGTTCTCTCTATTGAACATTTAAAAGGAGTGGGGATCAAGAGGAGGAAAAAATGCATCTCAGCTGAGAGCTGAATAACGAGTTAGGGAAGGTGTTTCAGCAGAGGGAATAGCATATATGGAGGCCTGGAGGTGAGTAAGCATGGCAGATTAGTACTTGTAAGACATCATAAACTTGTGCTCTCTTGAAGATTTGAGGTCCAGCTTTGAAGTTACAAGAAAAGTTTTACAGAAGCTGATTAATTCTTTCTGGGGATACTACTTTGTATAACAGGCATCGGATGACTCTGGCACCCATATTTACTGTATATTCAACTTTTAGACCTTTCTTAGGCATCAATACCAAAAGAAACTCTGAGAATTAATTTTCTTATTCTTGTCTAGTAAAAAGTGTTTAATAACATAAGTAAATTTATAATTTGGTGAAATATAATAACTGAGATGAAGCATGGTATAAACTAATATGAACACCTAGATACAGATTGGGGAGTTTCTCATTCCAAGGAAATATTAGGGACCGCTATTAACTAAAGTATTGACTTTCTATTTTATTTGAAGAAACGTTTTACCTTCTCACCTATAATAATCCTTCACGACTGACTCACGGCTCTTGGCTACTGCTGCAGCTGCTGGCTCTGGGAGCTTATAATACTGAAGATATAAATTTCCTTCTTAACATATCTTTTTAGAGTGGCTCCCTACATGCTAAGGACAGACCAAAAGCACATTTTTAAGCAAGTACCCATTAATATTAAACTTTTAGCTCCATGTACTCTTTACATCCTATGTGGAAGAAACATGTTGTATTGGTAAGCCTTTGGGTAGTTCTAGATAAAGCATTCTACCCTCATATCCTAGCCACCAATTTGTTTTTAACTTGGTTTCTTAAAGGACTATACTTTTTCCTTACTTGAGTATTTTCCTTTATTCTGATTTGCTTTAAATTTTTTTTTCAGTAGACACAGTACATGGTTTAAAACATCACATTGCACTTTAAGGCTTATAAGAAAGCACATATTCTCCTGCCCTTCCTACTCTTGATTCTTGCCCCATCGAGGCAATCACTTTTTAGTTGTGCCTTTTGATATTTACCTCCATATTTCTGAATGGCATGCCTTTACTGCTGTTTCTTCTTTTGTTTTTTTCTATAGAGGGACTAGGTGAGTTCTCTAACCTCTCACCACTACCTATCTACCCACCTCTCCCTCTGAAGTCCTTTCTCCTATCTTATGAATGTAACTACACCATTGTTTGGGAGCAAATTAGAATTAGGTGCTGACATCATTAAGACTGTGTTGAGATTCTTATGACTTTTTGACAGCTGTGACATGTAGTACAGTATGATTATACCTGTTATACCTTTTTTCCTCAGAGTTAATAATTGCCCAGTTTCTTTCTTTCTTTCCTTTCTTCTTTTTTTTTTTTTTTGCTTATTGTTTCTCTGTACAGATCCCTGACTCATCTCCTGTTATCCACCAGAACTGGAAATCTCCTCTTAACTCTGAATGTATCAGGTATTCTACCTGTTCCCTCTTTTCCTCAGAGACATCCTTCCAGATGCCTTTTGCCCTCCTCTTCTGAAATGGACTGGTTGCTTTCTACCTGAACTATCCTAATGTATATCATTAACCAAAACAGAAAAATTATAAAACAAAGTTGTTTGGTGGTTTTCCTCATACTTGTATAGTGTCACTGAAAGCCCTTTATATGTAAAAATTAAAATGCACACACCAGCTATGTGTGATAGGATCTCTATTTAATCTGTTTGCTTTGCAGCAGTGAGAATGACCATTAAAATCAGAATATCACACTTTTTCCATTGAATTTCTTAATTTACTGTAGTCTTCACTGTTTTCTTATAATCATGGAAATGAACATCAGTAAGGTGACTCCCCTGTCACATTTAAATATATTCTGGTAACGTGATGGAGACTATATTTTGAAAAATGTTGGTGCTCATGAATGCGTGCCTTTGTTGACTGCTTGACCTTATACTGTTCAGAGATAGTAGCACACATTTTAAGCTCCAACAGGGCAGGGATTAGACTGTTTTATTCACTCGACACCTAGTAGGTGTTTTATGAATGTTTGTTAAATGAATGAATGTTTCTTCTGTGGATGAAATTTGCTTCAACAACATATCTCTATTCATTTTTTGGTGCATGCAGCATCACTGTGTTTGCCAACTGCATCGAAATCCAATGGGTGTCTTCTTTTAGTATGCTCTTGTGTCATACGCTTCTAGCTTAGGCTGCAAATCATTTATAAAGTGTAACATAAAGAGATGTATTGAGTCCTTGAATAAGTTCAACTGTATTAATTCTAATTTCTGAAAACCAATATTCATCCATCACACTTATGCATATGTTGTTAAACTGTTAATGGCATAAGTTTTCATGGCCAGCTAACTTCATTCCTATACTTATCCTACTGTCATTTCTCATATTTTTAACTCTCCCCACTTAGGAGCCAACTCTGGCAAAAGGAGACTATCAAGGGAGAGGAAACACAATTATAGTTGGACACTTAAGGAAATTCACCTGTAGTACATTTTATTTTGATAATTGGTTACAAATGCCAATTTGTTAAAAAAAAAAACTTACTATTTTTTCTCATTCCCAACCTTAACAAAATAGAAGGCTATAAGGATTATTCATTGAAAATATTTCTTGGCTAAATATTTGAGTAATGTGGAAATCCAGTTCAAATAAGAGACATTTTTTTCTCCTTTTAAAATATCAAAGCTGTTTAAAACTCAAGTGTAAAAATTAATCAAGCATTGCAAGTATCTGGTATTTGTATAAACCAGCCAAACAAATTGGGTTTCATGGTCTAACCAGGCCCATTATTTTTCTGACATGCGGCTAAGGTAAGAAACCTTCAAAGAATTCCATGATGTCCCATAGTAAGCTTTGATTCACCTCCTCTTACACCTTGGCCTAAAAGGGGACTTGGTAAACTCTGATCTGTGGGCCAAATCCTGTCCATCACCTGTGTCTTTAAAGTAAGTTTTATTGGAACACAGCCCTGCTCTTTTCATTTACATATATCCATAGCTGTGTTTGCTAAAACAACAATTAAGTAGCTTGTAACTATCTGGTCCTTTTCAGGAAAAGTTTGCAAACCCACGCTCTAAACAGAAAAATAACCAAGCATGCAAACTTAAAGCTAGCATTTATTGTCTTAATTTTTTCTTTTTCTTTTTCTGACTTTTAAATGCTAGATGAGAGGGTTTTTTTTTTTTCCTTTCCTTTTTTCTAAAAAGGAAAGGTTTAGGGAGAAAATTCCAGTAGTGTAAAACCACTTCCAAACATTTAAATACATGTGCATCAGAAAGCTGTCCTGGAACTTTTGATATTACAGTGTTGACCCCTCTTGTCTTTTACCACAGGGGGCTATATTAAATGTTGATGATGCTGCCACTCGGCTCCATCTTTTAAATCGATCGGCTTTAAGATCTGTGCAAGCACAGGCTAGGACACCAGGTTTTCAGAAAGAACAAGTTTCAACATTTTCTCCTTGGGGAGAAGTTTTGACACCTATAGCGAGTTCTTCTGTTACTCACTTAAGTAGTAAACAGGAAGAATATGTTAAGGTGAGTATCGTAAGTTATTAAATATTTGCAGAGTTTGAAATAAAGCAATTCTCTATGCGAAAATGGAAGATTTAGTTTGTGTGCTTTTACTACAGGTTGCCAAAACACTTTTTATTGATGAAGCATTAAAACCTTGCCCAAGGTGCCAATCCCCTGCTAAGTACCAGCCTTATAAGAAAAGGGGACTATGTAGCAGCACAGCCTGTGGTTTTGACTTTTGTGTGTTATGTTTGTGTGCTTATCATGGGTCTGAAGAATGTAGTAGAGGAGCAGCAAAGCCAAGAAATAGAAAAGATGCTCTTCCAGGAAGTGCCCAGAGTAAGCGGAATTTAAAACGCCTCTAAAGAGACTTCACATATAAAAGAAGGATTCCCTCTAAGCAACATTTTGTTTGGCTTAAAATTATGAATATTTTGAAAGCATGCAAGTCTTCCCATCAATGACAGATGATGATTTATTTCCTACTTTGTATATATTGTGATCCATGTCATTGTATGTTTTCTTTAAAGTAGTGAGCTTTGAAAAAATCTTATTTTACAATGTCATTTTTACTCATTTTAATAGTGTTTTTAAATAAAGAATTTTCAGTGTTATATATATGTATTTAACTGTTTCATGTAACATTTAAAAATTGTGCATTTCATCACTATGTGTTGAAATGTTCTTTGATTACTTTTCAAAAGTAGTTTTCCAAATAGTATTAAAAATTCTGAACTTGAGATAGATGGCCTTATAGATTTCAAAATCTTTGAATATTTGACTGAAATGAAATGTAAATAAAATGTTTTCAGAAGTTCTGTTGAATTTATAATCTCAATCTTTCTCTTAATTTAATTAATGTCATATTTGGGCAGACTTCTGGTTAAATAAAATTTACTTAATATTGATAACTAAGATGTAAAAAGTAAATTATTAGATATATGTGGTTATTTACCATGAGAGTCTTAGGTAATAAACACCCATAAGTCACACGTAAGTTTCCTTTACCTTGTTACACATGAAATTGTCAGTAGTGCAATGTAGAAATCTGGAATCCTATCTCTGGTCCATGAGGAGGCACTTTGTATATTGCAGTCACATTGCCCTCTCAGTGTGTCACATTTGTCATCTTATGGTTGCTCAGTCCATTAAGAAAGTAGTATTTTATTTCACTCTGGTGGTGAAAAAGAAGATTTTACCACATTTAGTTTTAGAAATCAATAATCTACATGTGTTCCTCTCTACTGAAGGAACTGTTAAACGATGGAAGTTCAATTAAAAAAAAAATTTCTGGCTTTAAATTGGGATGAGTATTGTAATAAAGTCAATATGAGTGAAATAGTATAAGGACTTAATACCACATATTTAAATGAGTTTACAATAAAAATAAAACTTTCTGAAGATAAAAGATCAGAGTAGAAATTCAAAAGTTAATGAGTGAAGCTAATTCCAAGCTTCTTATTGGTAGGTTTTACATTTGTGATGAGTTCAAGAGGTAGGTAGGTTAACTGGAAGAAAATCATATGGTATTCATGAATAACTTTATTAAAGTCTCCAGATATCCAGAAAATAATCATCATTATTCTAATTGTTGTAAATTATTATGTATTATAGTAACTGGCTGGTGCAGCTACCCTAGCCATATGTTCCAATAGCGTCCTGTGCTTCCTCTGTCGTGGCACTTAGTTTCACTTTGCTTAACTTGTTTTTTAATTTTCTTTCCTCATGAGACTGTAAGCTCTGTGAAGGCCTGTCAAGTAGCAGGTGCTCAGTAAATATTTATTGTATGAGTGGATTTTTTTTAGTGCTATCAGTGTTAACTTTTTATCCAAGTAAACCATTATAATGCTATCCTAATAATTTGTTAATTTTTAATGCTTGATTTCATGGATTAATGCTTGATTACATGAAAAAGTAGAATCTAAATGATTTCTTAAATTGATTTTAAACGTGTAATCTAATCAATAGATTTGTTTGGTCTACTCACTCTTTTAGCTGATTTTTCTATAACTAGTTAGGGTGTAATGCAAGGAATACTAGGCCAGGAATCAAAAAGCCTGGGTTGGTATCCTGAACTACTTACTAGCTGTGCCCTTATGCAAGTCACTTATTGATTCTGAGTATATTTCTTTAACTATAAATAAGGGAAGTTAAAAGAAATGATGTATTGTGAAATTACCCTGTTAACACCAATCAGTGTTACTACACGTTTGGCTGTATGTGAATACAATAAAGTGAAATAACATTTGTGGGGATAGAGCATATGATCTTGATATCATTAACACTATGCTGAATGAAACTGTAAAGTCAACCTCTAACCTGCTTGTGAAAATTATTTGGTTGGAAAAAAAATTCAACAAACAATTAATTGAGCATTTGCTATGTCCAGGCACTGTTCTAAGTCCTTTACATGAGTTAACTCATTTATTCCTCAAAGCGACTCTATAATGCAGTTATCATTCCTTTTTTTTTATCAGGAAACCAAGAATCAGGTTAAATAATCTAAAATCACACAGATAGCAAGTGTGGGGAGCCAGGATTCTAGCAGAGGTAGTCTGCCACTTGTATGTGACAAAACTCTTTGCAGAACCCTTGTTGATAAATTCAAGATGCATATAATTACCATGTCTTCAATGGAAGATTGTTTTGCCATTTAAGAAAAATCTTTTGGTATACCAGGAAAAAAATTCTAAGTTAGAACAATTATGCCTGAATAGAGTAGTTCCTTAGCTCCTGAGTGGCTTAAACAACTATCTCATTTGATAAACTAAATGAACTGCATGAATACAATTATCTTGAGAACTCAGTTCCAGAGGAAGGCCACTGGTTCCATCCCAAGGTCTGTGTAATCTAAAGATACAAGGCATGAAGACAAGAATAAGTATTACCACATTCCAGTAATGACTACATTCTTATAGGTTCTGATTATTGTGTGAGAGTAAGTAATAAGAAGAAGCTCACCGATCATTTCTTGATGGGACTCCTCAGTTCCCAAGAAGATTCCAAAACAAGAGGGATGATTAAATTTGGCACTTTATTCTTCTGTTTCACTTCTTAAGGAAGACATTAGGAAAATAATTAGTATTAATTCTGGGGAAAACCAATAAATTCTTTACCTTCTACTGATTTAGGATAACAGTCTCTCTGCCGTTTCCCCCTATTGTGTGCCCCCCTTGCAGCCTTGCTAGCAAGTGGGCAAGAATATTCTATTTGACTTCTACTTGATTCCAGGAATGACGGTTATGTTTTTATTTTGACCCCCTAGTTTGGAAAAAAATGGTGATAAACTTGTGATAAGTCATATAAAGTGAAACAACACTTTAAGAGCTATCTGATCATTTTATTATAGCATTTCTATGGGCGAAAATAATAGATTTTAAAATCTATTCCAGCTATTTTAAAGGCTTAATAAGGTCTTATGGAATTCTTATCAATAATTTAATGGTAGAAGTACTACTGAGAAAACTTTTTTTTTTTTTTTTTTTTTTTGCTGTACGCGGGCCTCTCACTGTTGTGGCCTCTCCCGTTGCGGAGCACAGGCTCCAGACGCGCAGGCTCAGCGGCCATGGCTCACGGGCCCAGCCGCTCAGCGCCGGACCGGGGCACGAACACGTGTCCCCTGCATCGGCAGGGCGGACTCTTAACCACTGCGCCACCAGGGAAGCCCGAGAAAACATTTTTGATACTTATGTAGCACTGCGTAAAGCTAAGTTTTTTTTATTACCTTTCCTCAATTTACGACACAAAGCAAAACCGTCAAAAATTTATGACTGAAAAAACTACTGAACATTTCTACATTTGAGCTCTTATGTTCCTGGTTTGCATTAAGTTACTTATATGGATTTATTTTAAATTGTGTCTCTTAAAAATAGTATAATATATTAAAAGATGGAAATACCCATTATTGTTTCTGTGTGGAGGGTAAATATTTCAAAGCTCACACCAAACGTTCCACAAGGGGGCACCAAAGACTCATTTATGGTGATTTTGGCTCACCTTCAAAAAAAAGTAAATTTAGCTTTTATATATTTGATATTGATGTGGTGTGACACTGCCAGATAGGGGAAATGTTCCTTGACTTAATTTTTAAAGGGTATATAGAATAAATTTTGGTAATAGTTATTACTAAGAGTTGGTAATTAAAATACTTTAGCTGACTTGCAAGAGTGTACTGTTTTCCGGGATGACTTTTAGCAGAACACCTTGTTGGCGGCTGGGTCCGTAACTTGGCCATCTGTGTTCTCTTGCCCAATGGCTCTGCCACGCTGGCTCCTTTATCACAGACTGTGGAGCCAGAGGAGTGGAAGGAGCAGTAGAAACATGGAGGTGAGTGCTGATTATGAATGCTGATGGCATGCTACCAATATTTTCCCTCTGGAATTCTCATTTCTGCAGAAAGATGGTGCTGGTTCAGGTCATAATCACATCCTGCCTAGATTCTGCTCAATGCCTCCTAACAGGTCTCTTTGCTTCTACTTTCTGCCCATCTGACTCTGTCCTAGTGTCCATTGCCAGGTTATTTGTACTAAAACATGCCTCCAATTATGTTGCTTCCTATTAAAGATGTGGCAGAATTTAGGATCTCCTAATGGTCCTAACTTTCTAGCAATCTCTCCCACCATTCCACTCTGTACACTTTCTTCCAGCCAAACCAGACTCCCTTACTGTTTTCTAAACTCCCCCTGTGCTTTCTCCTGCTTCTTCTCTCTCTTGCCACTCTAAATCCCATCAAATCCAGCTAATCCTTAGTTTCTTTCCATGAATCTTTTTTTTTTTAACATCTTTACTGGAGTATAATTGCTTTACAATGGTGTGTTAGTCTCTGCTTTTTAACAAAGTGAATCAGCTATACATATACATATATCCCCATATCTCTTAAACCAAACAAATAAGAAACCCACTCATTGTGCGTGGTGACATTGCTCTGCACCTTGCTTTTTCCTTATCTATCTCTTTTCCTTATCTATCACTGATACAGAGCTGCCTCATTCTTTTCATTAGCTGCCTGTGGTTGTACCATAATAGAACCCAAACCCGTCCAGATGGACAAATAGGTTGTTACTGAGCTTTTAGTCTTTGATTTCTTTTTTTTTAATTTTTTAATTTATTTTTTTAAACAGCAGGTTCTTATTAGTCATCAATTTTATACACATCAGTGTATACATGTCAATCCCAATCGCCCAATTCATCACAACAACACCCCCCCCCCCACCGCTGCTGCTTTCCCCCCTTGGTGTCCATACGTTTGTTCTCTACATCTGTGTCTCAATTTCGGTTCTGCAAACCTGTTAATCTGTACAATTTTTCTTTTTTTTTGAATTTTCAACATTTATTTATTTTTTACATCTTTATTGGACTATAATTACTTTACAATGGTGTGTTAGTTTCTGCTTTATAACAAAGTGAATCAATTATACATATACATATGTTCCCATATCTCTTCCCTCTTGCATCTCCCTCCCTCCCTCCCACCCCTCTAGGTGGTCACAAAGCACCGAGCTGATCTCCCTGTGCTGTGCAGCTGCTTCCCACTAGCTATCTATTTTACGTTTGGTAGTGTATATATGTCCATGCCACTCTCTCGCTTTGTCCCAGCTTCCCCTTCCCCCACCCCATATCCTCAAGTCCATTCTCTAGTAGGTCTGTGTCTTTATTCCTGTCTTACCCCTAGGTTCTTCATGACTTTTTACTTAAATTCCATATACATGTGTTAGCATACGGTATTTGTCTTTCTCTTCTGACTTACTTCACTCTGTATGACAGACTCTAGGTCCATCCACCTCATTACAAATAGCTCAATTTCGTTTCTTTTTATGGTTGAGTAATATTCCATTGTATATATGTGCCACATCTTCTTTATCCCTTCATCCGATGATGGACACTTAGGTTGTTTCCATCTCCTGGCTATTGTAAATAGAGCTGCAATGAACATTTTGGTACATGACTCTTTTTGAATTATGGTTTTCTCAGGGCATGTGCCCAGTAGTGGGATTGCTGGGTCATATGTTAGTTCTATTTGTAGTTTTTAAGGAACCGCCATACTGTTCTCCATAGTGGCTGTACCAATTCACATTCCCACCAGCAGAGCAAGAGTGTTCCCTTTTCTCCACACCCTCTCCAGCATTTACTGTTTCTAGATTTTTTGATGATGGCCATTCTGACTGGTGTGAGATGATATCTCATTGTAGTTTTGATTTGCATTTCTCTAATGATTAATGATGTTGAGCATTCTTTCATGTGTTTGTTGGCAGTCTGTATATCTTCTTTGGAGAAATGTCTATTTAGGTCTTCTGCCCATTTTTGGATTGGGTTGTTTGTTTTTTTGTTATTGAGCTGCATGAGCTGCTTGTAAATTTTGGAGATTAATCCTTTGTCAGTTGCTTCATTTGCAAATATTTTCTCCCATTCTGAGGGTTGTCTTTTGGTCTTGTTTATGTTTTCCTTTGCTGTGCAAAAGCTTTGAAGTTTCATTAGGTCCCATTTGTTTATTTTTGCTTTTATTTCCATTTCTCTAGGAGGTGGGTCAAAAAGGATCTTGCTGTGATTTATGTCACAGAGTGCTCTGCCTATGTTTTCCTCTAAGAGTTTTATAGTGTCTGGACCTACGCTTAGGTCTCTAAACCATTTTGAGTTTATTTTTGTGTATGGTGTTAGGGAGTGTTCTAATTTCATTCTTTTACATGTAGCTGTCCAGTTTTCCAAGCACCACTTATGGAAGAGACTGTCTTTTCTCCATTTTATATCCTGGCCTCCTTTGTCATAGGTTAGTTGACCATAGGTGCATGGGTTTGCCTCTGGGCTTTCTATCTTGTTCCATTGATCTATGGTTCTGTTTTTGTGCCAGTACCATATTGTCTTGATTACTGTAGCTTTGTAGTATAGCCTGAAGTCAGGGAGCCTGATTCCTCCAGCTCCATTTTTCTTTCTCAAGATTGCTTTGGCTATTTGGGGTCTTTTGTGTTTCCATACAAATTGTGAAATTTTTTGTTCTAGTTCTGTGAAAAATGCCACTGGTAGTTTGATAGGGATTGCATGGAATCTGTAGATTGCTTTGGGTAGTATAGTCATTTTCACAATATTGATTCTTCCAATCCAAGAACATGGTATATCTCTCCAATTGTTTGTATCATCTTTAATTTCTTTCATCAGTGTCTTATAGTTTTCTGCACACAGGTCTTTTGTCTCCCTAGGTAGGTTTATTCCTGGGTATTTTATTCTTTTTGTTGCCATGGTAAATGGGAGTGTTTCCTTAATTTCTCTTTCAGATTTTTCATCACTGGTGTATAGGAATGCAAAAGATTTCTGTGCATTAATTTTGTATCCTGCAACTTTACGAAATTCATTGATTAGCTCTAGTAGTTTTCTGGTGGCATCTTTAGGATTCTCTATGTATAGTATCATATCATCTGCAAACAGTGACAGTTTTACTCATTCTTTTCCAATTTGTATTCCTTTTCTTTTTCTTGTCTGATTGCCATGGCTAGGACTACCAAAACTATGTTGAATAATAGTGGTGAGAGTGGACACCTTGTCTCGTTCCTGATCTTACAGGAAATGCTTTCAGTTTTTCACCATTGAGAATGATGTTGTTTGCTGTGGGTTTGTCGTATATGGCCTTTATTATGTTGAGATAGGTTCCATCTATGCCCACTTTCTGGAGAGTTTTTATCATAAATGGGTATTGAATTTTGTGAAAAGCTTTTTCTGCAAGTATTGAGATGATCATATGGTTTTTCTTCTTCAATTTGTTAATATGGTGTATCACATTGATTGATTTGCATATACTGAAGAATCCTTGCATCCCTGGGATAAATCCCACTTGATCATGGTGTATGATCCTTTTAATGTCTTGTTGGATTCTGTTGCTAGTATTCTGTTGATGATTTTTGCACCTATATTCATCAGTGATATTGGTCTGTAATTTTCTTTTTTGTAGTATCTTTGTCTGGTTTTGGTATCAAGGTGATGGTGGCCTCACAGAATGAGTTTGGGAGTGTTCCTCCCTCTGCAATTTTTTGGAAGACTTTGAGAAGGATGGGTGTTGGCTCTTCTCTAAATGTTTGACAGAATTCACCTGTGAAGCCATCTGGTCCTGGACTTTTGTTTGTTGGAAAATTTTTAATCACAGTTTTAATTTCATTACTTATGATTGGTCTGTTCATATTTTCTGTTTCTTCCTGGTTCAGTCTTGGAAGGTTATACCTTTCTAAGAATCTTTCCATTTCTTCCAGGATATCCATTTTATTGGCACAGAGTTGCTTGTAGTAGTCTCTTAGGATGCTCTGTATTTCTGTGGTGTCTGTTGTAACTTCTCCTTTTTCATTTGTAATTTTATTGATTTGAGTTCTGTCCCTCTTTTTCTTGATGAGTCTGGCTAATGGTTTATCAATTTCGTTTATCTTCTCAAAGAACCAGCTTTTAGTTTTATTGATCTTTGCTATTTTTTTTTTGTTTCTATTTCATTTATTTCTGCTCTGATCTTTATGATTTCTTTCCTTCTGCTAACTTTGGGTTTTGTTTGTTCTTCTTTCTCTAGTTCCTTTAGGTGTAAGGTTAGATTAATTATTTGAGATTTTCCTTGTTTCTTGTGGTAGGCTTGTATAGCTATAAACTTCCTTCTTAGAACTGATTTTGCTGCATCTCATAGGTTTTGGATCGTCGTGTTTTCATTGTCATTTTTCTCTAGGTATTTTTTGATTTCCTCTTTCATTTCTTCAGTGATCTCTTGGTTATTTAGTAACGTATTGTTTAGCCTCCCTGTGTTTGTGTTTTTTACATTTTTTCCCCTGTAATTCATTTCTAGTCTCATAGCGTTGTGGTCAGAAAAGATGCTTGATATGGTTTCAATTTTCTTAAACTTACTGAGGCTTGATTTGTGAGACAAGATGTGATCTATCCTGGAGAATGTTCCATGTGCACTTGAGAAGAAGGTGTAATCTGCTGTTTTTGGATGGAATGTCCTATAAATAACAATTAAATCTATCTGGTCTATTGTGTCATTTAAAGCTTCTGTTTCCTTATTTATTTTCATTTTGTATGATCTGTCCATTGGTGTAAGTGAGGTTTTAAAGTCCCCCACTATTATTGTGTTACTGTCGATTTCCTCTTTTATAGCTGTTAGCAGTTGCCTTATGTATTGATGTGCTCCTACGTTGGGTGCATATATATTTATAGTTGTTATCTCTTATTCTTGGATTGATCCCTTGATCATTATGTAGTGTCCTTCCTTGTTTCTTGTAACATTCTATATTTTAAAGTCTATTTTATCTGATATGAGTATTGCTATTCCAGCTTTCTTTTGATTTCCACTTGCATGGAATATCTTTTCCCATCCCCTCACTTTCAGTCTGTATGTGTCCCTAGGTCTGAAGTGGGTCTCTTGTAGACAGCCTATATCTGTGTCTTGTTTTTGTATCTATTCAGCAAGCCTGTGTCTTTTGGTTGGAGCATTTAATCAATTCACATTTAAGGTAATTATCGATATGTATGTTCCTATGACCATCTTCTTAATTGTTTTGTGTTTGTTTTTGTAGGCCCTTTTCTTCACTTAGAGAAGTTCTTTTAGCATTTGTTGTAGAGCTGGTTTGGTGGTGCTGAATTCTCTTAACTTTTGCTTGTCTGTAAAGCTTTTGATTTCTCCCTGGAATCTGAATGAGATCCTTGCCGGCTAGAGTAATCTTGGTTGTAGGTTCTTCCCTTTCATCACTTTAAGTATATCATGCCACTCCCTTCTGGCTTGTAGAATTTCTGCTGAGAAATCAGCTGTTAACCTTATGGGAGTTCCCTTGTATGTTATTTGTCATTTTTCCCTTGCTGCTTTCAATAATTTTTCTCTATGTTTAATCTTTGCCAGTTTGATTACTATGTGTCTTGGTATGTTTCTCCTTGGGTTTATCCAGTATGGGACTCTCTGTGCTTCCTGAACTTGGGTGGCTATTTCCTTTCCCATGTTAGGGAAGTTTTCGACTATAATCTCTTCAAATATTTCCTCTGGTCCTTTCTCTCTCTCTTCTCCTTCTGGGACCCCTATAATGCGAATGTTGTTGCATTTAATGTTGTCCCAGAGGTCTCTTAGACTTTCTTCATTTCTTTTCATTCTTCTTTATTCTGTTCTGCAGCAGTGAATTCCACCATTCTGTCTTCCAGGTCACTTATCTGTTATTCTGCCTCAGTTATTCTGCTATTGATTCCTTCTAGTATAGTTTTAATTTCAGTTATTTTATTGTTCATCTCTGTTTGTTTCTTTAATTCTTCTAGGTCTTTGTTAAACATTTCTTGCATCTTCTCAATCTTTGCCTCCATTCTTTTTCTGAGGTCCTAGATCATCTTCACTCTCATTATTCTGAATTCTTTCTCTGGAGCATTGCCTATCTCCACTTCATTTAATTGTTTTTCTGGGGTTTTATCTTGTTCCTTCATCTGGTACATTGCCCACTGCCTTTTCATCTTATCTTTCTGTGAATGTGGTTTTTGTTCCACAGGCTGCAGGATTGTAGTTCTTGCTTCTGCTGTATGCCCTCTGGTGTATGAGGCTACGTAAGAGGCTTGTGCAAGATTCCTGATGGGAGGGACTGGTGGAGGGTAGAGCTGACTGTTGCTGTTGTGGGTAGAGCTCAGTAAAACTTTAATCCGCTTGACTGCTGATGGTTGGGGCTGGGTTCCCTGCCTGTTGGTTGTTTGGCCTGAGGCAACCCAACAGTGGCACCTACCTGGGCTCGTTGGTGGGGCTAATGGCAGACTCTGCGAGGGCTCATGCCAAGGAGTACTTCCCAGAACTTCTGCTGCCAGTGTCCTTGTCCCCATGGTGAGCCACAGCCACCCCCGGCCTCTGCAGGAGACTCTCCAACACTAGCAGGTAGGTCTGGTTCAGTCTCCCCTGGGGTCACTGCTCCTTCCCCTGGGTCCCGATGCGCACACTACTTTGTGTGTGCCCTCCAAGAGTGGAGTCTCTGTTTTCCCCAATCCTGTCGAAGTCCTGCAATCAAATCCCATTAGCCTTCAAAGTCTGATTCTCTAGGAATTCCTCCTCCCGTTGCTAGACCCCTAGTTTGGGAAGCCTGATGTGGGGCTCAGAACCTTCACTCCAGTGGGTGAACTTCTGTGGTATAAGTGTTCTCCAGTCTGTGAGTCACCCACCCAGCAGTAATGGGATTTGATTTTACTGTGATTGCGCCCCTCCTACCTTCTCATTGTGGCTTCTCCTTTGTCCTTGGATGTGGGGTATCTTTTTTGGTGAGTTCAGTGTCTTCCTGTCGATGACTGTCCAGCAGCTAGTTGTGATTCTGGTGTTCTCGCAAGAGGCAGTGAGAGCACGTCCTTCTACTCCACTATCTAGGTTCAGGGCTCCCATGAATCATTTTCTGATCTCTCCAACAAAACAAAATTCTTACCTTCTTTGAATCTAGTGTTTTTTGTGTGTTTTTTTAAAATTTAATTAATTTATTTATTTACTTATTTTTGGCTGTGTTGGGTCTTCGTTTCTGTGTGTGGGCTTTCTTTAGTTGCAGCGAGCAAGGGCCACTCTTCATCGTGGTGCATGGGCCTCTCACCGTCGTGGCCTCTCTTGTTGTGGAGCACAAGCTCCAGACACGCAGGCTCAGTAGTTGTGGCTCACGGGCGTAGTTCTCCGCGGCATGTGGGATCCTCCCAGACCAGGGCTCGAACCAGTGTCCCCTGCATTGGCAGGAAGATTCTCAACCACTGCACCACCAGGGAAGCCAAGATCTAGTGTTTATTCATACCTTTCTTACGGTATTTATGGCATGTTTTATTTGTATTAAATTCTTGTTTTCCACCATTAGCAAGTTCCTTAAAAGCAGAATTGTTTTATTTACCTCTCTGCCTCATTTAGCAGAATGTCTTGTGCATGATAGATGATGCAGCAAGTATTAATTGAATTGCTGAATTAATAATGATTATCACGATATGATAATGAATCATATGATAATGATATATAATAGTTATGATGAATGAGAATTAAGATATGCATGCATGTATGTGTATATACATACACATATGTTAGGTGTTTAAGGGCAGAGGATTTTGGCCTTTAGGGTTGAAATATGCATCACTTTATGATTAAGTGGTATATTACTACATGCAGAAAGTAAACAATACATTCCAATTTTTATGGGCTAGGGTGGCAAAAGTATTTAATTTTTTTGTGTGTTGTTATTCAAGAGAGGGAAGTATATGTTCAAAACATAGTACTTAAAAAATTATTTATTTATTTTTGGCTGCGTCGGGTCTTCATTGCTGCATGCAGGCTTTCTTTACTTTTTATTTATTTATTTTTTTCCCCAGGCTTTCTTTAGTTGCAATGAGCAGGGGCTACTCTTCTTTGTGGTGTGTGGGCTTCTTATTGTGGTGGCTTCTCTTGTTGCAGAGCACGGGCTCTAGGCATGTGGGCTTCAGTAGTTGTGGCATGTGAGCTCAGTAGTTGTGGCTCACGGGCTCTAGAGTGCAGGCTCAGTAGTTGTGGCACATGGGCTTAGTTGCTCCACGCCATGTGGGATCTTCCCAGATCAGGGCTCAGACCCGTGTCCTCTGCATTGTCAGGTGGGTTCTTAACCACTGTGCCACCAGGGAAGCCCTATAGTACTTGTTTTAAAGGAAAAAAGTATTTTCTTTCTTTTTTTTCTCCAGCTTTGTTGGGATAGAATTGACATATAACATCATGTAAGTTTAAGTTGTACAACATGTTATTTTGATACACTTATATATTGCAAAATGATTACCACCATACTATTAGCTAACATCTCCATCCCATCACATAATTACTACTTCTTTTTTTGTTGGTAAGAACATTTAAGATTTACTCTCTTAGCAACTTTCTTTTTTTAAAAAATTAATTAATTAACTTATGTTTTATTTTTGGCTGCGTTGGGTCTTTGTTGCTGCACGCAGGCTTTCTCTAGTTGCGGCGAGCGGGGGCTACTCTTTGTTGCTGTGCGTGGGCTTCTCATTGTGGTGGCTTCTCTTGTTGTGGAGCACGGGCTCTCGGCACATGGGCTTCAGTAGTTGTGGCACTCAGGCTCAGTAGTTGTGGCTCGCGAGCTCTAGAGCGCAGGCTCCGTAGTTGTGGCGCATGGGCTCAGTTGCTCCATGGCGTGTGGGATCTTCCCGGATCAGGGCTCAAACCTGTGTCCCCCGCATTGGCAGGTGGATTTTTAACCATTGAGCCACCAGGGAAGTCCCTCTTAGCAACTTTCAAGTATATAATACAGTATTATTAGCTATAATCACCATGCTGTACATTAGATCCCCAGAACTTGTTAATCTTAGATTAACTGAATGTAATTTTATTTCTTTAATGTTTTCATGTGTTTTGGTAAATATTAATGACTTGAAGCTTATTTGGGTGTCACCTGAGGAGAGCTGAATGATCTTATATGTTTAAAATAAATATTTTAATAATAATAAAGTCATGGGTTAAGAAAAATTATGATCTGGGTGATCTTATTGAAGTACACATCTTGAGTGTGTCTCTCATTTGTTTAAAATCTTAATTGAATTGATGAATTAATAATAATTGGTTACCATATAAGATAAATTTTATCCAAATCTGTTTTCTTTTTCAGCTGATATCAAATAAATTTATCCAAATCTCAGTTTACTCTTTAAGCTGATATGCTAGAGTACTTCGAATATAGTTGTTTGCTTTTGAGAGGGTTGAAACTGAGCCACTGCCCCTTTCATACTCCCTTTGCTCCAGCCCTCTAACCAGTATCCCTCTCCCATGGCAATGCTGCTTTCTCCTTTGGATTGTCATTCTCTCTCTTCCCCTCTGCCTCACTCCTGTTTGCCTTTTAAAACTCTGCTCAGTGGACACAAGGGCTGATCACCTTCCCCCCCTCCCTGGCTGGTTATGTCACTCTCTGGAGACCCTTTGTATCTGTGTTCTCATAGCATTTATCAGAACTTTTATGCTTTCCTTGTTAGCCAGTGAAGTCCTCTGACCTGTGTCTGAGTCCCCAGTACTTAGTCTAGTCCCTAAGCACCGAAAAGAAGTTCACTGTTTGCCAAAAGTCTTCCGTGCCACCTCTCCTATGCCTAGCCTGGGTTAGGTATACATGGGATGCCCTGGGGCGCAGAGAGCGGGAGCTCTGTGTCATTGTTGAAAACGAGGGGCTGTCAAGACTGCTGTCATGAAAGGCCTCTTTTTCCCTTATTCTCTGCTGCCAGGGAAATGTACACCTGCTGCCACTCTCCTTTTGTACTGACACAGAGGATAATCTGCACTCATTTTCAAGTTACTTTGTAAGTGCTTTTGAATTGTTTCATGAGGAGTGTAAATGTGCCAAGGGCAGGGGCTGTTCTTTCTTACCACTCTCTAGTGCTCTAGAGTCTACTAGTATAATCAGAGACACAGTAAATGTTGACTAAATGGGCTGTGGAATCCTGAGACAGTGACCTCAGTTTAAAATATTTATAAATCTTTATTGTTGGTGGCTGATTTTTAATTTGGCCAGGAAGTGAACCATGTATATTACAGACATTATCTCATTATATTAAGAGCAGTGCTATGAGAGTGGTACCATTATTATTTTCTTTTTTTTCCCCTTTCAGATAAGGCTTAGAAAGAGTTTAAAATTGTGTTCATCCCCACTAGTGAATTTAGGGCTGAGGTTAAAATGATGGCTGTTTGACTCCAGATATTTAGACTTGGCTTTCTGCCTGCTCATACTAACCTGAGTAGTATCCCTCTCCTATGGCAGCAAACCTTTGGTTCTCCCGCTCCCTGATTATTAGAGAATCACTTGCTGTTGGTTTGGCTTCAGGTAAGGAGATAGGAAATTCAAGCTAATGGACATTTTATTTTTCCTGATCACTGATGCCTGACTGGCAGATCAAAAATTAAGATCGGGCTTCCCTGGTGGTGCAGTGGTTGAGAGTCTGCCTGACGATCCAGGGGACACGGGTTCGTGCCTCAGTCCGGGAAGATCCCACATGCCGTGGAGCGGCTGGGCCCATGAGCCATGGCCGCTGAGCCTGCGCGTCCGGAGCCTGTGCCACAACAGTGAAAGGCCCGTGTACCACACACACACACACAAAAATTAGATCTTCCAGCAATCCCACTCCTGGGCATATATCCAGAAAAGAGGAAAGCTCTAATTTGAAAAGATAATGCAACCCAATGTTCATAGTGGCACTATTTACAATAGCCAAAACATGGAAGCAACCTAAGTATCCATCAACAGATGAATGTATAAAGAAGATGTGGTATACACACATACACACACACACACACACACACACACACACAAACACACACTGGAGTATTACTCAGCCATAAAAAAGAATGAAATAATGCCATTTGCAGCAACATGGATGGACCTAGAGATGATCATACTAAGTGAAATAAGTCAGACAAAGACAAGTATTATATGATATGTGGAATCTAAAAAACAGTACAAATGAACTTATTTACAAAACAGAAACAGACTCACAGACATAGAAAACAAACTTTTGGTTACCAAAGGGGAAGGGGGGGAGGGATAATTTGGGAGTATGGGATGCACACTACCATATATAAAATAGATAAACAAGAAGGATTTACTGTATAGCACAGGGAGCTATATTCAGTGTCTTGTAATAAACTATAATGGAAAAGAATAAAATATATGTATATACACATATATGTATAACTGAATCACTTTGCCGTACACCTGAAACTAATACAATACTGTAAATTAACTATACTTCAATTTTTAAAAATTAAGAGATCTTTTATTTTGACCAATCTACTAATGTTCTTTATAACTTTTTAAAAAAGACTTTTTTAGAGCAGTTTTAGGTTCACAGCAAAATTAAGAGGAAGTTACAGAGATTTCTCATAGACTCCCTGTCCCCACACTTGCATAGCCACTCCATTATCAACATCCCCACCAGAGCGGTACATTTGCTGTAATCATTTGATGAATCTACATATACCATTATAATCACCCAAAGTCCATAGTTTACCTTAGGTAGGGTTCACTCTTGGTGGTGTACATTCTATGGGTTTGGACAAATGTATAATGACTTGTATCCACCATTATAGTATCATACAGAGTAGTGCAACTGCCCTAAAAATCCTCGGTGCTCTGCCTATTCACCTCTCTCTCCACTAACCTCTGGCAACCACCCATCTTTTTACTGTCTCCATAGTTTTCCCGTTTCCAGAATGTCATGTAGTTGGAATCATACGGTATGTAACCTTTTTCAGGTTGGCTTTTTACTTAGTAATGTGCATTTAAGGTACTTCCATGTTTTTTTGTGGCTTGATAGCTCATTTCTTTTTAGCACCGAGTAATATTCCATTGTCTGCATGTACCAGAGTTTATCTATCTACCGAAGGGCATCTTAGTTGCTTCCAAGTTTTGCCAATTATGAATAAAGCTGCTATAAACATCCATGTGAAGGTTTTTGTGTGGACTTAAGTTTTCAACTCATTTGGGTAAATACCAAGGAGCACAACTGTTGGATCATATGGTAAGAGTGTGTTTAGTTTTATAAGAAAACACCAAACTGTCTTCCAAAGTGGCTATAACATTTTGCCATCTCACCAGCAATGTTGTGGTTAGTTCCTGTTGGTCCACATCCTCACCAGCATTTGGTGTTGTCAGTGTTTGGATTTTGACCTTTTGAAAAGGTCTGTAGTGGTATCTTATTGTTGTTTTATTTTATAACTTCCAATAATAAAATCTTTATTTCTTCATTAAATATAATTCACTAATTTAACACATATTTATTGAGCATTTACTATATCATGGCAGGTTTTGTTCTAGGTGCTGGGCCTGCAGGAGAGCCTCACACAGGTCAAAAAATCCCTTAGAGCTCAAATTCATTTTTAAAAAAAAGTAGAGGAGGGGAGAAAAAAAAGGAGAAGAAAAAGAAAAAAATAATGTATTCTCTATTTGTAAAAATTACAAAACCCTAGAGCAATATTAGAGTTTTAAAACTTTAGGGAAGCATTAAAAAACGGAATTATCTCATCAGTTTGTGAAAGAAACAAAGTAATGTAATGGAATATATTGACAATTAGAATAAATCTAAACCAGCAGGTCCAGAGGGTAGTTATCTTGAATAAGTTAAGAAATTGCCTAATGAATGTATTAAACTAATTATGTTCCTTCTTCAAAAAATTATTAAACTGTTAAATGAAAAAATTAAAAAAAGAATGCTGTTTTCTAGTTAAATGTGATACGGAGTATATGTAGTTGTTATCCAGTATTGATATGTAATTTCACAAAAAGGAAAGAATCAGTGATTATCGAAAAGAAAATGTAAAGAAACAATATGTAAATGTTATAACTGCCACAAATGCAGTTATTTTAGGGACTGGAATGGGGGATGGTATTGTATATCATCAGATGTAGAGTTGCCATCCAGCTCCTAGGAAAAACATTCTACTGCATTATCCTGTCATTTTGATTCATTTATTCATGAATAAAAATGATTCATGTAAAAATTAAGGATATAGTTTAGCTATGTGGAAATAAGTGAAAACAACCCAAATGAGAACAAGCAAAGGCTATTTATTCAGAGCTTGTTTTAGCAAAGGAGTCAGCCACCATCACTTGCATGTGGCAGTGGCTCAAAGGCAGGCAAGAGAGTGGGAAAGCTGTATAGCGAAAAGGAGGGAGAACTTCTGGTATGCTCTGATTGGAGTTTGTTAACAGGGGAAGCTGGAAGTGGGCTATCTAGAATCCAACAGGCATCCTATGTTACTAGTTAGGGAAGCATATTTGGTTTTCTCTGATTCGTCCTGAGTTGGAAGTGAGGGCAAAAATGAGAGAAACTGGCAGCTACTGAAGAAGTCCTGACCATTTGGGGCTTATTGCTGCAGAAGTTGTGGCTTGGCTTCCCAGGCTGGTTGCTACAGAGGTTATTAAAGTTCTGTTGTCATATATGGTCTGGCCATTGTCCATTTGTACAGTCAGACTTTCTATTAAATATCCCATTACTATTAAATATCCCATATATTTAATTACTATTAAATATCCCATTAAATATCCCTTTCTATTAAAGATCCCATTATATCCCATATAAATATCCCATTAAATATCCCATAATTATCAAAAATTAAAATCACAATGGTAATATGAATTTCATCCCGTTGATGCTATTCCTGTTCACATTTAGAAAGGTTTGGAACTAGGCTTAAGTTTGACTCTACCACACCAAACCCAAGGAAGGACCAATATGTTTAAATCACTAAACAGGTAGGATGCCTGAAAAATCTGCTTTTGATCGTCAAGGAGAGATCTACACATACACTGCAGTCTCTCCAGCAGTACCTGTGAGAATCGTTGGATAAATCCCTGTAGCTTCTCACCCTGAGCAGGTTACAAAGAGTAGCCCTCATGCAAATTAATCCTTGCAATTCAGATCAGCCCTTGTGACTTTTGGTTTATGATTCATATTTGGAGACCTGATCATTTTTCTTTGTCTACAGCACCTTTACATGATATCACTCCTGTCCTGTTCCGCAGTTGCATCACAGTTTTATGCTCTCCAAGATTCCCCCCAATTGACTTTAGGTGTACTACAAAGTCTATGTTTTAGTAAGTCTATCCCAAATACATCCTTCAAATTCTCTAATAATATGTCCAGAATCAGAAGAGAATAAACAAAAACTTAATTCCATTTATGTAGATATAGGTCTTATTACAAACTTGTGGTTTTGAACTGCCTAGGTTTTCAACAATGGTATAGACTAGTGGTAAAAAAAAAAAAAAGGCCTTTTTGGAAATACTAGCTAGTTTGGGGAGCAGAAACATAATAAAATGTGTTAAAAGTAAGTAAAACACAGTCATCTGGGGAATACAAATTAAAACCACAAAGAGATACCACTTCACACCCAGCAGGATGGCTAGAATCAAAAAGACAGATGATAACAAGTGGGAGTGAAGCTGTGGTAAAATCAGAACCCTCATCCACTGCTGGTGGTAATATAAGACGGTACAGCCAATTAGGAAAATAGTCTTGTAGTTCCTTAAAAATTAAACAGGGTTGCCAAACAAACATAGAATTACCACATTACCTAGCAATTTCACTCCTAGGTATATATCCAAGAGAAATGAAAACATGTCCACACAAAGACCTGTACACAAACGCTCACAGCAGCATTATTCATAATAGCTAAAAAGTAGAAATAATCCAAATGACTATCAACTGATGAATGGACAAATTGTGGCATAGCCATACAATTGAATATTATTCAGCAACAAGAAGGAATGAAGAACTGATTCATGCCACAACATGGATGAATCTTAAAACATTATGCTAAGTGAAAGAAACCTATCACAAAAGACCAACATGTGGTGTGATTCCATTTATACGAAATGTCCAGCATAGGCAAATATATAGAGACAGAAGGTAGATTAGTGGGTGCATAGGGTTTGGGTGGGGACGGGATAATAGGGGTGACAGCTAAGAGTATGAGGTTTCTTTGAGGTGATGAAAATGTTCTAAAATTGATTGTGGTGATGGTTGCACAACTCTGAATATACTAAAAACCACTGAATCATACAGTTTAAATAGGTGAATTTTATGATATGTGAATTCCATCTCAATAAAACTGTTACCAAAAAAAATCATCAAAACATTAGAATAGCTTCTTATCTAAGCATTTGGGTTCAAGTAACTGCCTCTATGATTCTTATGCTAGTTTTCTAAATCTCTAATGAGATTATTTTTAGCGAGAAAAGCTGCCTAGCCTGGTTGTTAGAGCAAAGGCTTTGGATGAGACAGGCCTGGATCAGTTGGTGGTTTCAACACTTTCAGGCTTTGCTTGTCTTTGAGCAAATTTTATAGGTCCAAGTCTCAGTTTCTTAAATTGTTGAGGATAATATCAATCTCCCATGGTTATGGTTATTATTAGAGGCCCACAGCATGTGCAATAAGTGTTAGCCACACTTAATGTGAAAACAAATTATTGACTTCTCATCAGTATGGCTACCTAAACCAGGAATTAACATATCTTTTCTGTGAGCAGGGCAGAATGACTGCAATGGAGAGATGTTTCAACAAATATGTACTGAGCAGTGGCACTCAGTAGTGGGTGCTGGGTGGTTAAAAGAACCTGAATCTCCTTCACCCCCAGGAGTTTACTGTCTGGTGAGTGGCACCGAGAGTAGAGGGTATCCCTTTAAGTCATGAGTTTGTACTAACTACATAGGAGTAAGAGGGAGAGCTCAATGAAAGGAGCTCACGTGAAGGTATTCTGGAGATGACACTCAAGCTGAGTATTGAAGAATGAGAAAATTTAGCCTGATAAAGAAAGTCCAGAAGGGCTTTCCTGGTGACAGAAAAATGGTGTAAGGAAATGCCTGAAAAGCCCGTTTGTATGTCAACTCTTAAATTTATATCTCCCAAATTCCAGGCTTCTATATCAACTGCAAACTCAAAATCTTTGCTTTGGATGGCTAATAGGCTTCTTAACCTCTTTCCTACCTGTGTTCCTCTCACAGCTTTCTCCATCTCCAATGATTGCAACTCCATCCTCCCGGCTGCTCATGGCAAAAAAACTTGGAATTATTCTCAACTACTTTCATTCCAACATCCACTTTGTCAGGGAATCATCTTGGCCCTACCTTTAAATATATGCAGAATCCATGAGTCCATCTCAAACCTGTTACTCAAACCTGCTACTACCCTGCTCTGAGCCACCCGCTCTTGCCTGCTACTACCTGGCCCATCTGCATTCGCTATACAGCACCCAGAGTGATCATTTTCAAATAAAAGTAAAATCGTGGTACTTCTTTGTTCAAACTCCTATAGCTTGTGTTTCACTCAGAATGAAAGCCAGAGTCCTTACGAGGGCCAACAAAGCCATTGTTGATTTGTTCCCTCACGCGTCCCCTTCCTGTTCTCCTCACTAGTCTCCCTTGACTTCATTTGGCCCACTGATTCTGTTTGGCCAAGGTAGTGGTTTATTGCTTTATTTTTTTGTCTTTGCCTATGTACTGCTGAAGAGGAAATAAATATAACGAAGCAGGTGTTACGGTTTCTTGCAGTACCAGCACCCCTTGTCTTACTCCTTGTTTGCTTAAGCACTCACACACCTGCAGGCCCTAGGAGGCAAATGTGGAGCCACTGAGGGTTTCAAGTAGGTCAGATTTGCATTTGGATAATTTTGCTTTCAGCATGGAGGAACTCCATGGAGTTCAAGGGGAACTCCACTGGAAGCAACGGCCAAGAGACAAGTTAGGAAGTATTTTACAACAGTCCAAATGGCAGCCTGTGCTAGGACTCTGGTTGTTAGTGGGAAAGAAGATTCCAGATTCCAGAAATACTTCAAGGTAGAATTGGCAGGACCTAGTGCTTGGGTGAATATGGTGTTTCTGGCTTGAGTCACTTGGTGGAAGAAGGTATCGCTTACTGAATATGGGATTTATGTAAGAAGATGAAATTTGAAAATAAGAAATGGGAAAAAATGTGAATTTCCCTTTGGACATTTTGATTTGGGAGCATCCAAGAAGAGCTACCACGGGTAGAAACTGGATTTAGGATTCTCAGGTTCAGGGGGAGAGGTCTGGGCTGGAACTCTGAGTTAGCCACGACGTTGCTAGAAACGCTCACTTTTTCCTAATTAGAGATATTGTTTTTTTTTCAAATTTCACTCTTCACTTAAACTCCTCTATCATAACTTTTCCGGGAACACACACTATGGGCAACCTTAGTATATTGTCCCCTCTTCATGATTCCTTCGGTAATTTTAAAATCTTAGCTATCTTGAGAATTTGGCTGCCCTAACCGATTGGAGGAAAAGTGTGAGGAAAATCTGGTTCCTAAAGCACGTGAATATTTAACTTTTTATACAGGCATTCATAGAACTGAACGCGCTCAAGAGCTGTGTGTGGCGAGTACTCCCCCTCCTTCGGTATCTAGAAAACTCTTCCCTTCCTTCCTCGTCTTCCCAGGACTAGCCAGAGGGCCCTCCATCCCCGCACCCGCTCGGACCCGGTCTTTTCTTACTGTGGACGGTGTGGGCGGAGCTTGTGCGGGAGCTTGTGCGGGGAGAGCAGGCCTGAGCAGCAGTCACCACAGGAACGAGACCCCAGCTAGTTCGGGCTCTAAGGGCGATGCGTCTCCAGGGCCCTAGCGGCGGCAGCGCCGGGGTCTGGGCGCCCGTCGTTCCGCAGCCGTTGGCGGCGGGGCCGGCCCCTGGCCCGAAGGAGGACGGGCGGGGTCAGACAGCCTACCTTCCTCGGCCCCGGGGGGCCCGAAAGGCGCGTGACTGCCCGCTGCTCGGCGCCCGCATTGTCTCAGCTCCATAGCAACTCGGGCCGGGCGGGGCCACAGCGGCCGGCGCAGTCCGGGGCCGCGCGCCGCTCCGCGTCGTCATCCGTTCCCGCACGGGTGACGGGGGCGCGGGCAGCGGCGGCGGCATGACCGAGAGGCGGCTCACCGCTGGTAGGTGGGGCGGCCGGGGTCGGTGTCGGGGCCGAGGCTCGTGGGCCGCTGTTCTCGCCCGCGGGGTGGCCCCACTGCGCACCGCCTCTGGGTTTCCTTCTCTGCCCGTGCGTCCCGTAGCACTGGCTCCAGAGTTCTCTCACCGCATTTTGTAAGGAATTTAACCCCTCACCCTTTCCCCAGTGCTTCGTTGGCCCCGTCCTGTTTTATCTTGCTTAATTCTCCGTTTTGCGGCGGGAGTAATGGAGGCCTCCGTCTATTAAGGTTAACTCCAGGGTCACAGTCAATTAGTGACCAAGCTGAATTCCAGAGGCCTTTCCTCCCCACTTCCACCTTGAATTCCAACTTAAAATTCAGTCCATGTGCAGAAAATGAACAGAGGGCCAAGATTTTACTGAGCTTGCCCACGTATAAAGCTGGGCTAAGTGCTGTCTCAAATTATTTCATTTACTTTAAAAGGAAATCAGATTTAAGTGAGATAATGTAATATTTTATCTTGTTTCAGAGCCACCAACTATTACAGAAGAAGGATTTGTAAGTACAATTTAGAGAGCTACTTTTTCTTTTCTTGGCTTTTTTTAAAAAATAGCAAATCATAGATCATTGAAAAAAAAAGCTGTTTCTTTTCTTCTTTTTGCCAAATGAGTATAATAGAGGCTTCCATTTCATAACAAGAGTGCTGAGTACAAGAATTGCTTATTTTTTAACAGGTACATTTTTAAGAAGGGGCCATCTGACGTTTATGGTGGATGCTATTCATTGTTAAAGTTCTTTTACATAAATGGCCTCATTTAATTTTGCTGAACTTGTTAATGACTCCATGAGAGGTAGACTTCATCTCCATGGCTTTATTGTGATGGGGCTGTGCAGTTCCTGGTTACAGTAAACATTAGTAGGTGGCATTGATTGATGATAAGTGGTCTATTTACAGTTGCAATTCCTTTAAAAATGTGCTAAATATGTTCTTAGGTCAGACTTCTGGAGAGTTGAGTAATAATAAGTACTTGGCCAAGTACATCGTAATTGTTGTCATTTAGGTGAGTGCTATACCTAGGGTGGTGGGCTCTGCTGTGATTCCCGCAGCAGAACTTGCCCAAGTTTATACATTAGCTAGGAGGCAGTAGAGCCTCATTCCTACTAAGGTTTGATTCCAGCAGTTCTAACCACTTCTCTAGATTATTTGCGTATGTCCTACAGCACTTATTTCTCTTCTTGGTCAATTATCTTATTTGTTTTTGACTTTTTATTCAACAAACGTGAGCGCCTCTATATTCGCAGTGCAGTGCTAGATGCTGAGGATAAGTCTCCAAAAGTTCACAGTCTAGTAGGGGCTATGAGAATGGAGGCTCTCTGCTAGCTTCATTTGCTAGTACTTTCCACTTTCATCCTTCCAGACCTTTGGTCCACCACTGAGAGAGGGAGACCAAAAATAGAGGCACAAAGAGTGTGTCAGAAACTCCAACCATCTTCCTGTTGCCTTGGCATCACTCAGTGTAGTGGCATATTTCTTAATCTGCTTCCTGGACTGTTCTTCACATCAGCAGGAGGTAGGTAAGCGTTTCTGGAGATAACCCTTTCCCATACAACTCCAGCACTAACTCTCTGACAAGCACCCAGCGACATTACCCTTTGAGCTGTCTGCTAACCTCTCCAGGTCTTTTCCCAACTTATGGGAACTCATAACATCTTGAAGATTCTATTAGCCACTACACTTTCTCTTGGTTTCTTTGTACCACTGTCTCCCAGTTCTCCCATCTCTCATTTTTATGTCCCTCTTTCTGGCTTCTCTTTCTTCCTTACCCATGAAAGTGTTGACCTTCCTCAGGATTCTCTGGGAGGACTCCTCTTCTCCTCCTATGGCTTCAGCTACTCTTATTTCACAGGACTCCCAAATCTACACATTTCCAGCCCACACACCTCTTATGATGCTAGAACTCTGTATTTATTGTGTTATTGGACACCTACATCGTCTGGATGTCCCTGCATCACTTCAGTAGTCTAAACTGAATTAATCACCCCACCCCATTCTATCTTTCTTCCTCTTTTTCTTATTTTGGTTAATGATGCCACTGACCATTCAGTCACCCACATCAGAACCTTTCTTCCCTTTTCTTCACCTCCCACCTGCAGTCATTTAGCAGGTTCCTTTCATAGCCAGATCTTTTTCTCCATCCTCAGCGCTGTCTTATTCAGGCCCTCATCCCTGAGCATGTACTTTGGCAGTAGTCCTCCCAGATATCACTGCCTCCAATATTCCCTCTGCCAACTTCAATTTTCCTTTGCCTAAGGCTTAAAGAGCAGACTCCTGCACGTCAGCTATGCTGGATTACTTGCTGTGGCTTTGCTCTGCCTTTATATTTTTCCTTCTCTCATCAGTCCTACCTTGGCTATCAGATTGATGTTAACTCTTTAAAAAATTACCATGTTACTCAATTACTCAGAGCTTTATTAATCCTACTATTTACTGAATGCTGGCTGCATGTTAATATTTAACCTCAAAACAACTCTATTAGGTGGTTATTAACACCCACAGTTCACAGATGAGGAAGTCAGTGTTCACAGAGGCTAACTAACTTGGCTTGGGGCCACACATCTAGTAACTGGCAGAGCCACAATGTCAAAAGCCTCCCTTTAGCATTCAAAATCTTTCCTACAATGTTTCAGCCTTCTTTAAACCTTACCTTCCAATACTTTCTATGTGATAAAGACAATGTTCATACCATTTTAGGTTTATAAAGTACTTCGCATGTCCTCTGCTCCAGCCAAACTGCCCTGTTTGCTTCGTTGCCTTTGCTGTTGAGTTTTGTCTCAGTTGCCCTTCCCCATCCATTTCACAGTCTTGCACATGCTTCAAGGTTCAGTTCATCTCCTCCATGAAACCTCTCCAACCTAAAATCATCCAGATTGCCTTTGAGCCCTGTGCAGCTTTCAGTTGCGACCAGTTTGTGACCAGATCCTCAAATTCATATGCTCACCAAGCATTATCTATAGATTATTTAATTCATATGTCTTGCACATAATATTTATCTGTTTTTCAGAAGTATAAAAGTATTTTTTTCTCATTAATATTTTTAGAAGAAATTGTGTGACAGAGATCTCTGGTTCCCCAAAATCCATTCTACCATTTTCCATAATACATACCAGACATATTACTGTCCAAAATAATTACAACATTCTCTAGCCTCCCTTGCAGCTAAATGTAACCAAATTCTGCTTACAATGGAATGTAAGCAGAAGTGTTGTGTCATACTTCTGAAAAGCTGATGTTTACAGACATTAAATAACTAACCCCTGGGTCACACAGCTAGTAACTGGTCAGGCCACAATTAGAACCTGTGTCATTCTAACTGTACTACTCAGATAAATGTAAAGGGAGAGAACATGCCCTTCGTCTTGTTTCTTGCTGGCTGAAATGAGGATGTGATCCTGGAGCTGAAGCAGTCATCTTGGATCCTGAGGTAGAAGTGGCATCTTGAGGATGACACAGTCACAAGATCAAAGGAGCCTGGGTTCCTGATATGTTGGGAAGCCAGTATGCCAGTTCTGAACTGCTTATAATTACATGAGAGAAATAAACTTTTGTGTTATTTAAATAGTGTTATCTTGGTTTTCCATTACTGGCAGCAGAGTCCTATTCTAATATAAAGTGCTTCCATAGTCATAGGCACTTTTTGCTTATTGCATTTTCTCAACCAGTGATCTAAAAACTACAGTGCTATTAAGTATGTCTGCAAAATATTTTAACCCTACGTCTTCAAATGAGAGAATAACATTTAGAATAAATCATTTGTTGTCAGGGACACATTGCCTTGTATATATTTTAACTTTTTGTTTGTAAATTTTGCAATTTCTTAACAAAATTGTGAACTCCTGGAGGGCTAGTGTTGTGACTTAGTACACCTTAATATTCCCTATAGTTAATAGCACAATTCCCAGAATATGTTATTAGATGATTGATAAATTAGTGTAATTGCTTCACTTATCAATTTTTTGCAAAGCTTCGTTTGATATATATTCTATATTTTCTACTTTAGCATTTTTAAGGAGCATTTTTTCTACTTTAGTGTCTTTATTAACTTTGGTCTTTGATAATTTTCTCAGGGAAAATATATACAAAAAGTTTACATATTCAGTTTTCTCATTAGTTCCTTTGGGGATATATTTTTAGTTATATAAGCAATGTATAAAAACATTCCTGTAAATAATTCAAATAATAAAAGTGATAAAGTGAATGCTTCTCTTCATTACTTCCCTCAATGCCATACTCTTTTTCATATTCCATAAAAATTGAAATATAAATCTGTCATAGCAAGAATAGTAGAGTTCAGACCGCTTTATGATACATTGAGATTTGATTATGTGTTAGGTATACATTGAGAAAAGTTTAAATTTTAGAGTGACCCCTAAAATTCTTTTTGACTTTAAAATAGAAAATAAATTAGTATTAAAAACTTAAGTACTTGACTCTTTAAATTCAAAATAATATTTTTTTATTGTGCCTTAAAAATTGAAACTATATAGATAGATATGTCATGCTTCAAAAATAGTCTTTGTAGAGTAAAACTTTTGTAGTATACTGATCTATTTTGTTGAAGGATTTCTGATATATAAAACTCACAGTTTCAACTTTAAAAGCAGATGCCATTTAGAAAAGAAAAGAGTGTTTTTTAAAAAAGCAGATGCTCTTTATTTATACCATAAAATTGAGACTGTAGTTTCAAGCAGTATTTTCTGTATTTTACTTGTTAAAAATGGTATTTATTTTTAGTTAATCTTTAGTTTGTTTAAATTCATATTCTGTTATTTGTATAGGGTGAATGAATTTATTATAAACACAGAGCATCTCCCAAGCATGAGGATATTCTCATTATTCTAATGTAATATGCAAAAAAATCCATATGTTCCAGTCCTCATGAACAAGACTAAATTATATGAACATTAATGACCAATTGGTATTTGTCTTTTCATATTGTAAATACGGCTGACTGCACATCAGTTGGTTGAATGAACTGTGAGAGCACACTCGGTTGACACGCTAGGTGGCGTTATGTGGAAGTGGTGGAGGGCAGGGGCAGGTGGATGGAGGTACCATCCTGCTTCCCTGCTCACTTTCTTTTAAGAGGGTGCAGAGCGAGGTGCGAGAAGTGTTTCCAACAAGTCATTCGGAAACAGACTGGTCCTAGAGGTCCTTTGGAAAGTGTAGGCCGTTTGGAATCCTTCCATCTCTGTGGAGTCCAGTTCTCTGGTTGGAATCAAATTCTCTAATGCTTTTTGGAACTGCAGAAAGTGCGTTAGAAGTTCCATCAATATGATAGTCAACAAGTATATTTTTAAGCAACAACTTGCACTTCTCATTGTATTAGGCACTACTGGGGACACACACTGTCTGTCACTATTCCCAAAAGTTGTATACCTTCTGATTGGCGAGGTGGCCTTTAATGAGGACACACAGTTTATATTTGAGTATGAATTTTGAGGTTTGAACCAAAAGCACATTTAGAGAAGCTTTCTATCCGTAGGTAAGGTGTGGCATGGGAGAAAAGGTGATAAAGAGTGTGAGATACTCTTAAATTAGGATACCAGATTGTAAGAACTTTTGTACAGGGAGAAAGCCTTAGGGTATTTCGCCAAATGAATTGACTGAAGCCAAGTAGGTATAATTAGACAGTGTGATTGGATAAAAAGGGAATTGAGAGCTT
Source organism: Leucopleurus acutus (assembly GCF_964270905.1). NCBI lineage: Eukaryota > Metazoa > Chordata > Mammalia > Artiodactyla > Delphinidae > Leucopleurus > Leucopleurus acutus. Next base: position 47,435,434 of record NC_139159.1, on the reverse strand, counting down.
CCTTTACCTTCTCCAGGCCTTTGAGAATTTCCTCCAGGAGGGAGCGTGAGAACAGAAACCAAATGGAAAAGTACCGCTGGGTAGATGCTGATTGTAATATGTGATGATAACCCTTGGTATAAAAGGAGATCCATACTTTTGTTGTTCATTGCTTGAGCCACTCATATTTTCTCCTTCCTTCATAAACTGTATTCATAATACAATATACAATTTTGCCATCCCATGAGGATCTGATAAATGGTCTTTTGGCTCTTAAGTTTCCAGAGTGCCTTGGATCTATGCAAGATATACTTTCAACAAGCCACTTTGTGAAGTTTGTTTCCCCTTGTGTTCTCTTTTTGTTTTTCTTTTTTGGCAACATCTCTGCTTTTTATTTTATTGATGTTGCTTTATTAGTGTCTTTCTTAGGTTATCACTCTTTAGGTTTCATGTCCTCAGTATAATCATTCAAGCATTCACTCAACAAAAGTGTAAGCATCTATTATCTGAAGCATTGGGAGTTTTTTTTAATTGAAGTATAGTTTATGTACAGTGATATGTCAGTTTCAGGAGTACAGCAAAGTGATTCAGTTATATATATATATTCTTTTTCAGATTCTTTTAGCATTGGGAATTTTCAAAGTGAGTAAGAAACAGTCTTTTTCCTCCAGAAATTCACAGTCTAGAGAGTGAGATATCTAAACACACAATTATAGTCTGAAATATTAAAAGTTATGATGGGGAAACATATCATAGTTCTCTTCTTTTGGAGAAGAGAAAAGGATAGATGGGTAAATAAGAGGAGAAAAGGTTTTCCAAGTAGAATAATCAGCATGCGCCAAGGTGCAGAACTATTAAAAAAATTGCTATGACTGGAGCATGGTAGTATGAGATGAGGCTAGACAGCTGGGCAGGAACCAAATTGCATTCATCATAAGCCATTTTTTTTGTGTTAGAAAAGGATGGGGGATTGGGAGACAGGTGGAACTCTTGTATTGATTGTGGTGTTGTTAGGAAGATTGATCTATACTGTAATGGTGATAAGGAGAGATAGGAAGATGAGGTTTGGCATGTTGTGGGCAGAAGGGTGAAGCAGAGGTCCCAGGGGTCTGACCATTAGTGCATGGAATCGCAGGGTAGTGGTCAGAAGATTGTCAGATAACCAGAGACTGATTCTAGATGTGATGATAATGATTTGGGATCTGTCATTTAGTACACAGGAGGCTAAGAAGGCCGTCCATAGGTGCAGAGAAACATGATATTGTTTCCTTGTACATAAGTCCCCCCATCCCAACATTTTTTTAATGAAAAAAATTTAAACATATAGGAGAGTTAAAAGAACTGTATGGTGAATACCTATATACCCATCACCAAGGTTTCACAGCTATTAGCATTTTGCTACATTTGCTTTTTCATGTTTCTGTCCTTCTGTCCATCACACCATTCGTCCATCAATCCATTTTATTTTTTTATGCATTTCAGAGTATAAGCTGCAGACATTGATATGATACAGATCACCCCTAAATATTTCAGCATTTTATATCATAAACTAGTGTTCAATATTAGTTTATGGTTCTTATGTTGAGGTAAAATTTATGCACAGGGAAATGGAAAACTTTCGAGTCCCATTTGACAAATTTTGACAAATGTATACACCTGTGTAATCCAAACCTCCATGAAATATAGAACATTTCCATAATCTTAGAAAGTTCTTTCATGCCTCCTTCCAGTTGATTCTTCCTCCATTCCCCAAAGACCACTGTCCTGTTTTTTCACCATTGGATTATAGATTCAAATTCATATAAATGGAATCATACAGTTTTCTTTTGCGTAAAATTACTTTTGCTCAGCATAATGTTTTTGAGATTCTCCACGTTGTTGCATGATTCTGGCATGTACATAATTTTTTATTGTGGTAAAATATACATAAAATTAAACTTAACATTTTAACCATTTTTAAGTGTATGATTTCAATGGCATTAAGCACATTCACATTGTGTCACCATCACCACTATCCATCTCTAGAACTTTTTCATCATCCCAAACTGAAACTCTGTACCCTTTAAACAATAACTTCCCATTACCCCTCCTCTAGCCTCCAGTTACCATTATTCTACTTTCTGTCTTTATGGATTTGCCTAGTCTAGGTAACTCATATAAGTGGAATAATACAATATTTGTCCTTCTGTGTACAGCTTATGTCATTTAGCCTGACATTTTCAAGGATCATCCATGTCATTGCATGTATCAGAATTTCATTCCTTTTTAAGGCTGAATAATTCCATTATATATACATACCATATTTTGTTTATACTTTCACACATCAGTGGACATTTGGGTTATTTCCACCTTTTGGCTGTTGTGAATAATGGTGCTAGGAACACAGGTGTACAAATATCTGTATGAGACCCTGCTTTCAGTTCTTCTTATACCCAGAAGTAGATTGCTGGATTATATGGTAATTATATGTTTAACTTTTTGAGGAATGGTGGCTGTACCATTTCACATTCCTGTCAGCAATGCATAAGGGTTCCAATTTCTCCACATTCTCACCAGCACTTGTTATTTTCATTTTTTTAAAAAGATCATAGCCATCCTAGTAGATGTGAAGTGATATCTTGTTGTGGTTTTGATTTGCATTCTCTTGTTGCTATTGTTGTTGAGTATCTTTTCATGTGCTTATTGACCATTTGTATATCTTCTTTGGAGAAATGTTTATTCAAGTCCTTTTCCCGTTAAAAAATTTGTGGTTTTTTATCTTTTTCTAGCTTAGATCTTTATATATTCTGGATATTAAACCCTTATCAGCTGTATGATTTGCAAATATTTTCTCACATTCTGTAGTGTGTCTTTTTACTTTCCTAGTAGAGTCCTTTGATTCAAAAGTTTTTAATTTTCATGAAGTCCCATTTATTTATTTATTTTTTGCTCATGCTTTAGATGTCATATTTAAGAATCCATTGCCAAATCCAAGGTCATGAAGGTTTATCCTTATGTTTTCTTCTAAGTATTTTATAGTTTTAGCCCTTATGTTTAGGTCTTTGATCCATTTTGAGTTAATTTTTGTATATGGTATAAGGGAAAGGTCCAACTTCATTCTTTGGCGTGTGGCTATCCAGTTTTCCTAGCACCATTTGTTGAAAAGAATGTCCTTTCTCCACTGGATTGTCATGGCACCCTTGTTGAAAATTATTTGACCATATATGAGAGGATTTATTTCTGGACTCTTTTCTATTCCAATGGTCTGTATGTCTGTCTTTATGCCAGTACCACTTTATTTTGATAACTGTAGTTTTGTAGTAAGTATTGAAATCAGGATATATGAATCCTTCAGTTTTTGTTCTTTTTCAATATTATTTTGGATGTTTGCAGTCCCTTGAAATTCATTGTGAATTTTAGGATGGGTTTTTCATTTCTGCAAAAAAAAAAAAAAAAGGCATTGGGATTTTGATGGAGAGTGTATCAAATCTGTAGATTGCTTTGGGTAGTATTGTCATCTTAGCAATATGGTCTTTCAGTCCATGAACATGGCATGTGTTTCCATTTATTTATATCTTCTCTAATTGCTTTCAGCAGTTTTTTAGTTCAGTGTACAAGTCTTTGCCTCCTTGGTTGTTATTCTTTTCTCTGCTACTGAAATGAATTATTTTCTTAATTTCCTTTTTTGATGCACATAACTTTAAAAAAAATTTTATTTATTTATTTTTGGCTGCATCAGGTCTTAGTTGTGGCATGTGGGATCATTTCGTTTTGGCACGTGGGCTCTTCGTTGTGGTGCACAGGCTCTTCGTTGCAGTGCACGGGGTCTTCGTTGCAGCACGCAGGCTTCTCTCTAGTTGTGCATGGGCTTCTCTCTAGTTGTGGCATGTGGGCTCCAGAAGGCGTGGGCTCAGTAGTTGTGGCATGTGGGCTCCAGACTGCTTGGACTCTGTCGTCGTGGCACGCGGGGCTCTCTAGTTGTGGCACACGGGCTTAGTTGCCCCTCAGCATGTGGGATCTTAATTCCCTGACCAGGGATCGAACCCACGTCCCCTGCATTGGAAGGCAGATTCTTAACCACTGGACCACCAGGGCAGTCCCCTGAGGTGCATAACTTTTTAATATTAGGTTTTATGCTTGAGATGACTGTATGTAATTTCTAATCAAGACTTTCAATGTTGATATTTTAATATTCTTGTATAGTCTCTTGGTGAGAAACTGTATTTCCTAATAGGTATTAACATTTTTTAGACTTTTTTACAACCATTCAAAACTGCAGAAGTTGAAATTAAATTTTAAATTTAACAGTACTCCCTCTTTTCATGACAAATATAATGTTAAAAATTCTTAGGAAAAACAAATTTAGAAGTCAATAAAATGTTTCAGTTATTTCAAAATAATGATGAAACTCTATAATGCAGTATATGCATATATTTTTCAAGTGATTGCCTTGTATCTAGCTGGTATACTACTACAAGGATCCAGCAGTTGCCAGTAGACAGAAATATCTGTTGTATGTGAAGGCCAGATTTGGGGCCATCATCCTTCCAGGGTCTCCCCTCCCCCTTTCCTTCAAGCTGTTAACACCTTTTGACTGTGAACTGTCTTCTTGGACATCTCAAACAGAAACTCCTCCAGCAGCTTCATAGCGCAGTGGTATGCTCTGCAGCTAGCTAATAAATCCATGTCCAGGGGCCTGAGCAGCTCTCTGGCTATGCTCAGTGTCTGGGTGTGGGATGTGGCTGATAAATCACAGACTCCAGGGAAAGGAGTTGGATCTGAGGAGTCCCAAACAAGTTTGCTCACAACCAGAGGTCACCATCCTGGGAGCACCAGCCATCCCTGACTGTGCCTGGTAGCCTTGAGGTCTGAAGAGGTCCACTTTCACTTGACCCATTGAATTCCATTGTCTGCACACCACCACGTGTCATGGCCATACCGGGTGGGAGGCTCTGGTCTAGTGACTGGCATGTTTAGAAAGGAGAAAAGAAAGAATTTATATGTACTTTAGGAAGAAGAAGCAAAAATAGGTCCACCCTGATAGGCTTAGACCTTATTTCCAAAATTATACCTATCTCCTGATCGATGATAGCATTCCCAGTCTAAAGTGTGTCAGTTTAGGATTCTGCATTGGAAATTAGATGAATGGCTTTGGCTAATGTGTGAATGGCTTAAAAGGAAGTTGGAAACTTGGATTATTTTTCTAGTTGTGCCATTAGGTAACTGATTACCTTTACTATGTTTTGCTTTCCAACCTCTCTTTCCTCATGCATTTCTCTCTTTACTCTGCATTATTGCCTCTCATGTGTATACTTCTAAATATAGAATTTGAAGTTATTTGAAATGCAATTCAAATGCCATTTTCCCCACTTGATTCTTTTCTGATTCCCCCTACCAAATAATATCTTTCCCTCCTTTGGGAGGAAACGTTTTATGTTGTAATTTTCTTATGGCATGTATTGTATTCTTTCTTGGACTATGGTTTTTGTCTGTCTTTATCTCATTTCCTCTTCCTTGTTTAGAAGGTCTCTGTATATCTTGCATCTTTTAGAGTTGTGAAGAAGTTGTAGTTTATCTCATCTGAGAGTCCAGCAAAATGATTTTTTAAGCAATAAAATTTTTTACCTATTATAGTTAGCAAGCACATATAAACTATTTTGTTTAACCCTCTGTCAGGAAGAAATTTGAGAAGTTTGGACTAAAAATGGAAAAGCTGACTTCACTTTCACAGATGGCACACCTGTAATACATGAAAAAAACAGGTTTTTCAAGAGTGCATCCAATTCTGAAAAAGTGTTCCTGCCTTCCATTGCATCATTCTGCAGAGAATCTGTGTTGCAAAATTTGCAGCCAGGTTCATGGAATGATGTAATGGAGGAATTGATTGTAACTCAATTTTCTCCTTGATTGTACCACTAACCATCACCAGTTCATTGGTTATTTGGAAGATATTAAACCTGAATATGGAGACTTAGTTCATTTTACTACAGCCAAGTGACTGGATTGTGGAAATTTATTGAGAGTAACTGAGCTGCTTCTCCAGATCAAGGCCTTAAAAAAATTTTTTTTTAAACTAAAGGGTTTGGAGGATAAAGGGTTTATCAGATCCTCATAGGTTCACAAGACTTTGTTACTGATGTGACAAGATATCAGGACACAATGAACTAGAAACTGCAGTGGGAAAATATGCTCAATTATTTAGAGAGGTGCAGGACTTCCCATTAACGTGTGACAAGAGGATTGAGCAGATGGCACTTGAAGGCTACACTTATTTCCATTGTGGAACTAACTACCCTGATATCAGCAGAAACACTTATGTTTAATATTGGTAGAAATTAAGACACAGTTTCAGAAAAGAAATACAGATTTTGATGTATTTGAATAATAATGTCCATAAATAATGTTGTAAGTGCAAACTGAGGATGTGACTGAACACCCAGGGAATGCCCTCTCGTGTGGTGCCTCAGAAGGACCTGAGGGAGCTGAGAGCAATTGCTTACCAAGGGTTAGGGCATTGCTGCTGGAGTCAGGTGTGTGGGCTGGTACCACCTGAGAACTCCTGTCCATCTATCTGGAGATGAGTTCAGAAATTGAGAGTAAATGTTTAGAAACCTCACAGTAATTTGACAGAGTATTGAATTTAATAATAAAAATGTTGGGCTTGTATTATGTATATTTTTATTTCACTTTCTAATAATTCATTCTTATTGTATTTTACAAAAGTTATCTGTCTGAAATCGATTAGGGAGAAAACAACAAAACAGGTACTTCTTCACAGGTGGCTTGGAAAGCATTGATTAGAGTCTCTTAGAAGTGTGAGGCATCTGGAAATGAATATATGAATCTGAGGATTCTCTAGAAATTTCTGGCAATGTGACTGACCAAATTCTAGGTGACATTTAGGTCTATGTGTATTTATGAAATACACATTTTGTTTTATAGCTAAAAATTAAAAACAAAATGACTATTTTAGAAAAACTAACAGGGACTGTACTCCATTACAGTTACTAATTTAAAATACTCAACTTTCCCATCTGTGGATTTTTTTTTTTTTTTTTTTTTTTTTTTTGCGGTACGTGGGCCTCTCACTGTTGTGGCCTCTCCCGTTGCAGAGCACAGGCTCCGGACGCGCAGGCTCAGCGGCCATGGCTCATGGGCCCAGCCGCTCTGCGGCATGTGGGATCTTCCCGGACCAGGGCACGAACCCGTGTCCCCTGCATCGGCAGGCGGACTCTCAACCACTGCGCCACCAGGGAAGCCCCCATCTGTGGATTTTTGATCATGAGCCCAGTGGTGTAAAATTTGGCCACCCTTATTGTAGTACAATGTCTTTACCTAGGAAATTTACCCAGGAAATCCTAAAAATATTTATTGAATTCTTTATTAGGTTGCTAAATGAAAATTAAAGTAACTCTGAAAGGTGAAATTCGAAAGATGATTAGACTTTTAGCCTCTACCAAATGTTATCTGCCTTGTTCTGCTGTATTTGACCTTTGCCAATCAGAATTTTTTTGAGCATGTATTACTAAAGTACCACTATGAGGATAGTATGTTTGTGAGATCCTGAGTTTTATATTGTTGTTGTTTTAATCAGCTGAGATTTTTAGTAAACTAAATCCTTAGTTGTTGTTCTAACCAGTTCAGATCTTTACAAAGTTCTTTGATATAAATCCTATAAGTGATTGTTCATAACTCTATTCTGATACTGCAATTACTTAAAGAAACTACCCTGAAAATCTGTTTTCCAAAGTAGGTGTTAATATACTATAATATCTTCCTTATACTTTCACACTATACTTCAACAAATTTTTAAAAGTTGACCTGTATAAGAAGAAAATAATCAGCCATATGGAAATAATAGCATTGTGTCATATTGTCAACTTTCATGTTAGATTTGTGAAACTGAAATATAATTATGAATAACAAAATAAACACACGTACTATACAACAGGGTATGTGATGATGTGATTTTGACACAATAGAAACAATTACTAATAAAATAAGGTGTTTCATTTGGAAGAGAGACTTTGTTATTGGCAGTGGCTTTCCAATTTTGCCAACTTTAAAAGTGACTATGTTGGTCGATGAGATAGTTATGGGAAAAAAATGTATACAATCCTTATTCTTAGAACACATGCATTGTGAAAGTTTCTTCATGCAAAAGTTACGCAGGACCCAGATTACTAAAACTGTCTCATTCTAAGGGGGAGGCAGTGGAATATTTTCTTCACTTAGTTTATCACTTCTTTTAGGCAATTCATGAAATCCTTCATTCTGAGTTTCATCTTAACCCCAAACACTGGTTCTGTCTTTATTGACTCTGCCTTTATTTTTATGAAATAAATATTTTTAATAAGTCCATGGGAAATTTGCTGTGTGTAGTATTTTGTACTTGTTGACGTTTCTTTAAGCATCGTGCTGTATTCTCATGTGTTCTGTTTTCCAGCTAAGTACAGTGGCAAGGCCTTTTAAGAGGATGCTCCATTCTATATTCTTATTTCTTCCTTCCAGAGATTGTAACACTGTGTTCCATTTATAGTGAGGGTTCACTCTTGACTGACTGAAAATGATTTGAAGATCTACATTATAATCTGTTGGTATCAGAATTAGAGAATAATATTGGCATGTTTTAAGACATTTTAGTGTAAGCATAATATTGTTTCTGTTTTTTTGCAGGAAGATTCTTTGGCAACAGATGATTTCCTTGTGGACTACTTTAATGAATTCCTAAGCCTTCCAGTGAGTATATTATTATGTTCTGTGGAATATATTATCAAAGCAAAATATTGTAAACACTGGATTATCTTGTGAAACAAATTTATCAGGGATGATATTTTTTTAAATACTAATTAAAGCATTTAGATAAAGTTTTGCCTTTTTATGGAGTTAATCATTTGGGTTTGAATCATATTTGGGAATTGAAGAAGCTGGGTCAGTTATACTACAATAAAAGTAAATAAATAAAGAAAAGAAAAAAAAACCTGGAATTTTTCGAACAATCAAAAGCATTCTGTACAAAATCAGATACAGTTGTATTTGCGTATCATTTTACACTTTGAACTGAGGTGATAAGGAGAGAATACAAAAAAATTTAAGAAACTGAATTTCTTGCCTCTAGGCAATTATTGTCATCCTCTTGGACAGATATTAAAGTGGAATTTGTGTTTAAGGAAACTAGCGTTTTATATCGATAGTAAATAAGACTCGAGATGTTGGTGTAACATAGGCAGATGCCAAATAAGAGATTTTTGGTCTTAGACAGAGTGACTGGTAGAGTAAGTATTGAGGGATTTAGAAAAAGTGAAATGGGGATGCATTAAAAACACTTCTACTGGGCTTCCCTGGTGACGCAGCGGTTGGGAGTCTGCCTGCCGATGCAGGGGACGTGGGTTCGTGCCCTGGTCTGGGAGGATCCCACATGCCGCGGAGCGGCTGGGCCCGTGAGCCAGGGCCACTGGGCCTGTGCGTCCGGAGCCTGTGCTCAGCAGCAGGAGAGGCCACAACAGTGAGAGACCCACGTACCACACACAAAAACAAACAAACAAACAAAAAAACCCACTTATACTGTTGTATAGAAATAAAGTTCATCAGGAATGTCAGATGAAAGAAAGTTAGATAAGAAAAGGGTTTTATTATTGTTATGGAAACTTTTTTCATTCAAATTCTTACTAGGCAAAATTTGAAATATAAAAAGTCACAAATAATTTTAAAGGGACTGGACCCTAAAATGAGTAATCTCTTAAAGCCCAACCACTGAAAATGATTTTTGAAGGGAACGTATTAGATGTATTTTTTTGTCTAGATTAGCTTTTGTGTATATGTATGTATTTATGCATGCATGTTTGTTGTGTTTCCTTTTTTCCAAAAAGAATCTGCGATTTCTCCTCCACCTGGCATGCTAGGTGTTTGGGACCATTATGGGGGTCAGGTTGAGACACCAAGCCACGCTCTCCCCTTCCAGCATCAGGCTTGAGCCACATTACAGGACACCCCTGGAGCTTCTTTTGTGGTCTGACTCTTCAGCTTTCATTTTCTAATTGTATATTAGAAAAACCCAGCCGAGTCACAAAGTTGTCGGAATTTTGCTCTTCTGGATTATGTAGTCTTTCCTCTAGGCTCTGCATTCTCCATTCTTCCTCCAAAAAAAGTACATTTTTGTGAAGTTTTAAAAAGAAAAATCTTTATATTGGGTCTAATTCCAGTTTCTCAAGATTTACATTTCATTGTCTCAAGATTTATGATTATCTTGACTTTGACTTGCTTTAGAAAATAAATTCCCCTGCCTAACTTTCTTTCTAAAAATATTTTTAAATTATAGAAGAAATATAACAATAGTATAGAAAATTAACTTCAAACGTAAGAAAAACTCAGCTGAAGTCCTGCCATCCAGTTAGAATAGACGTGACCTTTTTTGTACATTTGCTTCAAGGCTTTAGTTGAATTGACTGAATGTGGTTTCTGTTGAACTCTGTCTCTGCAATAATGTTTTTCATCCCTCCCCAGCAGTTTCGCCCCTTCATATGTCCCATGCAGCCCACCTGGACCACTCCTCTCTCTTTTCTGTCTCTCCAAATTCTTCTGCTTTTACATTCTCTGTCTCTCTCTCTTTCTGTCTCTCTGTCTCTGTTTCTCTTCCTCTCCTTCCTTTGCATTTACATTTGGTACCACACAATCTACTTATTAACTACCCATGCTTCATGCCATAAGGTGGGAGGAGGGGAAATGTCACAGGTTTTCAAAAAGAATTTGGAGGCAGGGAGGAGAAGGAATAATGGATTCTTACACCAAGTTCCTAGCAAGATTCTAGAACAGATTAGTAATGTTTGGTTTATGAGCACTTAGCTAAGAATTAGAAGCCAGCATGGGTTTACTGAGAATTAGTGAGCCAGACTAATCTCTGTCTCTTTTTTTTGGATAGTTTTGAACTGGCACTTTAGGGAACAATAAATTTAATGTATTAGGATTTCAGTAAATAATAGTAATGATAACAAATTGAACCATGTTACTTCCTGCTCAGAACTTTGTCTAGCGGATTCTCATTACACTAGGAATAAAATCTAAAATCCTCTATGACCTGACTCTTGCCATCTCTTGGTCTTTATTTCCTATGCCTCTTCCCCTTGTTAATTCTTTTCCAGCCTAACTGGAAAACTTGGCCTTCTTTATGTTTCTCAGACATGAATATGCCAATGGTACTCAGGGCCTTTCAGCCTGGAAGGCTCTTCCCTGAGATATCTGTATCACTTTCTCTCTGATTTTTATCACTTCTGTTCAGGAAGCCTTCCCTCCCAACCTTGTCTAAAACAATACACCAAACACATGCTCCACTTATGCTGCTGTATTTGTCTGCAAAGCCCTATCATGATCTGTGAAATTCGTTCTGAAATATTTGAAAGAGTTCACTAATCACAACTAGAAGGGGTTGACTCTTAACAGACGACAGATTGAAATCCAAATTCCTTAATATGGACTCTTTGCAACATGGCCTCAGTAGAGCCTTTCTAGCTTTGTCTCTAGCTTCGTACTTCTTATGTCACCCTGTGCGCTGTTTCCTGCTTCCCCCAATTACCCTCCCTCACCTTAACCACACGTGCTCTTCCTGTGCTCATCTCCCAGTGTAGTGGCTAGGAAAGGGGGGCAGGCAGAACTGTTTGCGCTCAGCCCCTCCACTCATTACTCACGTGATCTTAGACACATTCCTTAATTACCTAATTCTTCGATTCCTTTCTCTACCAAAACAATACAACTATCATACAAGATTGTTATGAAACGAGGTAATGTACATTAAGTGCCTGGCACAGAAGTAGTGCTTCTCTTTCCTTTCCCTCACTGACTAGCCCATCTTGTCATCCATTCCTGAAACATGAGGCGTGGTCACTCTTTAATTGGATTGATGGATCATTGTCATTCTAGAGAATAGTCTGTCCCATGCAAATCTGTCATTGGCTTTGACGTTTAAAAATTATTTTTTATCGGAGACTTGGATGAAACATTGCAAGTGAACCAGTGTTTTTCCATCTTAAGGTCACTCAGCTAGTAAGTCACAGGGTCCACTCAGGTCCACATGGCTCAAAAACTTGTCTTACTGCACTGTAGTGACTATAGAAATGGCAGCAGAGGGATAAACTAATAGTTTGGATAACAGAATCTGGTCTCATTTTTGTCATGGTAGTCTGAAATGGGCTAAAACAAACAAAGCTAATGTGTTTTTAGGGTGCATTAATAGAAATGTAGTTAAGATCAAGAAAAATATTAGTCTGGAGCATAGCAGGCGCTCCGTAAATGGTTTTTTGAATCGGATTGAATTGTCAGACCTCATTTGGAATATTGTGTTGCATTCTTGATGCGGTATGTTAAGAGTTGCTCTGCCAAACCAGACTCAATAAGATTCAGTTAATGGATGCTCTGGAAACCATGTCAGATGAGTGAGGGTTGAAAGACGAGTGGGTGTTGAACATGGCTTGGGAATGGGTAAAAGTGTTGTAATGAAGAGCTCTTTCCAAGTATTTGAAGCTCTGATTGAGGAAGAAGGGTTAACATATTCTGTGAAGCTAGAGGGCAGAACCAGGGCCAGCATTTAGGAGGAAATTGATTTTCACTCACTGGAAGAAAAATGTTTAAAGATTGTTTTCTAACAATAGAATGGGCTGGCTTGTGCAGGACCAAACTCCCTGTGATTGAAGATATTCAGGTATAGGTAATCATTTGGGGCAGTATTTTATAGGGGATATATGTACTGGGTGGGAGATTAGACTTTGTCAGCCAAATTTGATTAATTTCTTCTCCTCTAAGTGTGTATTTCTTAATCTCAGGAGTTACACTGTAAATTTCCTGGGGCCAGGATAGGTCCCTTTCTTCTGTATCTCCCTAAACTTCTTGAGGACGATTTTCTTTTTATTTTTATGTCTTCCATGTAAGATCTTTGAAATAAATAAATAAACCTTCTAATCTGCCTCCACTTCTCTACCACCTGCACCTTCCAAAAAAAAAAGGCCCAACACCTAAGCTCGAGAGTGTAGACACATGTTATAACATTCTCTCTCTAAAAGAGCTCTTAAGTCGTCTAGATTTCTGAGATTTCCTTCACATCTGTAGTGCAATGCCCAAGGTCCCATAACTGGATTGTGGCGCAAATGGGCCTAGGAATCAGGCTTTCTGTCTCCTACACCATTTCTTTCTATTACACCATAACACCCTTGGGACACATTGTAAGATCCAGAAATTGACGGCTGGTAGCCTGCCTCCATGTTATTTTTTGACGAGGGGAATCCAGGACAGTTGCTGCTATTATAAATGATTATGGCACTTTCCAAATCCTAGCTTTCATAACTTCATTCCGTTTGTTCTGGTGCCAGGTTCACTTTCAGATATTGTTTTCATTTGGTGTCTGGGAGGTTTTTTTTTTTTTTGCTGTCAACTCTTTATGGACAAGTGTTTGCTTATTAAATTTTCTTCTATGCTATAGTGTGAAAACACTTTTTTTCCTTTTGGTTTTGCTTTGTGTGTTTTATGCTCAGTGACTGTTGTGGGATTGAGTAGATGAGCCCACATACAGATTTAGGTTGGTCCTCTGTGGGTGGTTTAGAATGTTTGTGACATTTATGGTTTGCAGAAGCTGAAGGGGTGGCCTATTCTCTACCCTCCTTGCAAGGATAGGTATGTCATGTGTTTGCCAGACCATGCTTAGCTATGTGCCTTTGGAATTTTACCATAACTTCTCTTTTTGGAATGATTCTCCACACTTTTTTAAAATCTGTAAACTATTATAATTTCTTGCAGCTTTATGAAGGAGTTATATGTTAGATTGTTGGGTAAGGGGAGAGCGAGAGAGAAAGAGAGAGAGTATGGATTTGGGGAATGGGTGGGATGAAGTGGGGATGAAGGACTTGGGTCTTCCCCTGCCAAGATTTAAATACTCAGAGACTGATTTTTAAAGGTGTTGTTGGAGCCCTAGGTAGTACTGCTTAGTTCAGCATTTGTTCCTATGGGTGTTTTGATAAGCCTTGTAGCTCAAACATAAAGCACTCAGATTACCTAATGTAACTCATTTTTGAACTAAGGATATTTCCTATGCATTTTATGTGGCACATTATTCCTTCCATCCCACTGGTGAATATGTCCAGTAAATAGTTTATGGTTAAGCATCTAAAATGACAATAAAACTTAGATTAAAAGAAGTTGTTATTGGTAACTGACTTGTTATATTCAAGTTGTCAGATGTTTCTCATTCACTGACTAAGATGCATGTTTAAAATATAGCTTTGGAGCTCAATTAGTAGAGACAGAGTTGGAGCAGAGATGAACATGTATTAAATTAACCTAGTCATTAGTTTTTAATTTAAATACTGTTCAGCTAAATAATTTGGCACCCGGTAAGTTTCAGTGGTGCTGGGCTGGCAGTTAAAGCACATCACTAATTATTCACAGGTTTTTTTTTCCTCCTCTTTTCAAAGAAATGTGGAACCAGCAATTTATTGTGGTAAAAATATTTTCATGCACTTGCTTTTTCTGTGAAAATATTTTTCGCACATGGATGACTGGTACTACAAAGTTAGCTTTCACCGCCTTCAGGTCAATTCGTTTTAGAACATTTGGAAAATGATACCCTTGAAATAAGAAAATTAAGTAAGGGAAAGAGCAGTCTGTAACAGCTTGCAGAGGATTGGGTTTGAGGCTCAAACTGAAAATTTTTCCTATCATATGATTAAAAGCTGAGTGTTCTCTAAATCAGCCTACTCAGCTTTCTGAGGGAAAGTCTTCCTCCATCATTCATTTCTATCTCCCCCACTTTATGTGTCTTTTATTGTCACATACTAAACTAATTTGAGCAATTTTGTAGATAAGCTTAGAAACGGTTAAAAACAAGAGGACATGACGTGTGAGAGAGATTCTTCTTAAGCAGACAACAGGACTTCGGAGAATAAAGCCCAGGGTTCTTTCTCCTATAGACCATAGATGGTATAGACCACAGATGGCCAGCCCTTCCGTGTATGTGAACACGCATGAAAGTCAGCATGAAGTAGGAAACAGAATGTGGGCTTTGAAGTTTGCTCAACCTGGATTCTGTCTCCCCCCAGTTAAAAACTCTGCAGTGGCTCCCCATCATTCTAAAGCAATGATTCTCAAACTTGAGCATGCATCAGAATCACCTGAGGGCTTGTTAAACACAGACTACTGGGACCCACCCTCAGAGTTTCTGATTATGGGGTGAGGCCCAAGAATCTGCATTTCTAACAGGTTCCTAGGTGATGCTGATGCTGCTGGTCCAGGGACACCCTCTGAGAATCACTGATCTGAGAGAGTAAGTTGAGAGTTATGGCATAAATAGAAAGTCCTTGGTGAACTTGTCCTCTGTCTTTCTCTCCAGGCTTCCATCATGTTATTCTCCCCCCCAAATATTAAGCTTCAGCAACGTCAAACTGCTTGCAGGTCCTCAAAAGCAGCCTGTTGTCTGGTGCTCCTTGTCTATTGTTCTTTTCTTTTCTTTTTTTTAAGCCTTGCCTTCCCTGGCTCTTAGCCTCGTTCTCCCATCTTCGAAGGCACCAATGTTGCATCTCTCTGTGCCTTTATTCAGTAGTCAGGACTTCCTCTGACCACGGCCGGGAAATGTTCTCTCTGATTTTTTTAAAAAATTAATTAATTTATTTATTTTGGGCTGTGTTGGGTCTTCATTTCTGTGCGAGGGCTTTCTCTAGTTGTGGCAAGTGGGGGCCACTCTTCATCGCAGTGCGCGGGCCTCTCACTATCGCGTCTTGTTGCGGAGCACAGGCTCCTGACGCTCAGGCTCAGTAGCTGTGGCTCACGGGCTTAGTTGCTCCGCGGCACGTGGGATCCTCCCAGACCAGGGCTCGAACCTGTGTCCCCTGCATTAGCAGGCAGATTCTCAACCACTGCGCCACCAGGGAAGCCCCTCCTTGTCTATTGTTGGTGCATGTATCTCGATACACTTGCTGTTTCTTTTGCTGAATTCCCTTCTCTCCCTCATCTGGCTGTTGAGACTGCCTGTTTATTCTTCCAGACTCAGGTTTCTCTATACAACTTCCCTAATTTCCTAAAGATAGTTAGCAAATCCTTCTGTGCCATCACTCTAGTTTGTATATACTTCTATTGTAGTTATTGTGGGTTAAAGTGGACTTGCCTTATACACGCGTTATTACTCAAAATGAATTATTCATGCTCTGCAGAGTGAGCGAGGGTGATTTAAAGAGTGAGAGTGACTGTTTACCAGTCCACAAACACACATAGACCAGTCTGTGAACATCCTAGAGAGCGTGTGAGATGAAAGATGAGAATCTGCCACTCCCTTAGTGGCTCTTATCCCTCTTGCCTCTTAGTGTAGTCATATTCTTATGCTGAGGGTGATTCTCGTGGTAAACATACATAGTTTTGTATAACATGAGCTTTATACACAAGGCCACCACTTTATCTGGTCCCTAAATAAAGAAGTAGTGACACATTTCAATGTCAGAGGAAAAATGGACTGTGATAAACTTCTTGAAAGATAGAACAACACGATACTAAGTGTTTTCAAGGATTTCAAGGGGTAGTTTTGACTAAAGATGATTTCACCTTATGTGCTGACTGTAGGACCACTTTTCCTTGTCTCACATCTCAGTTCATGTCTTGGGATGTGAGCCCTGTTGATTTTCAAAATCAGGGGCTCATCTCTCATGCACAGGTCTTTAAAGTTGGGATGCCTGATGTGGGGTTTGAACCCTTTGCTCCTCATGGAGAAGCTCTGGGTTTCGAGTTGCCTCGCAGGGTCACTGCACCAGGGGTGGGGTTTATGGCAAGGTTGTGTCCCAGCTTCTCCTACCTGTTTGATGTGGTTTACATCTTGTTTGCCCAGTGTGTAGTCATCACTCAGCCAGCCTTTTGGCTTCTTTATGAGGAAATTGTTCCATATGTAGCTGTGGACTTAGTGTGTCCACTGGAGGAGACATATTCAGGATCTTCCTAAGCCGCCATCTTACTGTAGGATGAGTCTTTATTAAAAAATATGTGTGTGTGTATATATATATATATATGTACCCACATATACACACACAAACACATAATAGGTATTTATACATATACACATATATTTCTAACTCCAATTTTATAACATCCTGCCATTTATTAAATTTTAACTATAGTTATAGCTAGCAATCTGTTAGTAAAACTTGGAAGAACTGATGCTCTCCCTAGTACACTTACTGATCCAAGGGAAAGGGCTTAATGTCTTCTACTACCTGGCTAAATATATATAAATTAATCCACATGAGTATGCAGTTCTCTTAAGGAATCCTAAAATAAATTAATATTCTGGAAAAGGGACCTGATTCTGGATTTGGAGGGCAAAATGAGAAAAGACACAGCCAATCCACCATATACTTGCTATGGAGATAGAGGCCCCAAACATGTTAGTGATTTACCCAGAGTCACAGAGCTACTTATTGGCAAGCTGGTATTCAAACTCAAGACTCCTGACTGTTGTATATTAACTGACTGACTTTAAATAAAAGTTGGCAGCATTTAGTAATTACTGAGAAAAGCTCAGAAATATTGTCTTTCACTCTCCCTCCTTTTTTTGGTCACAGTGAATGGAACGGTGTTGAAATAGTCTTAAATGAAGAACACATTTTACTTAATTTTCTCCTTTTGGGCAAGGGAGACTTAGCTTTCATGGCTCCTGGGAATGAAAGAGACAACAGGAGTGGTATTTCTTCTTACTTTACTCATTCTTCCCTAGTAATCCACCCCCTTCTAAGAGAATAACATTGCCTCATAGAGACCAGGTGTGTATTTCTTTCCAGTTCCAAAGAAGCACAGAGATAAGAGGTTTATGCAAAAGGAATTTCTGCCATAATATATCCTGACACTTATCTCATGGCATAAATACATTTGGAAAAGAAGGATTCAGTGGGTTCCCTTACCTGTAGTCAGGAGATTTCTAAGGCTTCTAAAATGAAAGAGGTAATGATTAAGAATACAAAACTTTGTGTAAGTATATATGCATACATGTAAATATCAAGTCTTCTTGGAGACAGTGAGTTTCTGGTTTTTAAAATTGTAAGACGTATTTCCACAAATTTATTTTGCAGACCTTTTCAGAGGCAATTAGATTTAATGTGGACTATGGAGTTTTTGAAGTAGTTAACAATGCTCCACAACTTCTGGAAAAGCAACTGAAAAAAATTCTCTTCAACCAGCAACCTCGAAATCCCATCTATGATGTTGTAAGAAAAGGAAGGAGTGATATTAAACCTGTTCAAGTGAATTCCCCTTATGAAGATGAGACCATTAGTGTCAACTACAATATCATGGTAAGAAAGTATATTTGAGTTTATATCTTGCTAGGTAGATAAAGCATTAAGTGAGATTAATATCAGGTTCCTTGGGCTTCCCTTTCTGAAGTGTAACTGTATCTATTAAATTTTATTGTACTTGTACAAAGTATTTGTTAGTTACTGTATAATCTTATTCATATCAAATGGCCAGTTTAGTCTAGCAGTTTGTTGATATTTGATTATCAATATGAGAAGGTTCATGTAATTTACTTTGAATATTTAGAAAATAAGTTTAATTTGGGGCAGTATAAATATATGTATGCTTTACAGTTTAGATGCATTCTAGAAAGTGTGGGTATATAGGCGTACCTTGGAGATATTGCACGTTTGGCTCCAGACCACCACAACAAAGTGAATATCATGATAAAGCAAGTCATACAATTATTTTGGTTTCCCAGTGCATATAAAAATTATGTTTGCACTACACTGTAGTCTTTATTAAGTGTATCATGGCATTGTGTCTTAAAAAACAATGTACATACCTTAATTTAAAAAATACTTCACCACTAAAAAACACTAACCATCATCTGAGCCTTCAGCAAGTCATAGTAAACAAATGTAATAATAATGAACATGATTGAAATATTGCAAGAATTACCAAAATGTGACACAGAAACATGAAGTGAGCAAATACTGTGGGAAGAATGGTGCTGATAGACTCGCCTGCCACAGGGGTGCCACTAACCTTCAGTTTGTAAAAAACACAGTATCCGTGAGGCACAATTAAAGCAAAGCACAATAAAACAAGTTATGCCTGTGCAGTGAATTTATTTCATTTGAGTTCTATCCTATCAAGCATTTGGGAATTGAGATTTCTGTCTTTTAATTATTAGTTTCAGGTATACAACACAGTGATTTGATGTTTTTATACATTGTGAAATGAAAACCACAATAAGTCTAGTTACCATCTGTCACTATACAAAGTTATTACAATATTATTAAGTATGTTCCCTATGCTATACTTTGCATCCCTGAGACTTATTTTATAATTGGAAGTTTGTACGGCTTAATTCCCTTTACCTATTTTGCCCTTTCCCCCACCCCCAGAGGTGGAATTGCTGGATCATATGGTAGTTCTAGTTTTAATTCTTTGAGGAAACTCCATCCTGTTTTCCATAGTAGTTGTACCAATTTACAGTGCACGAGAGTTCCTTTTTCTCCACATCCTCGCCAACACTTTATTTGTTGTCTTTTTTGATAATAGCCATTCTGACAGGTGTGAGGTGATATCTCATTGTGGTTTTGATTTGCATTTCCCATCCAGTTAGTGATCTTGAGCATCTTTTCATGTACCTGTTGGACATCTGTATGTCCTCTCTGGAAAAATGTCTATTAAGGTCCTTAGCCAATTTTTAAAATTGGATTTTTTTTTTGTTGTTGTTGTTGAGTTGTATGAATTCTTCATATAATTTGGATATTAATCCCTTATCAGATGTATCATTTGCAGATATCTTCTCTCATTCAGTAAGTGGCCTTTTTGCTTTGTTGATGGTTTCTTTTGCTGTGCAAAACTTTTTAGTTTGATGTAGTCCCATTTGTTTACTTTTGCTTTTGCTGCCCTTGCCTGAGGTGACAGATCCAAAAAAAAAAAAAAAATATTGCTAAGACCAGTTTCAGAGAGCATATTGCTTATGTTTTCTTTTAGGAGTTTTATGCTTTCGGGTCTTACATTTAAGTCCTTAATCCATTTTGAGTTTATTTTTGTATATGGTGTAAGAAAGTGGTCTAGTTTCATTCTTTTGCATATAGTTGTCCAGTTTTCTCAACACCATTTATTGAAGCGACTGTCTTTTCCCCATGGTATAGTCTTGCCTCCTTTGTCATGGATTAATTGACCACATAAGTATGGGTTTATTTTTGGGCTCCCTATTCTGTTCCATTGATCTATATGTTTGTTTTTGTGACAATACCATCCTGTTTTGATTACTGTAGCTTTGTAGTATAGTTTGAAATCAGGGAATGTAATACCTCCTGCTTTGTTCTTCTTTTTTTTTTAATTTATTTATTTTATTATTTTATTTTATTTATTTGTCTTTTCTGGCTGCATTGGGTCTTTGTTGCTGTGCACGGGTTTTTCTCTGGTTGTGGCAAGTGGGGAATACTCTTCGTTGTGGTTCGTGGGCTTCTCATTCTGGTGGCTTCTCTTGTTGTGGAGCACGGGCTCTAGGCACGTGGCCTTCAGTAGTTGTGGCTCGCAGGCTCTAGAGTGCAGGTTCAGTAGTTGTGGCACACAGGCTTAGTTGCTCCGCGGCATGTGGGATCTTCCTGGACCAGGGATCGAACCTGTGTCCCCTGCACTGACAGGCGGATTCTCAACCACTGCACCACAAGGGAAGCCCTGTTCTTCTTTCTTAAGATTGCTTTGGATATTTGGGGTCTTTTGTGGTTTCATACAAATTATAGGATTATTCTAGTTCTAGGGAAAATGCCATGGGTGTTTTGCTAGGGATTACTTTGAATCTATAGAATGCTTTGGGTAGTATGTACGTGTTAACAATATTAATTCTTCCCATCCACAGGCGTGGTATATCTTTCCATTTATTTGTTCATCTTTAATTTCTTTCATCAATATCTTATAGTTTTCAGAGTACAGGTCTTTCACCTCCTTAGTTAAATTTATTCCTATGTATTTTATTCTTTTTGATGCTGTTGTAAATGTGATTGTTTTCTTAACTTTTCTTTCTGGTAGTTCATTATTAGAGTATAGAAATGCAACATATTTCTGTATATTAATTTTGTACCCTGCAACTTTACTGAATTTATTTGTTCTAATAATTTTTGGCAGAGTCTTTAGGGTATTCTATATATAGTATCATGTCATCTGCAAATAGTGACCGTTTTACTTCTTTTTTTCCAGTTTGGGTGTCTTTTATTTCTTTTTCTTGTCTGGTTGCTGTCACTAGGAGTTCCAATATTATGTTGAATAAAAGTGGCAAGAGTGAGTATCCTTGTCTTGTTCCTGATCTTAGAGGAAGAATTTTCAACATTGAGTATGATGTTAGCTGTGGGTTTGTCACATGGCCTTTATTATGTTAAGGTATGTTCCCTCTGTGCCCACTTTGTTGAGAGTTTTTTTTTTTAATCGTAAATCGATGTTGAATTTTGTCAAATGCTTTTTCTGCATCTATTGAGATGATCATATGATTTTTATTCATTTGTTAATATGGTATATCACATTGATTTGTCAATATTGAACCATCCTTACATCCCTGGGATAAATCCCACTTGATCTGATTTATGATTCTTTTAATGTGTTATTGAATTCACCCTCTGTGTTTTATTGGGGATTTTTGCATCTTTGTTCATCAGGTATATTGGCCTGTAATTTTCTTTTTCTTTTCTTTTTTTTTTTGTAGTGTCTTTGATTTTGGTATCAGGGTAATGCTGGCCTTGTTGGATGAGTTTGGAAGTGTTCCTTCCTCTTCAATTTTTTGGAATAGTTTGAGGATAGGTGTTAACTCTTTTTAAAATGGTTGGTAGAATTCCCCTGTGAAGGCTTCTGGTCTTTGACTTTTGTTTGTTGGGAGGTATTTTTTTATTATTATTGCTAATTCAATTTCATTATTGGTAATTTGTCTGTTAAGATTTTCTATTTCTTCATGATGGAGTCTTAGAAGATTGTATATTTTTAAGAATTTATCCATCTCTTCTAGGTTGTCCAGCTTATTGACAAATAATTGTACTAGTCTCTTATGATTCTTTGTATTTCTGTGATATTTGTTGTAACTTCTCTTTCATTTCTGATTTTATTTATTTGGGATCTCTCTTATTTCTTGATGAGTCTGGGTAAAGTTTATCAATTTTGTTTACCTTTTCAAAGAACTAGCTCTTCATTGATCTTTTCTTTTTTTAAGTCTCTATTTCATGTATTCCTGCTCTGATATTTATTATTTTCTTCCTTGTACTAACTTTGGGCTTCGTTTTTCTTCTTTTTCTAGTTCCTTTAGCTGTAAAGATACATTGCTTATTTGAGATTTTTCTTATTTCTTGAGGAAGGCCTGTATCACCATGAACTTCCCTCTTAGAACTGCTTTTGCTATGTCCCATAGACTTTGGAAAGTTGTGTTTTCATTTTCATTTGTTTCAAGGTATTTTTTATTTCCTCTTTGATTTCTTCACTGATCCACTGGTGGTTTAGTAGCATGTTATTTGGTCCCTCCATGTTTGTGTCTTTTCCAGTTTTCTTCTTGTACTTGATGTCTAGTTTCATACCGTTGTGGTCAGAAAAGATGATTGATGTGATTTCAGTCTCTTAAATTTATTGAGAATTGTTTTGTGGCCTAACATGTGAGCTATCCTGAGTAATGTTCCATGTGTACTTGAAAAAAAATGTGTATTATGAAATTTTTGGGTGGAATGTTCTGTATCTGTCTGTTAGGTGTATCAGGTCTACTGTGTCATTTAAAGCCGATGTTTTCTTACTGATTTTCTGTCTGGATGATCTGTCTGTTGATGTATGTTGGGCACTAAATTCCCCTACTATTATTGTGTTACTGTCTATTTCTCCTTTTGTGTGTGTCAATATTTGCTTTATATACTTAGATGCTCCTATGTTGGTGCTTAAATATTTATGAATGTTATATCCTTTTCTTGGATTGACCCTTTTTATCATTATGTAATGCCTTCCTTTGTCTTTTGTTGCAGTGTTTGTTTTAAAGTCTATTTTAGGCATGTGCAGTCAGTAAGAGGTGGGCAGAGGATGCGGGAGATGTGCGTGGCTGTGTTTCGCTGGCCCAGAAGGGGAACTGCATGCTTGAGGTGACCAGGGACTGAGCATTTCAGATCTGCTTGGTAAACCTGGTGCATCACCATGCTGGCCACAAGACTTGTGTGTCTCCAGACACTACCTTCCAGGGTTTTCCGCCAAGGTTTCACCAGGGCCTCCCCTGTTGTGAAGAATTCCATCACAAAGAATCAGTGGCTCTTAACACCCAGCAGGGAATATGCCACCAAGACAAGAATTGGAATTCGGCATGGGAAAACTAGCCAAGAACTCAAGGAGACAGCTTTGGAACAATCATTGGAAAAAATATTTTAAATTGATCAGATGGAAAGATGGTTTATTGCTGCAGTTGGTCTTGGAGCTTTGTGCTACTATGGCTTGGGAATGCCAATGTCTAATGAGATTGGAGCTATTGAAAAAGCTGTAATTTGGCCTCAGTATGTGAAGGATAGAATTCATTCCATCTACATGTACTTAGCAGGAAGTATTGGCATAACAGCTTTGTCTTCCCTGGCTGTGAGCAGAACTCCTGCTCTCATGAACTTCATGATGAGAGGCTGTTGGGTGACAGCTGGTGCAACATTTGCATGCATGATTGAAGCTGGAATGCTGGTACGGAGCCCAGGCCCAAAGCGTCTTGCTTGGTTACTACATTCTGGTGTGATGGGTGCAGTGGTGGCTCTTCTGATGATGTTAGGGGGGCCTCTTCTTGTCAGAGCTGTATGGTACATGGCTGGCATTGTGGGAGGCCTCTCCACCATGGCCATGTGTGTGCCCAGTGAGAAGTTTGTGAACATGGGAGCACCCCTGGGTGTGGGCCAGGGTGTTGTCTTTGTGTCCTCACTAGGATCTGTGTTTCTTCCACCTACCACTGTGGCTGGTGCCACTCTGTACCCAGTGGCAATTTATGGTGGATTAGTTCTTTTCAGCACGTTTCTCCTGTATGATACACAGAAAGTAATGAAGCATGCAGAAGTAGTACCAGTATATGGAGTTAAAAAATACGATCCCATCAATTCGATGTTGGGAATCTACATGGACATTTTAAACATATTTATGCAAGTTGCCAGTATTCTAGCAACTGGAGGCAACAGAAAGAAGTGAAGTGACTCAGCTTCTGACTTCCTTAATACATCAGATATCTGGCTTGTCTAATAGGGGCAGATATTCTTTAAATAGTTTGTGCAAGCAGCTTTCATGGACGTTTAGAAGATAAGAACTTGTCAACATGTTTCAAGTGTTCCAGTAATGTGATGCTTCAGGTCTGCTTTTTCTTCTGGAGAATAAACTCAGTAGTTCTCTTCCAAATAGCACACACATTTTCAATTCTCATGTTTGAGTAATTCTAAAATGTTCTAATGAATGTGAAAACCAAGTTCTGTGCTGCAGGAATTTAAGTATTTTATCTATTATTAAATTTATTTGGTTAAGTGAAATTTAGCGAACTGTGTACCTGCATTTTTCATTTGGAATGTAGAATATTAACAAGTAATGTCATAAGCGATATAGGGGTTTGGTAAAGGGACCAGAGAGAAGTAAAGGGACACCTGCAGTCTTTCTTTGATACTTAGAACTTAACAGTCGTGTAATTGTGGTGAGCCAGTGAAGGGGTCTGGATGTTTGGAAACAAGTCATGGCTGTACATCTGCTGAACTTGTCAGAAGTGTTGAGCAGAAAACAAAGACATAGGCGATCCTCCAGGCTCTCCTTACAGTATAGATGTGATCATATTTGGCTTTTCATTGTTCGACACTGTCAGGAGAGTCCACAGTGCTAATCATATGGAGAATTCCTGTTATATATATTATGTGTGTGTGTAAGCCTTACTTTTGAGTTGTCTAGAACAAAATATCCTTAAAACATTCAGGAAAAAATATTCAAAGCATGAAAATTGTTGCATTTTTAAGTATACAAACAACATATGCATAATTGCTGAATGTTTTTGCAAATTTATTGAAATGTTTAAAGGAATACATGCTTGCCTTTCTCATCTCTTCCGGCTTTAAAGCTTTTATCAGAGAAGCCTGTTTGTGGTTTACACTTGAGACTATGAAAGCAGTTTTCCCCCTCAGATTTGGTTTCTTGCATTCCCTCTCAGAGGAATCACTAAAAAAAGGAAGGCAAAGCAAGGCTTCTTTCATGAACCAGATCAATCAAAAATGCAATGGAGGAAATGCTTCATTAGAGTTTCCCCTAGCAGAATTTTTCTTCTCTCCTCCACAGACCATTATTTAACTCTCCTGTGCCATTTGTAAATTTTTTGATACCGAAGAGTTATTTTTGGACATTCTTATGAATGAAATAAGTGTATGATTATTGAGAGAGTTGGTGTTTTGACAAATATTTATTACAGTAATCCATAAATAACTATTCTAACCACTTCAAGTTACATAGGGTGCTTATTTCTGAAATAATAAAGGTTCTGGCCAGATTAAAAAAAATAAAGTCTATTTTATCTGATATGAGTATTGTTATCCCAGCTTTCTTTCGGTTTCCATTTGTATGGAATATCTTTTCCATCCTTTAACTTTCCGTCTGTGTGTGTCTTTAGATCTGAAGTGAATCTCCTGTAGGCAGCACATAGATGGGTCTTGTTTTCTTATCCATTCAGCCACCCCATGTCTTTTGATTGGAGCATGTAGTCTGTTTACATTTAAAGTTATTATTGATAGGTATGTACTTATTAATTTTTTTCTGGTTCTTTTTGTAGTTCTTCTTTGTTCCTTTCTTCTCTTTTGCTCTCTTCCTTTGGGACGTGATGGCTTTCTTTGATGTTATGCTTGGGTTCTTTTATCTTTATTTTTTGTGTGCTTATCATAGGTTTTTGTTTGTGATTCCCATGAGGTTCATGAATATAACCTATATATACATGGCAGTTTATTTTAAGTTGACAGTTGCTTAAGTTCAAATGCATTCTAAAAGCATCATTGGGCTTCCCTGGTGGTGCAGTGGTTGAGAGTCCGCCTGCCGATGCAGGGGACACGGGTTCGTGCCCTGGTCCAGGAAGATCCCACATGCCGCGGAGCGGCTGGGCCCATGAGCCATGGCCGCTGAGCCTGAGTGTCTGGAGCCTGTACTTCACAGTGGGAGAGGCCACAATAGTGAGAGGCCCATGTACCACAAAAAAAATAAATAAATAAAAATAAAATAAAAGCATCATATTGTTACTACTCCCCCATGTTTTATGTTTTTGACATCATATTTTATACCTTTTTATTTTATTGTAGTTATAGTTGATTTTACTACTTTTGTCTTTTAGGCATCATACTAGCTTTTTAAGTAGCTGATATTGCCTTTACTCTATATAATTTTTGCCTTTACCAATGTAATTTTTTTCTTTCAAATATTTTCTTATCTCTATTTATGGCCTTTTCTTTTCCACTTAAAGAAGATCCTTTAACATTTCTCATAAGGGTGGTTTAGAAGTGATGAACTCCTTTATCTTTTGCTTCTCTTAGAAACTCTTTATCTCTCCTTTAATTCTGAACGATAATCTTGCCAAGTAGAGCATTCGTGGTTGTAAGTTTTTATTTTTCAGCCCTTTAATATATTATGCCACTCTCTTCTGGCCTGAAAAGGTACTGCTGAAAAATAAGCTTGTAGTCTTATGGAAGTTCCCTCGTATGTGACTAGTTATTTTTCTCTTGCTGCCTTTAAAATTCTTCCTTTATCTTTAATTTTGCCGTTTTAATTATGGTATGTTTTGGTGTGGATCTCTTTGGGTTCATCTTCTTTGGGACTCTGTGTGCTTCCTGGTTCTCAATATCTATGTCCTTCTCCAGGTTAGGGAAGTTTTCAGCCATTATTTCTTCAAATAAGCTTTTGCCCCTTTCTCTCTCTCTCTTCCTTCTGAGTCATCTACAAATTTTAGTATGCCTGATGTTGTCTCAGAGGTCCCATAAACTATCCTCATTTTTTAAAAAAAACTTTTTTCTCTTCTGATTGGGTGATATCCACCTTTCTGTCTTCCAGATCGCTGATCTCTTCTTCCATATCATCTATTTTGCTATCCATCCCCTCTAGTATATTTTTCATTTCAGTTATTGTATACTTCAGCTCTGATTGGTTCTTTCTTATATTTTCTGACTCTGTTGAAGTTCTCAGTGTGTTTCTCCTTTCTTCTCCCAAGTTCAGTGAGCACCTTTATTATTATTACTTTGAACTATTTATAAGGTACCTTTCTTATCTCCATTTTGTTAAGCTTTTTTTTTTTCCTGAAGTTTTAGCTTGTTCTCTTTTTTTGGAACATATTCCTCTGTCTCCTCTGTTTGACTTTCTATATTTTTTTAAATTTAATTTTATTTATTTTTTTATACAGCAGGTTCTTATTAGTCATCAATTTTATACACATCAGTGTGTACATGTCAATCCCAATCACCCAATTCAGCACACCACCACCACCACCCCCTGCCACTTTCCCCCATTGGTTTCCATACGTTTGTTCTCTACATCTGTGTCTCAGTTTCTGCCCTGCAAACCGGTTCATCTGTACCATTTTTCTAGGTTCCACATATATACCTTAATATATGAAATTTGTTTTTCTCTTTCTGACTTACTTCACTCTGTACGACAGTCTCTAGATCCATCCCCATCTCAACAAATGACCCAATTTTGTTCCTTTTTATGGCTGAGTAATATTCCATTTTATATATGTACCACATCTTCTTTATCCATTCGTCTGTCGATGGGCATTTAGGTTGCTTCCATGACCTGCCTATTGTAAATGGTGCTACAATGAACATTGGGGTGCATGTGTATTTTTTGAATTATGGTTTTCTCAGGGTATATGCCCAGTAGTGGGATTGCTGGATCATATGGTAATTCTATTTTTACTTTTTTAAGGAACCCTCATACTGTTCTCCATAGTGGCTGTATCAATTTACATTCCCACCAACAGTACAAGAGGGTTCCCTTTCTCCACACCCTATCCAGCATATGTTGTTTGTAGATTTTCTGAAGATGCCCATTCTAACTGGTGTGAGGTGGTACCTCATTGTAGTTTTGATTTCCATTTCTCCAGTAGTGATATTGAGTAGCTTTTCATGTGCTACTTGGCCATCTGTATGTCTTCTTTTGAGAAATGTCTGTTTAGGTCTTCTGCCCATTTTTGGATTGGGTTCTTTGTTTTTTTAATATTGAGTTGCATGAGCTGTTTATATATTTTGGAGATTAATCCTTTGTTGATTCGTTTGCAGATATTTTCTCCCATTCTGAGGGTTGTCTTTTCATCTTGTTTATGATTTCCTTTGCTGTGCAAAAGCTTTGAAGTTTCATTAGGTCCCATTTATCTTTGTTTTTATTTCCATTACTTTAGGAGGTAGATCAAAAAAGGTCTTGCTGTGATTCATGTCAAAGAGTGTTCTTCCTATGTTTTCCTCTAAGAGTTTTATAGTGTCCGGTCTTACATTTAGGGCTCTAATACATTTTGAGTTTATTTTTGTGTATGGTGTGAGGGAGTGTTCTAATTTCATTCTTTTACATGTAGCTGTCCAGTTTTCCCAGCACCATTTATTGAAGAGACTGTCTTTTCTCCATTGTATATCCTTGCCTCCTTTGTCATAGACTAGTTGACCATAGGTGTGTGGGTTTATCTGTGGCCTTTCTATCTTCTTCCATTCATCTATGTTTCTGTTTTTGTGCCAGTACCATATTGTCTTCATTACTGTAGCTTTGTAGTATAGTCTGAAGTCAGGGAGTCTGATTCTTCCAGCTCTGTTCTTTTCCCTCAAGACTGCTTTGGCTTTTTGGGATCTTTTGTGTCTCCATACAAATTTTAAGATTTTTTGTTCTAGTTCTGTAAAAAACGCCATTGGTAATTTGATAGGGATTGCATTGAATCTGTAGATTGCGTTGGGTAGTATAGTCATTTTCACAATGTTGATTCTTCCAATCCAAGAACATGGTATATCTCTCCATCTATTGGTATCATCATTAATTTCTTTCATCAGTGTCTTATAGTTTTCCGCATACAGGTCTTTTGTCTCCCTAGGTAGATTTATTCCTAGGTATTTTATTCTTTTTGTTGCCATGGTAAATGGGAGTGTTTCCTTAATTCCTCTTTCGAATTTTTTATCATTAGTGTAAAAGAATGCAAGAGATTTCTCTGAATTAATTTTGTATCCTGAAACTTTACCAAATTCATTGATTAGCTCTAGTAGTTTTCTGGTGGCATCTTTAGGATTCTCTGTGTATAGTATCATGTCATCTGCAAACAGTGACAGTTTTATTCATTCTTTTCCAATTTGTATTCCTTTTATTTCTTTTTCTTCTCTGATTGCCATGGCTAGGACTTCCAAAACTATGTTGAATAATAGTGGTAAGGGTGGACATCCTTGTCTCGTTCCTGATATTAGAGGAAATGCTTTCAGTTTTTCACCATTGAGAATGATGTTTGCTGTGGGTTTGTTGTATATGACCTTTATTATGTTGAGGTAGGTTTCCCTATGCCCACTTTCTGGAGAGTTTTTATCATAAATGGGTATTGAATTTTGTGAAAAGCTTTTTCTGCAAGTATTGAGATGATCATATGGTTTTTCTTCAATTTGTTAATATGGTGTAGCATATTGATTGATTTGCATATATTGAAGAATCCTTGCATCCCTGGGATAAATCCCACTTGATCATGGTTTATGATCCTTTTAATGTCTTGTTGGATTCTGTTTGCTAGTATTTTGTTGAGGATTTTTGCATCTATATTCATCAGTGATATTGGTCTGTAATTTTCTTTTTTGTAGTATCTTTGTCTGGTTTTGGTATCAGAGTGATGGTGGCCTCATAGAATGAGCTTGGGAGTGTTCTTTCCTCTGCAATTTTTTGGAATAGTTTGAGTAGGATGGGTGTTAGCTCTTCTCTAAATGTTTGATAGAATTCACCTGTGAAGCCCTCTGGTCCTGGACTTTTGTTTGTTGGAAATTTTTTTTTTTTTTTTTTGCGGTACGCTGGCATCTCACTGCCGTGGCCTCTCCCGTTGTGGAGCACAGGCTCTGGATAAGCAGGCTCAGCGGCCAGGGCTCACGGGCCCAGTTGCTCCATGGCATGTGGGATCTTCCCGGACCGGGGCACAAATCCGTGTCCCCTGCATTGGCAGGCGGACTGTCAACCACTGCGCCACCAGGGAAGTCCCTGCTGGAAGATTTTTAATCACAGTTTCAATTTCATTACTTGTGATTGGTCTGTTCATATTTTCTGTTTCTTCCTGGTTCAGTCTTGGAAGGTTATACCTTTCTAAGAATTTGTCCATTTCTTCCAGGTTGTCCATTTTATTGGCACAGAGTTGACTGTGGTAGTGTCTTAGGATGCTTTGTATTTCTGCGGTGTGTGTTGTAACTACTCCTTTTTCATTTCTGATTTTATTGATTTGAGTCCTCTCCCTCTTTTTCTTGAGGAGTCTGGCTAATGGTTTATCAATTTTGTTTATCTTCTCAAAGAACCAGCTTTTAGTTTTATTTCTATTTGCTATATTGTTTTCTTTGTTTGTATTTCATTTATTTTTGCTCTATCTTTGATTTCTTTCCTTCTGCTAACTTTGGGTTTTGTTTGTTCTTCTTTCTCTAGTTCCTTTAGGTATAAGGTTAGATTGTTTATTTGAGATTTTTCTTGTTTCTTGAGGTAGGCTTGTATAGCTATAAACTTCCCTCTTAGAACTGCTTTTGCTACATCCCATAGGTTTTGGATCATCATGTTTTCATTGTCATTTGTCTGTAGGTATTTTTTGATTTCCTCTTTGATTTCTTCAGTGATCACTTGGTTATTTAGTAACGTATAGCCTCCATGTGTTTGTGTTTTTTACATTTTTTCCCCTGTAATTCATTTCTAGTCTCATAGTGTTGTTTGTGGTCAGAAAAGATGCTTGATATGATTTCAATTTTCTTAAATTTACTGACACTTGATTTGTGACCCAAGATATGATCTATCTAGGAGAATGTTCCATGCACACCTGAGAAGAAAGTGTAATCTGCTGTTTTTGGATGGAATGTCCAATAAATATCAATTAAATCTATCTTGTCTATTGTGTCATTTAAAGCTTCTGTTTTCTTATTTATTTTCATTTTGGATGATCTGTCCATTGGTGTAAGTGAGGTTTTAAAGTCCCCCACGATTATTGTGTTTCTGTCGATTTCCTCTTTTATAGCTGTTAGCAGTTGCCTTATGTTGAGGTGCTCCTATGTTGGATGCATATATATTTATAATTGTTATATCTTCTTCTTGGATCGATCCGCTGATCATTGTGTAGTGTCCTTCCTTGTCTCTTGTAACATTCTTTATTTTAAAGTCTATTTTTTCTGATACGAGTATTGCTACTCCAGCTTTCTCTTAATTTCCATTTGCATGGAATATCTTTTTCCATCCCCTCACTTTCAATCTGTATGTGTCCCTAGGTCTGAAGTGGGTCTCTCGTGGACAGCAAACATATGGGTCTTGCTTTTGTATCCATTCAGCAAGCCTGTGTCTTTTGGTTGGAGCATTTAATCCATTCAAGTTTAAGGTAATTATTGATATGTATGTTCCTATGACCATTTTCCTAATTGTTTTGGGTTTGTTTTTGTAGGTCCTTTTATTCTCCTGTGTTTCTCACTTAGAGAAGTTCCTTTAGCATTTGTTGTAGAGCTGGTTTGGTGGTGCTGAATTCTCTTAACTTTTGCTTGTCAGTAAAGCTTTTGATTTCTCCATCGAATCTGAATGAGATCCTTGCCGGGTAGAGTAATCTTGGTTGTAGGTTCTTCCCTTTCATCGTTTTAAATGTATCATGCCACTCCCTTCTGGCTTCTAGAGTTTCTGCTGAGAAATCAGCCATTAACTTTATGGGATTTCCCTTGTATGTTATTTGTCATTTTTCCCTCGCTGCTTTCAATAATTTTTCTTTGTCTTTAATTTTTGCCAATTTGATTAGTATGTGTTTCGGTGTGTTTCTCCTTGGGTTTATCCTGTATGGGACTCTCTGTGCTTCCTGAACTTGGGTGGCTATTTCCTTTCCCATGTTAGGGAAGTTTTCGACTATAATCTCTTCAAATATTTTCTCTGGTCCTTTGTCTCTCTCTTCTCCTTCTGGGACCCCTATAATGCGAATGTTGTTGCATTTAATGTTGTCCCAGAGGTCTCTTAGGCTGTCTTCATTTCTTTTCATTCTTTTTTCTTTATTCTGTTCCACAGCAGTGAATTCCACCAGTCTCTCTTCCAGGTCACTTATCCGTTCTTCTGCCTTAGTTATTCTGCTATTGTTTCATTCTAGTGTATTTTTCATTTCAGTTATTCTACTGTTCATCTCTGTTTGTTTGTTCTTTAATTCTTCTAGGTCTTTGTTAAACATTTCTTGCATCTTCTTGATCTTTGCCTCCCTTCTTTTTCTGAGGTCCTGGATCATCTTCACTATCATTATTCTGAATTCTTTTTCTGGAAGGTTGCCTATCTCCACTTCATTGAGTTGTTTTTCTGGAGCTTTATCTTGTTCCTTCATCTGGTACATAGCCCTCTGCCTTTTCTTCCTTTCTATCTTTCTGGGAATGTGGTTTTTGTTCCACAGGCTGCAGGACTGTAGTTCTTCTTGCTTTTGCTGTCTGCCCTCTGGTGGATGAGACTATCTAAGAGGCTTGTGCAAGCTTCCTGACTGGGGGGACTGGTGATAGGTAGAGCTGGGTATTGCTCTGGTGGGCAGAGCTCAGTAAAACTTTAATCTGCTTGACTGCTGATGGCTGGGGCTGGGTTCCCTGCCTGTTGTTTGTTTGGCCTGAGGCAACCCCACACTGGAACCTACCTGGGCTCTTTGGTGGGGTTGATGGCAGACTCTGGGAGAGCTCACACCTAGGAGTACTTCCCAGAACCTCTGCTGCCAGTTTCCTTGTCCTCACGGTGAGCCACAGCCACCCTCCACCTGTGCAGGAGATCCTCCAACACTAGCAGGTAGGTCTGGTTCAGTCTCCCCTGGGGTCACTGCTCCTTCCCCTGGGTCCCGATTTGTACACTACTTTGTGTGTGTCCTCCAGAGTGGAGTGCCTGTTTCCCCCAGTCCTGTCGAAGTCCTGCAGTCAAATCCCGCTAGCCTTCAATGTCTGATTCTCTAGGTCCTGTTGCCGGACCCCCAGGTTGGGAAGCCTGACATGAGGCTCTGAACCTCCACTCCAGTGGGTGAACTTCTGTGGGATTAGTGTTCTGCAGTCTGTGTGTCGCCCACCCAGCAGTTATGAGATTTGATTTTACTGTGATTGCCCCCCTGCCCCCGTCTCATTGTGGCTTCTCCTTTGTCTTTGGATGTGGGGTATCTTTTTTGGTGAGTTCCAGTGTCTTCCTGCTGATGATTGTTCAGCAGCTAGTTGTGATTCTGGTGTTCTCGCAAGATGGAGTGAGAGCATGTCCTTCTACTCTGCCATCTTGGTTCAGTGACTTTCTGTATTTGATTCTGTGAATCAGGCCAAACAGCTACCTCTCCTGATGTTGAAGATGTGGCCTTGTGTAGGAGCATTCCTTGTGTAACGTGCTTGTGCTAGGAAGCTTTGGAATGCCAGCTGGAGCTGGAGAGGATGTGGACTGGGATGGGGGGGGTGTCCCCAGGGCATACAGCATCGGGGCTCCCTTGGTAGGATGGTTGGAGTTGGAGTAGGCACATGCCAGGGTTTCCCCAGATGTGCCTCTCCAGGGCTGCTCTAGCAAGATAACTGTAGCTGGAGTGGGTGCAGGTTGAGTATTCCCAGGTTGCACTGCATGGGGTTGAGATTTCTGATCTTGAAATTACATTGTGTGGCTCTGAGTCCCTGGCATTAAATTCTCTCAGCTTCTGAATTTTGTCTCCCTAGCATGATGTATAAGAACTTGGGTTCTAATATTGGCTCTTCAACTTACTAGACTGTGCTTTTATACAAGTCATTTTGATAAGCATCATTTTCCTCATCTGTCAAATGATGCCTTCAATACCTACTACTTAGGTTTGTTGTGTGAATCAAATGAAAATAATAATGTGTAACAATACTTTTTTCTCTTGATTTAAAACGTCTGATGGACATTTTAAGCTAACGTATATCTAATACTTAAAACATAGCTCTTCTCCAGCCTGGAAAGTCTTCAATTCTTCTCTTACTGAATTCAGATATACTTCTGTCTTTCTTGTTTAATTTCATCAAATTAAATGTATTAATAATAATAACAGTATTTATAAATATTGTTTATAAATACAAAAATAAAAATAGTAATAACAACTATGTTATAGCATTGTTTTGAATTTAAAACAAGGAAATCTATTATGGACAGTTTAGCACTGTATAAACATTTAGTTAAAAACTTTTTTCCCTAGTTGGGACAGTGATATTTATTGGTTTATTCAGTTTCTTCAGTGAACAGAAATTTTTTATTTCATGGAAGTCTTTATAAACTATTTCTTTATTGTTAAAAACTGTTTATTAGGAGCTTCTTATTTTTTTATTGAGGTACAGTTGACATAGAACATTATATTAATTTCAGGTGTACAACATAATGATTCAATATCGGTGTACAAGGAGCTTCTTAACTTGAGTTATGTATTTTGACACAGTCTCTCAGAAAGATATAAAAGGTGATCTTACTCGATATATTTGAGGTAGACTGTGATTCATTAAATATACATACTGTAAACAACAGGGCAACAATTTAAAAATATTTTAAACAGGTATAAATCATATAATAATAGTGGAGACAAAAAGGAATAAGAAAGTACTCAAACCAAAAACAGGCAGAAAATGAGGAAAAAAGAAATAAAAGATATACAGAACAAGCAGAAAACAAGATGGTAGATTTTGAGCAAACCACATCAGTAATTAGCAGCACCTTAATCATATACATAAATAATTACATTAAATTTAAATGGCTTACAGACCCCAATTAAGAGTCAGATGGGTTAAAAAAAAGACCCACCACTATTTTCTGTCTATAAGAACATCACCTTAAATATAATACAAAATTTTGTTGTAAGTAAAAGAATGCAAAAAGCTATACCATACAATTACTAATTGAAAGAAAGCTGGATAGACTGTATTAATATCAGAGTAGACTTCAGAAGAAGGCATCTTGCTATGGATATAAAGAGACATCACATAGTGATAAAGGGATCAAGTCACCAAGAAAGCATAACAACCCATAATTATGCACCTTACAAAAGACCTTCAGAATACATGAAATAAAAGCTGATAGCACTGAAAAGAGAAATAGACAATCCATAGTTATAGTTAAAGACTTAAACACTGTTCTCCCAGTAATCCAATAAAAAAAAGACAGAAGATCAGTAAGGATATAGGAAATCTGAACAACACTAGGTATCCAGTCAATCTAATTGATGTTTCTAGAATAATTCACCTCACAACTGCAGAGTACACAGTC
Organism: Leucopleurus acutus; assembly: GCF_964270905.1. Taxonomy (NCBI): domain Eukaryota; kingdom Metazoa; phylum Chordata; class Mammalia; order Artiodactyla; family Delphinidae; genus Leucopleurus; species Leucopleurus acutus. The sequence goes on along the minus strand of NC_139159.1, from coordinate 47,400,085 downwards.
TTTTTCAAGTACACTTGGAATATTTACCAAAATAGACCAATTCTGGGCTGTAATACAAATTTCAGCAAATTTAAAAGATTTGAAACCGTGCAAAATGAGTTCTCTGACCATAACAAAATTAAACTATAAGTCAGTAACAGAAAGACACCTGAAAAATCCCCAAATATGTAATTAAACAACAGACTTCTAAATAGCCCATAGCTCAAAGAGTAAGTCCCAAGGGAAGTTAGAAATTATGGGGAATTGAATAAAAATTAAAATGCAACATAAAATTTGTGCGATGCAACTAAATAATTCTTTAGAGATAAATTTATAGCATTAAGTGCTTATGTTAGAAAAGACTAAAGATCGCAAATCAATGATCTAAGCTTCTACCTTAGGAAACTAGAAATAGAAAATTAAGCCCAAATTAAATAAATAAATGACATAATCAGTTAAATGGAAAACAGAAAGACAAGAGAGAAAATCAATGAAAATAAAGGCTAGTTCTCTGAAAAAAAATCAATGAAATTGATAAACTTTTAGCCAGAATGATGAGGAAAAAATATGAGAAGAAATAACTGATCAGTATCACAAATGAAAGAGGGGACAGCAGTATGGATACTACAGACATTCAAAGAAGATAAGGGAATACAAACAGCTTTATGTCCATAAACTCAGTAATTAAATGAAATAGACATATTCCTTGAAAGATACAAATTACCAGTGCTAACTCAAAAGGATATATGTAATCTGAATAGTTCTAAATCTATTAAAGAAATTGGATTCATAGTTTAAAATCTTCCTACATCATACTTAATGGTGAGAAACCCAAGTTTTCTCACTAAGATCAGATACAAGGCAAGGATGTCTCCTCCCACCAATCCTTTTCAACATTGTAATGGAAGTCCTTGCTAATGCAGTAAGGCAAGAAAAGGAAATACAAGTTATACAGATTGAGAAGAAAGACATAAAAATGTCTTTGTTCACAGATGACATGATCATCTATATAGAAAATCTGAAAGAATAAACAAAAAAACTCCTGGAATTAATAAGCAATTATAGCAACATTGCAGGATACAAGGTTAACATACAAATGACAATTGCTTTCCTATATACTAACAATGAACAAGTGGAATTTGAAAATAAAACCACAATACCATTTATAATAATAATAACATTTACCATAATAATAAACATAATACCACTAGCATCCCCCCAAATGAAATACTTAGGTATAAATCTAACAAAATATGTACAAGATCTATATGAGAAAAACTATAAAACTCTGATGAATGAAATTAAGGAACCAAATAGAGATATTCTTTGTTCATGGATTGAAAGACTTGATATTGTCAAGATATCAGTTTTTCCCAACTTGATTTATAGATTCAGTGCAATCTCAATTAAAATCCCAGCAAATTTTTTTAATGGATATTAACAAACTGATTCTAAATTTTTTGTAGGGAGCCAAAAGAGTTGGCGGACTGATGCTAACCCAACTTAAAGACTTACTGTAAAGTTACACTAACCAATACAGTGTGGTATCAGTGAAAGAAAACACAAATAGATCAATGGAACAGAATAGAGAGCCCCAAAATAGACTCCCATAAATATAGTCAACTGATCTTTGACAAAGAAGCAAAATTAATACAGTGGAGCAAAACAGTCTTTTTATTTTTAAGTGAAACCAGTCTTATTTCAAAAAACACTCCTTTCAACAAATGGTGCAGCAACAACTGGACATCCAGTGCAAAAGAAATGAATCTAGACACAGACTTGACACCCTTCACAGAAATTAACTCAGAAGTAGATCGTAGTCCTAAATGCAAAACACAAAACTATAAAACTGCTAGATGATAATACAGCAGAAAACCTAGATAACCTTTGGTAAGGTGACTTTTTAGATACAATATCAGAGACATGATCCATGAAAGAAATCATTGTTAAGCTGAATTTCATTAAATTTAAAAATTTCTGCTCTGCATAAGACATTATTATCAAGAGAATTAAAAGACTAGCCAAAGACTTGAAGAAAATATTAGCAAAAGACACATCTGATAGAGGACTGTTATCCAAACTAACAATAAGAAAACAAACAACCTGATTTTAAAATGGGCCAAAGAAGATATAGAAATGGCAAGTATATAAAAGATGGTCCACATTATATGTCATCAGAAAAATGCAAATTAAAACAACAGTAAGATACTAGTACACACCTATTAGAATGGCCAAAATCCAGAACACTGACAACACCAAATGTTAATGAAGATGTGGAGCAACAGGAAATCACATACATTGCTGGTGGAAATGCAAAAGTGGTACAGCCACTTTGGAGGACATTTTGATGGTTTCTTATAAAACTAACATACTCTTAGCATACATTTCAGCAATCATACTCCCTGGTTATTTACCCAAAGGAGTTGAAAATATATGCCCACACAGAAACCTGCATATGGATGTTTATAGTAGCTTTATTCATAATTGTCAAAACTTGGAAGCAAGTAAGATGCCCTTCATTAGATGAGTGGATAACTAAACTGTGTACATCCAGACAATGGGATATTATAGAGTGGTAAGAAGAAATGAGCTTTCAATCTACAAAAAATACATGGAGGGACCTTAAATACGTATTTCTATGTGAAAGAAGCCAATTTGAAAAAGGCTACATACTGTATGATTCCAACTATATAATATTCTGGAAAAGGCACATCTATGTAGACAATGAAAAGATTAGTGGTTTTGTATAAAATGGATAACTGATAAGAACCTGCTGTATAAAAAAATAAATAAAATAAAATTCAAAAAAATACAGAATAAAATCAAGCACATAAAAATATTAAAAAAAAAGATTAGTGATTACTAGGGGTTCCAGGGGCCAGAGATGAATAGGCAGAGCATAGAGGATTTTTAGGGTAGTGAAAATACTCTGTATGATATTACACTGATGGATATATGTCATTATACATTTGTCCAAACCCATAGAACGTACAACACCAAGAGTGAACCCTAAGGTAAACAATGGATTTGGGGTGATTGTGATGTGTCCGTGTAGGTTCATTCTTGGTAAAAAATGTACCATTCTGTGAGTGATGTTCATAAAGGGGGAGGCTATGCATGTGTGGATGCAGGAGATATATAGGAAATCTTTATCTTCTCAGTTTTGTTGTAAACCTAAAACTGCTCCAAAAAAATAAGTCTTGAGGGAAGAAGATTTCCACAAAGAAAACTCTAGGTCCAGATGACTTCACTGGTGAATTCTGTCGAACCTTTAAAGATGAAGTAATACTAAATTTATGAAAACTCTTCCAAAAAAAAACAAAAGAAGAGGGATCAATTTCCAACTCATTCCAGCATTATCCTTATACCAGCACTAGATAAAGAAATTTCAAAGAAAAGAAGAGCTTACAAACGAATATCCCTCATGAACGTAGGCACAAAAAAGTTCAAAAACAGCAAACTGAATCTAGCAATGCAAAAAATACTAATAATGAAGCATATTTTAGAAGAAAACACAAATGTAAATCTTCATGACCTTATATAGGCATTGGTATTTTAGATATCACACCAAAAGCATGAACAACAAAAGAAAAAAACAGATAAAAATATAAAACTTTTATGGTCTAAAGAAAGTGAAAAGACAACCCACAGAATGGGAGAAAATATTTGCCAATCATATATCTGATAAGGACTGTGTATCTAGACTGTGTAAAGAGCTCTTACAACTCAACAGTAAAAGGACTACCCAATTTAAAAATGGACAAAGGATCTGAATAGATATTTCTCCAAAGAAGATGTAAAAATGACCAATACACATATGAAAAGATGCTCAACATTTTTAGTCATAAGAGAAGTGCGTTCAACATTGGGAGGTGAGGTGGAGGAGTTGGAATGAATGGAGAGTGATTGCTAATGGGTATGGGTTTTTTGGAGAGGGTGATGAAAATGTTCTAAATTTGTGGTGATGGTTTCTGAATATACTAAAATCATTGGCTTATACTTTAAATGGATGAGTTGTGTGAAACATAAGCTATATCTCAAAGCTGTTATTAAAAAAAAGTGTTCGCACATACACACATCACAATGAACTATTTCTACTCACCTATTATGATGTACAAAATAAACAACAAATAAATATTGACAATACAAAATGCTAGCCAGGATGCAGAGCATCTAGAACTCTTACATTGTTGAGGCAAATTACATTTGGGAAAACAGTTTGGCAGTTCTTCCTGTTAAACACATACCATACTACCTATCTATCTTATTCCTATATATTACCCCAAGAGAAATAGACAGTTATGTTCACATAAAAACCTGTATGTGAGGGATTCCCCTGGTGGCACAGTGGTTAAGAATCTGCCTGCCAATGCAGGGGACACAGGTTCGAGCCCTGGTCCGGGAAGATCCCACATGCCGTGGAGCAACTAATCCCGTGCGCCACAACTACGGAACCTGAGCTCTAGAGCCTACGAGCCACAACTACTGAGCCCATGTGCCACAACTACTGAAGCCTGGGCGCCTAGAGCCCGTGCTCCGCAACAAGAGAAGCCACTGCAGTGAGAAGTCCGCACACCGCGATGAAGAGTAGCCCCCACTCACCGCAACAAAGACCCAACGCAGCCAAAAATAAATTAATTAATTAAAAACAAAAACCTGTATGTGAATGTCTCTAGTTGTTGTATTATAATCACCAAAAGCTAGAAACAACCCAAATTTCCTTACTGGGAATGGATAAATAAAATGTGGTTCATCAGTACAGTGGAGTATGACTCAGCAATGAAGAGGAATGGACTAGTGATCCATGGAAGAACATAGATCAATCTCACATGCATTATGCTAAATGAAAGAAGCCAGAGTCAAAGGCTACATACTATATTGATTCCATTTATATGACATTCTGGGAAAGGCAAAACTATATAGAGAACCTGTCAGTGGTTGCCAGGGCCTGGGGTTAGAGGGAGTCATTGACTGCAAAGTGTCATGAGGAAGTTTGGAGCTGTTGGAACTATTCTACATCTTGATTGTAGTCATGGTTACATGACTGTATGTAATTGTCAAAACTTGTAGCACTGTGTACTAAAAAGGATGGATTTTACTCTATGTAATTTATACTTCAGTAAATGACTAGACAGAGAATCTAGTCCATTGGCAGATAGCCATGCTTTATTTAGTTGCTCATACATATAAATATAATTTTTATTAATCTAATCCTGGTGACAGTTTAAAGAGCTTGTGTATGGCTAATTGGAAGTAGTTCTAGAATGATTTACCTACCGACAGCCAGTTTCCCCTAACCTTTTGGTTATCTGTTTTTCTTTCTTAACATTTTTTTTAGTTTTAAGGATTAAATAATTTTATTTTAGGTAAATTATTTTTGTGTTTCTTATAGTATTTATTAATTTATCCTTCTATGGTTGGCAGGGTTGTTTTGTATCTTTTTGGTCTTTATATTTTAGTTACTTGAAAACACCTTGAAAGGATTTTTTAGCAGTTTGACTAAAGACTTTTCTTCAATTTTGATTTTATTTTTTTATACTTTTCATTAATTTTTAAGTCAAATAGATGCAAAACATACAAAAAGGAAAGAGTTATAGGTGAACTGTTCATTTGGTAAATATTAGGCAAACTGATTTTGTATGAACTGAGTAGTTCCACGGCCTTGTAGAATTCCTCAAGTGTTTATGTCGATTTTTATGTGCGGTCTGGTGTCTTTCTGTGATACATTGAGTACATTGCTCATGAGAATTCAAGACTCCTGTGTGGTTGGTTGTCAGTGTGTAGCATATGTGGAATCCTTCTTACTCAAGATCCAAATGTCCTTCAGATGTCACTGATAAGCAGTCAACAAGATGCTACTGTTAAGGTGCTGGCTGTTTCCAAAGTTTCTTCTCTTCTTTCAGTACCCAGAAGATAGTCTTTGGTGAAGGCAAGTGGGTGTTTTTGGCTAAACCGGAGGAAACCATTGTTTGCTCAGTTTTCCAGTCCTGGGGAGCCTAATGACTTGGTGCCACATGTCAGCATTGCTGAGCACAGGTGCACCCCCAAGAACATTAGCTTCTCAGATGGTGGCAGCACTGCTGTGTGAGCCTGCGAGTTCCTCAAAGGAGATAGCAGTGGTCTGCCTTGACTCTGATGTTAATATCACAGCAAAATTTTTGCTTTAGCAGACAGTCAGTGGAAGCCACATAGTGCAGACACATTTGCCTCACTGAAATGTGTACTTTATTGGTTGTTTTACTTATTATTAGCATTTGTTTAGTGTCCAAGGTACTGGCATTGATTAGAATTCTGGAAAAAGTGAATATAAGACAAAATAGAAACAATAGTATATAAATGTCTTAGGATGAATAGCAACTTAGTAACTCTTCTGTAAATTCATGTGACCCTCACAACCTCAAGATAAAATCTAAACTCCATAATGTTATTTAAAAGACTACTCATAATCAGGGCCCTGCCTACTTCTCCAGCCTTCCTCCCTCCATCTCTCAAATCTTACCCTGTGATCTATTAAACTTATCTTTATTTCCTTCCTCCTTCCCTCTTCAACCTAGCTAATCATGCTTCCAGTCAATTATAATTTTTAAAAATTTTTATTGGATTATAGTTGATGAACAATGTTGTGTTAGTTTCAGGTATACAGCAAAGTGATTCAGTTATACATACACAAGTATTTTTTTCAAATTCTTTTCTCATATAGGTCATTACAGAGTATTGAGTAGAGTTCCCTGTGCTATACAGTAGGTCCTTATTAGTTATCTATTTTATATATAATAGTAGTGTGTATATGTCAATCCCAATCTCTCAGTTTATCCTTTCCCCCTTCCCTCCATAACCGTAAGACTGTTTCTACATCTATAACTCTATTTCTGTTTTGTAAATAAGTTCATTTGTACCATTTTTTTAGATTCCACATATAAGTGATATCATATATTTGTCCTTCTCTGTCTGTCATATGACAGTCTCTAGGTCCATACATGTGGCTGCAAATGGCATTGTTTCATTCTTTTTTAATGGCTGAGTAATATTCCATTGCATATATGTACCACATCTTCTTTATCTCTTCTTCAGTCAATGGACATTTAGGTTGCTTCCAGTCCTGGATATTGTAAATAATGCTGCAGTGAACATTGGGATGCATGTATCTTTTTGAATTATGGTCTTCTCAGGGTTTATGCCCAGGAGTGGGATCGCTGGATGGCATGGTAGCTCTATTTTTAGTTTGTTAAGGAAACTCCATACTGTTCTCCATAGTGGCTGTACCAATTTGCATTCCCACCAACAGTGTAGAAGGGTTCCCTTTTCTCCACACCCTCCCCAGCATTTACTGTTTGTAGATGTTTTGTTGATGGCTATTCTGACCAGTGTGAGGTGATACCTCACTGTAGTTTTGATTTGCATTTCTCTGATAATTAGTGATGTTCAGCATCTTTTCATGTGCCTTTTTGGCCATCTGTATATCTTCTTCGGAGAAATTTCTATTTAGATGTCCTCCCCATTTTTTGACTGGGATGTTTGTTTTTTGTTATTGAGCTGCAAGAGCTGTTTGTATATTTTGGAGGTTAATGCCGTGTTGGTCACTTAGGTTTGCAAATATTTTCTCCCACTCTGTTGGTTGTCTTTTTGTCTCATTTATGGTTTTCTTTGCTGTGCAAACACTGTTTAAGTTTAATTACGTCCATTTGTTTATTTTTGTTTTTATTTTCATTACTCTAGGAGGTGGATCCAAAAAGATATTTCTGCAATTTATGTCAGAGAGTGTTCTATGTTTTCCTCTAAGAGTTTTATAGTATCGGCCTAACATTTAGGTCTTTAATCCATTTTGAGTTTATTTTTGTGTATGGTGTTAGGGAGTGTTCTAATTTCATCCTTTTACATGTGGCTGTCCAGTTTTCCCAGCACCACTTATTGAAGAACTGTCTTTTCTCCCTTGTGTATTCTTGCCTCCTTTGTCATAGATTAGTTGGCTATAGGTGTGTGGGTTTATCTCTGGACTTTCTATCGTGTTCCATTGATCTATATTTCAGTTTTTGTGCCAGTACCATACTGTTTTGATTACTGTAACTTTATAGTATACTTTGAAGTCAGGCAGCTTGATTTCTCCAGCTCCTTTTTTGTTTCTCAAGCTTGCTTTGGCTCTTTGGGGTCTTTCGTGTTTCCATACAAATTAAAAAAATTTTTGTCCTAGTTCTGTGAAAAATGCCATTGATAGTTTGATAGGGATTGCATTGAATCTGTAGATTGCTTTGGGTAGTATAGTCAGTTTGATAATATTGATTCTTCCAATCCAGGAAAATGGTATATCTCTCCATCTGTTTGTGTCATCTTTGTTTTCTTCCATCAGTGTCTTATAGTCTTCTGAGTCTTTTACCTCCTTAGGTAGGTTTATTCCTAGGTATTTTATTCTTTTTGTTGCACTGGTGAATGGGATTGTTTGCTTAATTTCTCTTTCTGATCTTTCGTTGTTAGTGTACAGGAATGCAAGAGATTTCTGCGCATTAATTTTGTATCCTGAAACTTTACCAAATTCATTGATGAGCTCTAGTTGTTTTCTGGTAGAATCTTTAGGATTTTCTATGTATAGCATCATGTCATCTGCAAACAGTGACGGTTTTACTTCTTTTCAAATTTGGATTCCTTTGATTTCTTTTTCTTCTCTGATTGCCATGGCCAGGACTTCCAAAACTATGTTGAGTAAAAGTGGTGAGAGTGGACATCCTTGTCTTGTTCCTGATCTTAGAGGAGATGCTTTCAGTTTTTCACCATTGAGAATGATGTTTGCTGTGGGTTTGTTGTATATGGCCCTTATTATGTTGAGGTAGGTTCTCTGTATGCCCATTTTCTGGAGAGTTTTTGTCATAATTGGGTGTTGAATTTTGTCAAAAGCTTTTTCTGAATCTATTGAGATTGTATGGTTTTTATTCTTCAGTTTGTTAATGTGGTATATCACATTGATTGATTTGTGTATATTGAAAAATCCTTGAATCCCTGGGATAAATTACACTTGATCATGGTGTATGATCCTTTTAATGTGTTGTTGGATTCTGTTTGCTAGTATTTTGTTGAGGATTTTTGTGTCAATGTTCATCAGTGATATTGGCCTGTAATCTTCTCTTATTGTTGTATCTTTGTCTGGTTTTGGTATCAGGGTGATGGTGGCCTCATAGATGACCTTGGGAGTGTTCCCTCATCTGCAGTTTTTTGGAAGAGTTTCAGAAGGATAGGTGTTAACTCTTCTCTAAATGTTTGATAGAATTCCCCTGTGAAGACATGTAGTCCTGGACCTCTGTGTGTTGGAAGTTTTTAAAGTACAGTTTCAATTTCAGTACTTGCGATTGGTCTGTTCATATTTTCTATTTCCTCCCGGTTCAGTCTTGGAGGGTTGTACCTTTCTAAGAATTTGTCCATTTCTTCTAGGCTGTCCATTTTATTGGCATATAGTTGCTTGTAGTAGATTCTTATGATCCTTTGTATTTCCGTGATGTCAGTTATAACTTCTCCTTGTTCATTTCTAATTTTATTGATTTGAGCCATATTCCTTTTTTTTTTTGATGAGTTTGGCTAAAGGTTTATCAATTTGTTTATCTTTTCAAAGAACCACCTTGCAGTTTCATTGATCTTATCTATTGTTTTCTTTGTCTCTATTTCATTTATTTCTGCTCTGATCTTTATGATATCTTTCCTTCTGCTAACTTGGGTTTTATTTGTTCTCTTTCTCTAGTTGCTTTAGGTGTAAGGTTAGGTTTTTTTTTTTTTTTTTTGAGGTTTTTCTTGTTTCTTGAGGTAGGCTTGTATAGCTATACACTGCCCTCTTAGAACTGCTTTTGCTGCATCCCATAGGTTTTGGATCGTTTTATTTTCATTGTCATTTGTCTCTAGGTATTTTTTATTTCTTTGGTGATCAATTGGTTGTTTAGTAATGTATTATTTAGTCTCTACATGTTTGTGTTTTTTACAGTTTTTTTTCCTGTAATTGATTTCTAATCCCATAATGTTCAGTTTCCATTTGCATAGAATACCTTTTTCCATCCCCTCACTTTCAGTCTGTTTGTGTCCCTAGATCTGAAATGGGTTTCTTGTAGACAGCATATATATGGGTCTTGTTTTTGTATCCATTCAGCCAGTCTGCATCTTTTGTTTGGAGCATTTAATCCTTTTACATTTAAGGTAATTATTGATATGTATGTTCCTATTGACATTTTCTTAATTGTTTTGGATTTGTTTTTGTAGGTCTTTTTTCTTCCCTTCCTCTTTTGTTCTCTTCTCTTGTAATTTGTTGACTATCTTTGGTATTGTGTTTGAGTTGCCTTTTCTTTTTTGTGTGTGTATCTATTGCAGTTTTGGGGTTTGCTGTTCCCATGAGGTTTTGATACAGCAGTCTATATAGGTACAAGGTTGTTTTAAGTTGCTGGTCTCTTTCCCACCTAGAGAAGTTCCTTTAGCATTTGTTGTAAAGCTTGTTTGGTGGTGCTGAATTCTCTTAGCTTTTGCTTGTCTCTAAAACTTTTGTTTTTTCTGTTGAATCTGAAAGAGAGCCTTGCTGGGTAGAGTATTCTTTGTTGTTGGTTTTTTTCCCTTTCAACCCTTGAAATATATTGTGCCACTCCCTTCTGGCCTGCAGAGTTTCTGGCTTAAAAATCAGCTGATAACCTCATGGAGATCCCCTTGTATGTTATTTGTTGCTTTTTCCTTGTTGCTCTTAATATTTTTTCTTTGTCTTTAATTTTTGTCAGTTTCATTAATATGTGTCTTGGCATTTTCCTCCTTGGGTTCATCCTGTATGGGACTCTCTGCACTTTCTGGGCTTGAGTGTTTCCTTTCTCATGTTAGGGAAATTTTTGGCTATAATATCTTCAAAAATTTCCTCAGTTCCTTTCTCTTTCTCTTCTCCTTCTGGGACCCGATAAAATGAATGTTGGTGTGTTTAATGTTGTCCCAGATGTCTCTGAGACTGTCCTCATTTCTTTTCATTCTTTTTTCTTTATTCTGTTCTGTGGCAGTGATTTCCACCACTCTGTGTTCCAGCTCACTTATTCGTTCCTTTGCCTCAGTTACTCTGCTACTGATCCCTTCTAGCGTGCTTTGTGATTTTAGTTATTGTATTGTTCATCTGTTTGTTTGTTCTTTATATCTTCTAACTCCTTGTTAAACTTTTCTTGTGTCTTCTTGATCTGTGCTTCCATTTTTTTTCTGAGATCTTGGATCATCTTTACTATCATTACTGTGAATTCTTTTTCAGGTAGATTGCCTATCTCCTCTTCATTTAGTTGTTCTTGTGTGGTTTTATCTTCTTCCTTTTTTTGCAACATATTTCTCTATCATTTCATTTTGTTGAACTTTCTGTGTTTGTGGTCTCCTTTCCACAGGTTGCAGGACCATAGTTCTTATTGCTTCTGGTGTCTGCCCCCTGGTGGGTGAGGTTGGTCCAGAGGCTTATGCAGACTTCCTGGTGGGAGGGACTGGTGCTTGCCCTCTGGTGAGTGGAGCTGGGCCTTGTCCGTCTGAGGGGCAGGGTTGTGACAAGGGGTGTGTTTTGAGGTAGCTATGAGCTCAGTATGACTTTAGGCAGCCTGTCTGCTGATGGGTGGGGCTGTGTTCCTGTCCTGCTGGTTGTTTGGTCTGAAGCATTCCAGCTCTGCAGCCTGTAGGCTGTTGGGTGTGGCCAGGTCTTAGTGCAAAGTGGGGACCTCCAGGAGAGCTCACACTGATCAGTATTCTCTGGGGTCCAGTATTCTCTGGTGCCCACAAAGCCCCACCTCCGCCACCAGTGTCCCTGCCCTGACAGTGAGCTGCAGCCAACCCCCACCTCCCCAGGAAACCCTCTCAGACCCTAGTTAGGTCTAGCTGTGATTCCTGTGGAGGTATTGCTTTGTGCTCTGTCCCAGCACACATGAGGTCTTGTGTGCACCCTCCAAGAGTAGAGTGTCTGTTTCTTCCAGCCCTGTGGAGCTCCTGCACTCTGGGGTTCTTCCTCCTAATGCCTGACTCTGAGACTGTCTTGAAGGGCTATTTTTATGTGGGAATGTCCCTATGTAGTCTCTGTGTGTTTAATATTTTTTGGTGCAAGGGCTGTTTTTGGTATGGATGTCTGCCCCCTCTTTCCTCAGTGTATGCTGGCCGTTATCCCCTTGATACGAGGTGTGACTGATGTTGTGGTGACCTAAGCCTGCACTGGATATTGAGCGGAGCCTCCTCTTTGCTCTGTGGTTGTTAATTCCCTGTCAGGGGCAGGGTCTGCGGCCCTCAGATCTGTTTCTGAGCTGTGTTTCTAATTGTGGTATGCAGTAGGTGAGATTGGAGCTCTCCCGCTGGGAGAGAAGCCACTGAGTTTTCCTCTTCTGGAACTGTTCACCTGTGAGTGAACTCTGTTGTGTCACTTTTCACCCACTGTGTTGGCTCACAAATTACACTGTCGTTGGAACTGCTCTCAGCGCCCCCTTAACTGTGGGTATGCCGGCAGTTGGCCCTGGCATCTCTCAGGCGTTGTTTTCACCAGGCCACCAGTGCAGATCCACCGAAGTCATATCCCAGGACTGCAGTAATCGTGTACCTGGACCCACTGTGGTAGCTGTGGAGGCAGCTCAGATTCTGGCCTTGTCCAATCTCCATGTGTACGTGCCCACCAAGCCCACAGCTGCTAAAGCTAGACCCGTCTCAGCTATGGGAGCACTCGTCCATTTGGACGTTCCTCAGTTGCTGAGTTTACAGTGCTGACAGCGGGGGTGTAAATCCGTGGTTCCTGCAGCCTCAAGGAGAGATTTCAGCTCTTCTTCCTTAGTTGCATTGCCCCTGGGGCTCAGCTGTGGTTTCAGCCCCACCTCTGTATGTGTTCCTCCTGCTAGCATCTGTTCTTCAGGCTGTCCCAGAGCACATGCACCCACCCAGGTGGGCGGGGGTGGAGGCGGCAACAGGTGGGGCACGCGATCCTGCTCAGGCAGGTGACCATCCTAATGCCCCCCGAGGCAGGGGCCAGTGCATAGGGAAGGGGGCTGCAATGGTGGCCTCACCCCTTGCGTGCCACTCAACAATGGCACTCTGCTTCCGTGGCAGCCTGGGCTTCTTCCATGAACATTCCCAATCGTGGAGCTCTTTACTCCCGTCCCTTCAGGCTGTCCCTTCACAGCCAACAGCTGTCCCCTCCCTGATTCCACTCTCCAGACCCCATGTTCCATCATGCAGCCCTGCTCCGCACCAGCAGACACAGGACTCGGTCTGGGGAGCTCAGGGCTGCGGCATGGACCATCTGGACCATCCGTGTAGGTCTTACTCTGTCCTGTCTGCCACAGACTGGTTGCTGCCCTCTCCTCCGAGCCCCTGAAGCTCCCTCTCTGTCCCAGCTGGTCTCCCCACCGGTGAGGGGGCTTCCCTGCGTGCGGGAACCTCTCCTCTCCTTCAGCTTCCCTGCAAGGGTGCAGGTCCCGTCCTGTTTCCTCTTCTTTTTTTCTTTCTTAAGTCCTACCCGGTTGCGTGGGGATTTTTCTTGCCCTTTGAGGTGTCCAGGGTCCTCTGCTAGTGTTCAGCAGGTGCTCTATGAGAATTGTTCCATTTGTAGATGTAGATGTATTCTTGATGTACTTGTGGGGAGAGGCGAACTGCACATCCTCCTATTCCTCCATCTTGACTCTGTCCCCCAACCCCCCAGTCATGTTCTGTGGGAAACCTTTGCTGGTTTTCATGCCCATGTGGCCTCCCACAGAATCCTGAACTTCTGGTGCTTATAGCACTCTGTTATTATTGCTTATTGAATTATCTGCAAACTCCTTAAAGGAAGGGCCTTCTCTTTCTTGTTAACCTTGGTATCCTCAATGATAATGCCTGGTGATGTTAAATATTTAACAAAATTTCCTACAATTGGAAGGACAAAGGGCTTGCAGTCACTCTAGCAGTCTTACCAAGTTTTCTGGTTAGTTCTTTTTCTGTTTGTGATTATTTTTCACCCATTTTATGACTGTGAAAATACTGAGACTGAATTTTTTGTCACTCTTTCTCTTTCAGTAAGTTACTTAAGTTTTCTGGATTCAGCTTGTTAATCCGTAAAACATAGATAATAGTTGATACAGGGTTGTTGAGAAAATTGAAGAAGTACTTGTGACTCAGGGTTCTTACTCTCTCCCATCCAAATAGAAGGTACAGGCAGGGCTCCCTGTAAGAGCTAGAGGTAATATTGCTCTAGTGATTAGGCCATCATTGTCCTGAATGGTGAATTTCTTTGACACACTTTTTCTTTTTCACTTGTCCTCTAATAGTGTCTCAATCGTGAACAAGGTATTCACTGGGTCAAAAAAGAAAGACTTCCAGCATTTCTGGAAAGTGATTGCTACTTTGAATACAGGTATTGTAATTCCATCAATATACATATTTTTAAATGATTTTTGTTCACCAAAAATAATTTTTCTGTACTTTCTTAATAAAATTGTATACCTTTAAACTCATTTGAGTTTATATTCCACTTGCTATATAGTATAAGATAGAGCATTGGTAAAAATCACTTAACTTTTGCAAAGAGATTTTGTAGAAACAGTACCTAATAAATGTATTTCTATTCTGCTTCTTTGATCATTATATTTAAAATTTTTTTCTACTTCTGTAAAGGTATTTATGTTCAGGGTGTTAAAAAATGAATATGAGTGTCATAAAAAAGACAGAATGTTGTAGTGCAGGGCCATGTTTTTCTTTTATGCTCCCTGACTTCTAAAGTTTAAGTACCTAAACATTCTGAAGTTTTACTAAAATTTGACTTTTGCTTAGAACAACTGTTTTTTTAAATAAAAATAAAATAAAATAGAATAATTATTAATTAGTAATTCTATGAATAAGCCATTAATTTTAGCAGATCCTAAGAGAATCATTCTGCAGAGTTAGGACGGGAGATTGATTTGAATACATAAAACAAAATTTTTTTTTTCTAAATTCTACCATATTTGAAACTTATTTCTAGTTTGTATGATTTCTGAAATGCAGGTTAGCCAAATTGGTTTCACAAGTAAGATGGAGTGAATCAGGCATGAATATCACATTAGGTGCAGATTTTTCTCCCTGGGTCCTGAAAAAACCAACCAGTCCACCACCTCCTCCTGCTGAAGAAGATGATGTTATAAGTATGAAAAAGTTCTGCATTTCTCTTGGCAAGGTAAAAGTGTGAGTGTTTCTTTGTGTCTTGGCACTTCAGTGAAACTTCTCATTTTAGGGATATGAATTTCATGTACCACTTGAATAGGAAAATGATTTCAAATACTTCTGAAGTAGATTTAGCAAATATTCTTTTAGGTTTATGCTGACTTATTTGCCCTACACTCTTTCACCTGAAATGTAATTAGAATTATTATCCTCATGTGTACAAAGGAAAAATGCACAATTGAAGAACATCCCCAATGTCACCTGAGAAGCAAGGGTTTCATTGTTCATTCCAAATTTTTTATTATTTGGAATTTGTAATTTTT